>NC_091629.1:6141501-6454596 GCF_027580195.1 Bos mutus
AATTGAGCTGGAGAAATCAACCTTCTTGACCATATTATACAACAAAGTTACAGTTATAAAGAAAGTATGGTACTGGCACAAAAACAGAAATATAGACCAATGGAACAAGACTGAAAGCCCAGAAATAAACCCATGCACCTATGGGTACCTTATTTTTGACAAAGGAGGCAAAAATATACAATGGGGCAAAGACAGCCTCTTCAATAAATGGTGCTGGGAAAACTGGACAGCTACATGTAAAAGAATGAGATGAGAACCCTTCTAAACATCATACACAAAGATAAACTAAATAATTTCTTCAAAGCCTTGAAAGTGGCATTCCCTAGCATTTTACGGCACCAAAAGAGATGATAAAATTCTGTAACTTGAATCTGATAAATTACGAAATGAATTTATCAAATGAATAGGTAAGTTAAATGGAGAAGGCGATGGCACCCCACTCCAGTGCTCTTGCCTGGAAAATCCCATGGATGGAGGAGTCTGGTAGGCTGCAGTCCATGGGGTCACTAAGAGTCAGACACGACTGAGCGACTTCACTTTCACTTTTCACTTTCATGCATGGGAGAAGGAAATGGCAACCCACTCCAGTGTTCTTGCCTGGAGAATCCCAGGGACGGGGGAGCCTGGTGGGCTCCTGTCTATGGGGTCGCACAAAGTTGGACATGACTGAAGTGACTTAGCAGCAGTAGCAGCAGCAGATAAGTTAAAAGCGTGACTTTATCCAAGTAATTTAATGCCTTAGCTGGGGATAGGTCTGATCTCATTTTTCTTTTAAAGGAGAATACCTACAGATTTTTGTCTGTTGTTAAAACTCAGTCAAGGCACCTCTTACACAAAAAAGCAAACAAGCAAACAAAGAAATTTAAAAGTCTATTACTGGAAGGAAGAAAAATCTCACAGCATCTCAAAACTCAGTTTTCTCCTTTGGAGATAAACACTTAATTTTCGGGGGATGGGAGTTTACACTACTTATGTGACAAAATCACATGTGTCAAAACTTACTACATTTTAGTAAACAACATAATGGAAAAGTCTGTCTCAAAAGAAACATCTTCAAGTGATGATTAAAGAATATGTGGGAGTATACCTGAAAGTTAAAGTGAAAGCCACTCAGTTGTGTCCGACTCTTTACAACCCTATGGACTATGCAGACCGTGGAGTTCCCCAGGCCAGAATATTGGAGTGGATAGTCTTTCTTTCTCTAGGGGATCTTCCCAATCCAGGAGTCAAGCCTAGGCCTCCTGCATTGCAGACAAATTCTTTACCAGCTGAGCCACAAGGGAAGCCTTATACATGTACAAGGAAGGGAGTACATGTATTTGTTATTAATTTTTTTAATTTGTTTTGTATTGTTTATTCTATTTTTTATTTTATGTTTATTGTTATTAAATTTGTTATTAAATACATAAAGGAAAGGGAGTACATGTATTTGTCATTAAAAATATCCTGGTGTCCATGTTGGAAATCTAAAATTTATTAAAATTTTACTCTTAAACTTCTTAATCTATGCTTAGCTACTCACAAATCACTGGATCACAAGGAAGAAGTGAAAAATAACTTGCCTTAGCCTAAAATAGGGGAAAAACATGAACTCACAAACCCAATTTTATCACTGTTTGAATTAATTCATATATGTTAAATCTACCAAAAATTAATTAGATAATTTTTAATGTTATAAAGGCTTCCTCACTTAAAAATA
The DNA here is from genome assembly GCF_027580195.1 of Bos mutus. Lineage (NCBI taxonomy): Eukaryota > Metazoa > Chordata > Mammalia > Artiodactyla > Bovidae > Bos > Bos mutus. The sequence continues at coordinate 6,143,201 of NC_091629.1, forward strand.
TTTCACCTCACTAAATCTTAAATAGGGAATCCCTATAGCACATTTGTAAGATTTTTTTTAAGGACTAATACATGCAAAACAGACAAACTTTATATTACTAGGAGCCAAAATCAAATTAACAACAATCAGAAAGAGGAACAAATCCCTAAATTTTAATGCAAATTATACATTATGATAGTGTTATTCATCAACACATATTACCTGCTTACATTCACTTATGTGTATGCTCAGTCATGTCTGATTCTTTCCATCCCTAAGGACTTTAGCCCACCAGGCTCCTCTGTCCATGGGGATTCTCCAGGCAAGAATCCTGGAGTAGGTTGCCACGCCCTCCTCCAGGGGATCTTCCCAACCCAGGGATTAAACCTAGGTCTCGCACATTACAGGTGGATTCCTTACCATCTGAGCCACCAGGGAAGCCCAACAATACTGAAGTGGGTAGCCGAACCCTTCTCCAGGGGAATTTCCTGACTCAGGAAATGAACTGGGGTCTCCTGCTTTGCAGGTGGATTCTTTACCAGCTGAGCTACCAAGGAAGCCCCTACATTCAGTTATATTATATTCTAATATCTACCAATGAAAGTGGATAAAGCATTTTTAGTAATATTTACTGATTTATCACCCCAAAATGAGATAAATTAGAAAGTTATTATTTGTGCCCTAACAACAAAGGTCCAATCTGGAAGCTTGATTCTCTTAATAGGTAACTGGGTTGATTCTATGACCCCACTCTCTCCCTGAATGTACATGCCTAATCAATTACGCCGAGATCACAGACAGAATGAATCTTTCATCTTGGCGTCACTGACTGGTAATTTCAATGGAAAACCTTGAACCACTGAGAATGATTTCTCTCTACACGTATCTAGGTCCGGGATCATCATTGTCATATTGTTCATAATTTCAACTGTTTACTCTTACAATTCAGTATTTGATGTCACCTTCATAATCATGTAATGAAGTTATAAAAATGGAAGAAGTAAACAAGAGTCAGGAAATTTTTTTCCCTCAATTCCAAAAACAAACTATAAATATAACAGATTCTAACAATATTTGAAATTTTATAATTAAGGTGTTATAAAAACTATTAAATTATTATCTATTGATTAAATTTTGAAAGGTAATTTTATTTGTCATGACCTTTGTTACACACTGTATTATGCTGTTGAAGCATAGAAAATAGTATTAAACCAGAAATTTAAATTTACATTTTTACATACCTGGGAATGGTTGTTTTCATCTCCAACAGGTTTTTCCTTTTCTTCCTCTGATGTCATTTCTAAGTCTAGTTCTGCTGACAAATCTGTATGTTTAGTTAAAATTACTTAGAATATTTAGATAAAAGACATAATCTTTATTTAAAACATAGATTTAAAACACTGTATCAAATGACATCTTAAGTCAAGCTTAATCTTCAGCTGAATATTTACTTCTTTAAGAAATACTTCGAAAGGCAAACAAGAAGATGGCGGAGGAGTAGGACAGGGAGAACACTTTCTCCCCCACAAATTCATCAAAAGAGCATTTAAACGTCGAGTAAATTCCACAAAACAACTTCTGAATGCCGGCAGAGGACATCAGGCACCCAGAAAAGCAATCCAACTCTTCAAAGGAGGTAGGAAAAAATATAAAGACAAAAAAGAGACAAAAGAGGGAGGGACGGAGCTCCGTCCCGGGAAGGGAGTCTTAAAAAGAGAGAAGTTTCCAAACACCAGGAAACCTTCTCACTGCCGAATCTGTGCCGAGCTTTGGAAGCACAGAGGGCAACATAACAGGAAGAAAAAATAAATAAACAATTAAAACTCGAAGATTGCGAGTCCTACGGTAACTCCCCAGTGGAGAAGCAGCGCAGACGCCTGCAGGCGCCATTAACAAGTGGGGGCTGGGCAGGGGCGGCAGCGCGGGCTGCATCGCTTAGAGTAAGAATCTGGCCTGAATACCTGAGCACTATCTGAGCGAAATAATTTGGGCTAACAAACCAGACTGTGGGATATCTACTACGCGAAAAGCCAGCCCCAACCTAAGACCTCCAGGCCAGCGCACGGAACAAAGAATTGAACAGAGATAGCCGGCTGCAGACCTTCCCCCGTGATAGGCAGCCAGAGCCGGAAGGGGGCAATCGCAGCCCCAGAGAGACATTATCTATAAAACTGTAAGCAGGCTTTTTGCTAACTAAAACTTCTTGGGGTCTGGACGGTTAACATCTGCCTAAGAAGGTGCGCCGGTTTTGCGCCCAGATAACCGAGTGGCGGGAGGCGATAAGTCGCAGCATTGGCGCCGCCAACACACCTCATCACTTGAGCTGCTCGGACCTGGGAAGAGCACAATACTCAGGCCCAACTGAGTCTGCGCCTCTGAGGACTATCCGAGTGCCTGAACCTGAGCGGCTTGGACCTGGGAGGTACATGCAACCCAGGGCCAGCCTCGGATTGTTCCCGCGGAACAACCTAGAGCCCGAGCAGTGTGGGCAGGGAGGCTACACGCGCGCAGTGAGCGGGGCAGACCCAGTGTGGCTGAGGCACTGCGAGCGCCGCGCCAGTGTTATTTGCTTGCAGCATCCTCCCTCCCTCCCCACAGCGCGACTGAACAAAGAGAAGAAATACAGTTCCACCCATCAGAACACTGACACAAGCTTCCTAACCAGGAAACCCTGACAAGCCACCTGTACAAACCCACACACAGTGAGGAATAGCCACAATAAAGAGAACTCCACAAACTGCCAGAATACAGAAAGGACACCCCATACTCAGCAATTTAAACAAGATGAAGAGACAGAGGAATAGCCAGCACATAAAGGAACAGGATAAATGCCCACCAAACCAAACAAAAGAGGAAGAGATAGGGAATCTACCTGATAAAGAATTCGAATAATGATAGTGAAATTGATCCAAAATCTAGAAATTAAAATGGAATCACAGATAAATAGCTTGGAGACAAGGATTGAGAAGATGCAAGAAAGGTTTAACAAGGACCTAGAAGAAATAAAAAGAGTCAATATACAATGAATAATGCAATAAATGAAATTAAAAACACTCTGGAGGCAACAAATAGTAGAATAACAGAGGCAGAAGATAGGATTAGTGAATTAGAAGATAGAATGGTAGAAATAAATGAATCAGAGAGAATAAAAGAAAAACGAATTAAAAGAAATGAGGACAATCTCAGAGACCTCCAGGACAATATTAAACGCTACAACATTCGAATCATAGGGTTCCAGAAGAAGAAGACAAAAAGAAAGACCATGAGAAAATACTTGAGGAGATAATAGTTGAAAACTTCCCTAAACTGGGGAAGGAAATAATCACCCAAGTCCAAGAAACCCAGAGAATCCCAAACAGGATAAACCCAAGTGAAACACCCCAAGACACATATTACTCAAATTAACAAAGATCAAACACAAAGAACAAATATTAAAAGCAGCAAGGGAAAAACAACAAATAACACACAAGGGAATTCCCATAAGGATAACAGCTGATCTTTCAATAGAAACTCTTCAAGCCAGGAGGGAATGGCAAGACATACTTAAAATGATGAAAGAAAATAACCTACAGCCCAGATTATTGTACCCAGCAAGGATTTCATTCAAGTATGAAGGAGAAATCAAAAGCTTCTCAGATAAGCAAAAGCTGAGAGAATTCTGCACCACCAAACCAGCTCTACAACAAATACTAAAGGATATTCTCTAGACAGGAAACACAAAAATGGTGTATAAATTCAACCCCAAACAATAAAGTAAATGGCAACGGGATCATACTTATCAGTAATTACCTTAAACGTAAATGGGTTGAATGCCCCAACCAAAAGACAAAGACTGGCTGAATGGATACAAAAACAAGACCCTACATATGTTGTCTACAGGAGACCCACCTCAAAACAGGGGACACATACAGACTGAAAGTGAAGGGCTGGAAAAGATTTTCCATGCAAATAGGGACCAAAAGAAAGCAGGAGTAGCAATACTCATATCAGATAAAATAGACTTTAAAACAAAGGCTGTGAAAAGAGACAAAGAAGGTCACTACATAATGATCAAAGGATCAATCCAAGAAGAAGATATAACAATTATAAATATATATGCACCCAACACGGGAGCACCGCAGTATGTAAGACAAATGCTAACAAGTATGAAAGGAGAAATTAACAATAACACAATAATAGTGGGAGACTTTAATACCCCACTCACACCTAAGGATAGATCAACTAAACAGAAAATTAATAAGGAAACACAAACTTTAAACGATACAATAGACCAGTTAGACCTAATTGATATCTATAGGACATTTCATCCCAAAACAATGAATTTCACCTTTTTCTCAAGCGCACATGGAACCTTCTCCAGGATAGATCACATCCTGGGCCATAAAGCTAGCCTTGGTAAATTCAAAAAATAGAAATCATTCCAAGCATCTTTTCTGACCACAATGCAGTAAGATTAGATCTCAATTACAGGAGAAAAACTATTAAAAATTCCAACATATGGAGGCTGAACAACACGCTGCTGAATAACCAACAAATCACAGAAGAAATCAAAAAGAAATCAAAATTTGCATAGAAACGAATGAAAATGAAAACACAACAACCCAAAACCTGTGGGACACAGTAAAAGCAGTCCTAAGGGGAAAGTTCATAGCAATACAGGCACACCTCAAGAAACAAGAAAAAAGTCAAATAAATAACCTAACTCTACACCTCAAACAACTAGAAAAGGAAGAAATGAAGAACCCCAGGGTTAGTAGAAGGAAAGAAATCTTAAAAATTAGAGCAGAAATAAATGCAAAAGAAACAAAAGAGACCATAGGAAAAATCAACAAAGCCAAAAGCTGGTTCTTTGAAAGGATAAATAAAATTGACAAACCATTAGCCAGACTCATCAAGAAACAAAGGGAGAAAAATCAAATCAATAAAATTAGAAATGACAGTGGAGAGATCACAACAGACAATATAGAAATACAAAGGATCATAAGAGACTATTATCAACAATTATATGCCAATAAAATGGACAACGAGGAAGAAATGGACAAATTCTTAGAAAAGTACAACTTTCCAAAACTCGACCAGGAAGAAATAGAAAACCTTAACAGACCCATCACAAGCATGGAAATTGAAACTGTAATCAAAAATCTTCCAGCAAACAAAAGCCCAGGTCCAGACGGCTTCACAGCTGAATTCTACCAAAAATTTAGAGAAGAGCTGACACCTATCCTGCTCAAACTCTTCCAGAAAATTGCAGAGGAAGGTAAACTTCCAAACTCATTTTATGAGGCCACCATCACCCTAATACCAAAACCTGACAAAGATGCCACAAAAAAAGAAAACTATAGGCCAATATCACTGATGAACATAGATGCAAAAATCCTAAACAAAATTCTAGCAATCAGAATCCAACAACACATTAAAAAGATCATACACCATGACCAAGTGGGCTTTATCCCAGGGATGCAAGGATTCTTCAATATCCGCAAATCAATCAATGTAATACACCACATTAACAAATTGAAAAACAAAAACCATATGATTATCTCAATAGATGCAGAGAAAGCCTTTGACAAAATTCAACACCCATTTCTGATAAAACTCTCCAGAAAGCAGGAATAGAAGGAACATACCTCAACATAATAAAAGCTATATATGACAAACCCACAGCAAACATTATCCTCAATGGTGAAAAATTGAAAGCATTTCCTCTAAAGTCAGGAACAAAACAAGGGTGCCCACTTTCACCATTACTATTCAACATAGTTTTGGAAGTTTTGGCTACAGCAATCAGAGCAGAAAAAGAAATAAAAGGAATCAAATTGGAAAAGAAGTAAAACTCTCACTATTTGCAGATGACATGATCCTCTACATAGAAAACCCTAAAGACTCCACCAGAAAATTACTAGAACTAATCAATGATTATAGTAAAGTTGCAGGATATAAAATCAACACACAGAAATCCCTTGCATTCCTATACACTAATAATGAGAAAACAGAAAGAGAAATTAAGGAAACAATTCCATTCACCATTGCAACGGGAAAGAATAAAATACTTAGGAATATATCTACCTAAAGAAACTAAAGACCTATATATAGAAAACTATAAAACACTGGTGAAAGAAATCAAAGAGGACACTAATAGATGGAGAAATATACCATGTTCATGGATTGGAAGAATCAATATAGTGAAAATGAGTATACTACCCAAAGCAATTTATAGATTCAATGCAATCCCTATCAAGCTACCAACAGTATTCTTCACAGAGCTAGAACAAATAATTTCACAATTTGTATGGAAATACAAAAAACCTTGAATAGCCAAAGCGATCTTGAGAAAGAAAAATGGAACTGGAGGAATCAACCTACCTGACTTCAGGCTCTACTACAAAGCCACAGTTATCAAGACAGTATGGTACTGGCACAAAGACAGAAATATAGATCAATGGAACAAAATAGAAAGCCCAGAGATAAATCCACGCACATATGGACACCTTATCTTTGACAAAGGAGGCAAGAATATACAGTGGATTAAAGACAATCTCTTTAACAAGTGGTGCTGGGAAATCTGGTCAACCACTTGTAAAAGAATGAAACTAGAACACTTTCTAACACCATATACAAAAATAAACTCAAAATGGATTAAAGATCTCAACATAAGACCAGAAACTATAAAACTCCTAGAGGAGAACATAGGCAAAACACTCTCTGACATACATCACAGCAGGATCCTCTATGACCCACCTCCCAGAATATTGAAAATAAAAGCAAAAATAAACAAATGGGACCTAATTAAACTTAAAAGCTTCTGCACATCAAAGGAAACTATTAGCAAGGTGAAAAGACAGCCTTCAGAATGGGAGAAAATAATAGCAAATGAAGCAACCGACAAACAACTAATCTCAAAATTATACAAGCAACTCCTACAGCTCAACTCCAGAAAAATAAATGACCCAATCAAAAAATGGGCCAAAGATCTAAATAGACATTTCTCCAAAGAAGACATACAGATGGCTAACAAACACTTGAAAAGATGTTCAACATCACTCTTTATCAGAGAAATGCAAATCAAAACCACTATGAGGTACCATTTCACACCAGTCAGAATGGCTAAATAGATCCAAAAGTCTACAAATAATAAATGCTGGAGAGGGTGTGGAGAAAAGGGGGAACCCTCTTACACTGTTGGTGGGTGTTTCAACAAACAATTTGGAAAATACCAGATGTCACCAGGATACAGGTACACAAACAGCTCAAAGATTCATTCACAAAATCATCCAAACATCAATGAATAAAACAATCAGAAACCAAACGAAATTTCAAAATACAGGACAGACATATAAAGTCACAATACATTCTCTTCTCTACTTCATAACAGTACCTTTTTAACAACATGCCAAGCTTCAACTGCAACATTATTCATGGTTTACAAAATTCCTCTTACTTTTTATGCTTTTATCAATTCCTTAATCTGAAATGCTACCCTGTACTCTTCCTGACAAATAACTTTTCATCTTTTAAGACTCAACCTGTTTTGTGAAGTTGTCCTTGATTACAGCTATCTTTCCTCAGATAAACAGGTATCCCTTTCCTTGTAGCTACCTTAGTACTTTATAGATTTTTCTAGTGTATCTTCATCACCTGAATTGTAAATTATTTTTTCACATGTCTATCTTCTTGGCTCCTAAACTGCACAGGACAAGCTCTTAAAAATCACTTTTTAGTCCTTATTTATTTTATTCAATAATTATTTATCAGCTTTCTGCTCTGTACTAGACACTGGAGTTTAAAGAAAAATGTAGATAAAACATGTCTGGAGATAATCCCTGAGAGACTTACACAGTCCAAGGGAAGGAGAGGGAAGGCATGCAAGGCTGTAACAAGACGGGGAGAGAAGCACACACACAACAGGGTAAATATCTGTTGAAAGTACAGAGACAGGTCAGGAGGGCATCACCAGCAATTCAGAATTCCATAGCAAAAGACAGAAAGGGGGAGAGATGAAGAGTCAGGCAGAAGTCAGATTATGAAAGCCTCACGTGTCACTTTATGATGCCTGGACATTAATGTGATTTGAAGAGTGGTTCACAGTCACACTTGCTTTTGAGAGAGGTGACTCTAAATGCTACAAGAGGAATGGATTTGAAGGGCATACAAATACATGGAGGGAGATGAATCTGAAGGCATTATTAATGGAAGGAAACAAAGGTGATGCAGGCCTGAACTGGGGGAGCGTTTCCAGAAATACTTAGGATATAAAATGTTCTGAGTCCAGTATAGAATAAATCATTATGAAGTGAATAAATGTACAAATCCAGGGGCCCTGAAGGAGTAGACTCTGCTGGTTACTTTCTAAAAGGTATCGACTGAGATGACAAATGATCTACATGAACGGTCTGAAGTCGCTTCTATTTATTTTGTAGTTTTCCTATTTCCCATCTTCCTCTGTTGAAGGGACTGGATAGGTTTTATCTGAATTTGTGTTTCGTGGACATACCAAGCTAATGGACAAACAAGGGCAAACAAGTCACTTCTATAGATTAAAAGAAAAAAAAAACACTTTGAGTTTATAGCTTGTAGTCACTATTCTAGGAAATAACTGAGAATCTTTTGTAAATGCAAAGTTAACCCTATAGGTGAGGATAGAAAAGAAAAAACTAGGAGTGAAAAAAAGAAACAGTATATGATTTCTTACTATAGCTCTGACCATATGACTGATTAAAGGTGCTAAATTAATTGGTCTTTATGGACAACACATATTAGACATGGTTACTCAATAGAGTGGGCATCCTAGTAGAATCAGAATTGAATTTCTATGTACTGCTTTTAAATGATACAGCACTCCTTCAACATTGCTATGAAGTTACATTTTGAGAAGGCAATCTCTAGATGTCTACTGAGGTCTCCCAACTAGTCCCAGAGTTCTAAATATAATCCTGCTACCCACTCTCAGGTGTATGCTAAATACTAGGCTAAACAAACTTACTTTCTCCTACCTCTCGCTGTATTTATTGTATTACTATGGTCAGAGGGAGAATGCAAACACCTTGCTAAGAGGTATTGCTTGGCTGTTGGTTGCATAAAAGGAGTCAGCACAAGGTAGGTTTTGCCACAAAATCTAATTTGGAACCGTCAGAATAATGGTTAGGCCGTGCCCAGGTGGCCCACAGCTGAGTGCCCCGGGCTTCTGCATTACCTTGTTTGCTTCTTCTGTTTTCTGGCAGCTGAAACCGGCACAGCTATGGAGCGTGTAATTCCCCAGAAACACCACTCCAATAGTCATCTTTTACCTATTACAGTCATCTGTCCAAATTCTGTGGACGCTGACTGACTTTTGGTCATGACTGTGACGCCAGTGGACACTGATCAGCTTTTAAATGCCCCGCTCTTTGGTGAGTCTCATTACTGAGGCTCAAACTAGGAGAATCGAATCTGAAAAATCTGAAAACACTTTCCATTTATTAGAATGTCAGTAAGAATACTGCTCTAACTAACTTGTACAGTCTTTCTTCAGAGAATCAGTTCCATGTCCTCCTCTCCCCTCACTCACTAGTCCTTCAGAGCTTATTATATCTTACACTTCACTGCCATTCATGAAGAGATGTTAACTAGTGTCTCATTTTTTCTACTTGCTAATTTTCTAGTATTACTTACTTTTATTCACTCAATCTCTACTACATATTCTGTATTCCATAAGAACTTTATTAATAATTATTTTTCTTCAACATACAAATATTTTATTAACAAAATGTATGGCATTTATTTTACATTTAATTATGCATGACAATATTGTGTGTTCTAGAGACCATGGTTTTAAAAACACTTTTAATGAATGGTACTACCTTAATTAATGGTACAAACCAAGACAATGTATTAAAAAGCAAAGACATCACTTTGCCGACAAAGGTCTGTACAGTCAAAGCTATGGTTTTTGCAGTAGTTACAGAGGGATGTGAGAGTTGGACCATAAAGAAGGCTGAGTGCCAAAGAAATGATGCTTTCAAATTGTGGTGCTACAGAAGACTCTTGAGAGTCCCTGGAGAGCAAAGAGATCAAACCAGTCAATCCTAAGGGAAATGAACCCTGAATACACACTGGAAGGACTGATGCTGAAACTGAAGCTCCAATACTTTGGACACCTGATGTGAAGAGCCAACTCACTGGAAAAGACCCTAATGCTGGAAAAGATTGAGGGGAGGAGAAGGGGACAGCAGAGGGTGAGATGGTTGAATAGCATCACTGATTCAGTGAACATGACTAGGCGAACTCGGGGAGATGGTGAGGGACAGGGCGGCCTGGCGTGCTACAGTCCATAGGGTCACAAAGAGATGGACACGATTTAGCGACTGAACACCACTACCACCAATTTTAATTACAATGAGACAGCCTTTTCTCAATGTATCAATATCTTCAGAACCCATTTTTTAAGCCTTGGATAAACATCATAAACATATAAGAAATGATAGGCTTGTGTGTGACTAATTGTTTCCACGTGAAAACAGGATAAGTCGAGGACCACACTGGATCCAAAGAGCACAGAGCACCATGAGGCAAGAATGAATACAACACAAAAATGTTTGCTTCAAAAACAAAAAAAGCTGTCAGGTCTGAATTTCTTAAGAGAAGTCAAAGAAACAAGCAAGAAATGTAAAAGTGAAACTTTAAACCCCCAACTCAAGGTCCCCTTTATCATTTCACATCTAACCACTTCAACAGTTTAAAACTGTGGTTCTCAAGTGTGCCCTGAGAATCCCTGAAGTTCAGAGACCATCAGGTCAGGGGGTCCAAGAGGTCAGAACTATTTTCACAACAACACTAAATGTTACTTCCATTCTCATTCTCTTCTGAGTGCACAGTGGAGTTCTTCAGAGACACGATATGTGATATTATAACTCTAATGACAAATGGAATTAGCCATTATGATTCTGTGTTCTTGTATTTTAAGTTTTTCAGCTTTGTTTTCCAATACAGTGAACATCAATAAATACAACCTACTTAAACAAAAGTTCCATGGCATTCTCAATAATTTTTAGAAGTATAAAAGGATCCTAAAGCCAAAACTTTCAGAATCACTGTTTTAAAAGATTATGTCTATCAAAAAGTCATTAAAGTATGAGTACTTCCCCTACTTCTAATAATCAAAGATACCACAAAAACAACACACACACAAAGTCTGCTAAACAAAACATCTGTTTGGCCTACATTCATCTGTGTAACAACACTAAAATGAAATAATTATAAGCTGAAATACAACTGATATATTAGCAAGAGAAGCTTTACTCTAGGTAAAGGTCAAAGTTCAAATAAGCATTTTTGGACACTGGAAAAATCTTAGGATCTAATAATTAATTTCTGAGAATCCCTAAGAAGTATACAGATTGCAAACTGAGAACTTCAGGGTATCAAAACATATACAGAAACATATTGAGTTCAAGTTTACATTTTAAAAATTTCTTGTTCTTATGCTTGTACCTATCTTTTTTTTCAAAACATGGATACCAATAATAACATTTGCCTTATGTATGTCAAATGCTTCAATTAAATTTGCAAAAAAAAAGTTAGCAGTATGAGGACTGAGCATTTCAAATACTTCAGTGTCCCTCTTTTCAGAGTTACGTGTGTATTGCAAAATTTACCTGAAGTGGATGTTTGTAAATCCTTCATTCTGACTGTTTTACTAGGAACAGAATCTTTCACTAAGACTGCAGGCTGAATGGGTTTGGAAACAAGTTGATTAATAAATAATGTACCTTTGATACAATCCACAGTTCATAATTCAAGATAAAAACATAAACGATTTTACCTTCACGTTAGGATATTTCTCAGGAGAATCTAAAAGGCAAAAGGGACATAGAGTTAATTACATGTAAATATGAAAGCCAGTTCTACATTCATGCAGAATTAGTACTGAGCAGAAATCCTTATGCTCAGCCTTGGCAGTGAATACATTTGGTTTTAGTGTCTTGTTTTCAGGGGGATGTTAGGACACCAGCAAGACAGACTACGAATCCACTATAGAGAGTGAAGAAAAAATAGAAATAAAGGTTTAACAAAACATGCAGTTAAGATTTCAAAAGTAACATTACATTTTCAATGACTTTATAAAATATTAAAGTGGACACAGACCAATGTGAACATGCCGACTGATGAGAAAAGTGATGTTAATCAGAGGAATAAATCATGACCCCAAGAAGATAAATGTGAAAGTAGATGGGAAAATGCAACAGCATTATCTTGAATGCAATACAGCAGTATCATTTCCACCATTATACTACAAGTATTTATCATGTTCTTCAATCTGTCCAGTCATTTAAGAAGTGCACAGCTGGGATGACAGTTCAACTGAATGCATAATTCATTTCTCATCAGAGAAAGAGTAATGAACTGATTAGCTGGGATACACACTTGTAGAATAATGGTTCATAAAAATATTCACTTTTTTTCATACCCATGTGGGCTACTGGTATGCCTACATGTCTTGGCTCCTCTAGTTTAGCCATCTTAAAGTTTCTTGATCCAATCATGCAAGAAGGTATATAAGACACATTTAGAAAATAATGTATATAAGTTCTCAATATTGAAATACAATTATCAAAAAGGAAATAATAAATTTAACTGTCACACAATTATTAGATATTAAAAACCTTGCATGTTTCAAAATCAGTGTCAGATAAGATCAGATCAGTCACTCAGCCGTGTCTGACTCTTTGCAACCCCATGAATCGCAGCACGCCAGGCCTCCCTGTCCATCACCAACTCCCGGAGTTCACTCAGACTCACGTCCATCGAGTCAGTGATGCCATCCAGCCATCTCATCCTCTGTCATCCCCTTCTCCTTGCCCCCAATCCCTCCCAGCATTTTTTCCAAAAACTTCGCATGAGGTGGCCCAAAGTACTGGAGTTTCAGCTTTAGCATCATTCCTTCCAAAGAAATCCCAAGGCTGATCTCCTTCAGAATGGACTGGTTGGATCTCCTTGCAGTCCAAGGGACTCTCAAGAGTCTTCTCCAACACCACAGTTCAAGAGCATCAATTCTTTGGCGCTCAGCCTTCTTCACAGTCCAACTCTCACATCCATATACATGACCACAGGAAAAACCATAGCCTTGACTAGACGGACCTTTGTTGGCAAAGTAATGTCTCTGCTTTTGAATATGCAATCCAGGTTGGTCATAACTTTCCTTCCAAGGAGTAAGCATCTTTTAATTTCATGGCTGCAGTCACCATCTGTAGTGATTTTGGAGCCCAGAAAAATAAAGTCTGACACTGTTTCCACTGTTCCCCCATCTATTTCCCATGAAGTGGTGGGACCGGATGCCATGATCTTCGTTTTCTGAATGTTGAGCTTTAAGCCAACTTCAGTGTAGTACTTACCAAAAATAACAATTCTAGCATTTAGGGAAGGAACCCTATTAATCTGTTTTGTTTCAAAACTTAGTTTGGTTTGGTACACCATGTTACTGCTTCAAAGGATTTCTGTGAAACAACTTTCAAAAAAAGTCAACACCCCCATATTCACATTAATCCAATTTGAATAACAAATACCGATACAACATATATCTTTGATGCCTGATAGGTATTTGGAGTGGCTGGAGTTTCCTCCACTTCTAGCACCCCCTCCCACCTCCAGTATTCTCTGGAGCAACAGTGATCTTCTCTCTTCTCATTGCAAATAAACTGAAGCCATCTAGGAGTTTCTTCAAGTTTCCTCAACTCCCAACTCACCTCCCTAAGGCCTTGCTTTCTTCCCTCCATCCTTTCACTAAATTCTTTCCTCTATAAAGGGTAATCTCTGGATCTGTGGTCTTAATTCTTCCCCCTTTACATTCTTTCTATGGATCATCCCCACCACTTCTTTTTCCCTCTTTGCTTAGCAATGGTATCTTACACCTGTAATTGCTATTTCAACTCTTTCTTCCCTCTGGATATAGACACGTTTAGAAAGAAAAACAAAATAATGCTTTTCCTTGATCCTGTTATGTCCTGAACTCTCCAAAACTCTACTTCCAAATTTCTCTAAATGTAAGGCTACACCCTTGCTACTCAGAGAGCTTGTTAGAAACACAGATTCTCAGACTTTCTGCTCAGTATGTGCACTTCACAGAAGGTCCCCAGGCTACTAGTTAAAATCTGAGAAACTCTGGTCTATACTGAGTCTGCTTCTACATTACTTCAACTTAATTTATTCTCCTGAAATCTTAGCCTCAACTTCCTCACTCTAACACTCCCCCAAAGTGAAACTGCATTACAAGTTGGAAACTTTCCAGTGGACTCTCTATCAAGCTGTAGGTTACTTGATCTCCCTATCATGCCCCCTGCTTGCTCCTTCTTTCTAGTTCTCTTTTGTTGGCCTATGTGACACCATCCTATAAAGCAGCAACATTTCGTATGACACCAATTTGCACACATTACAGCTGAGCACCTATGCCCACGCTCCACCACAGAGGATGACACACCGCTCTGCACACCTAGGGACCACAATCCTGAATGCCTTCCTAACAGTGAGGAAGACAGGAAGAGGGGAAAGCTTTGCTGTTCTTCTCTGACACGTTTTGGTGCTGGAAGCTCACTTCAAATGCATCGTCCATATCAAATACTCTCCCTTTTTCTAAAGCGTTATCTTACTTATTGCCACCTTCCCCACAGACCTGTGCTTCCTTTCCTTCATTTCCTCCCTATACCCTCTACCTCTAATCCTTCATTCCCTCTTTCCTCTTGTTTTTCAACCTTCCTTAGGTCATAGAGTATCTTGAAACAGAATTTTTTTTTTTTTTTTTTGTCCCATGTGTCAAATGGAATCTTAGTTCCCTGAGTAGGGATCAAACCAGCACCCCTGCATTGGAGACTCTTAACTGCACAGAGTCCTAACCACTGGACAACCAAGGAAGTCCAGGAGCTAAATAATTTAGCTCCTTAAACTGGATTCTCAATATAATCTGTGGCTGACACCTGACAAGATACACTATTTCCCTCCTTTTCTCGTCTTTTATCTCACTACACATCTGACAGGTGATTTTCTTTGCCTATTAGAATATATCAGCATTTCCATTTTAAATCAACATTCTGTCAAATGACTTTTCTATAAAATATAGTTCTTACCTTCCACTTGTCCATTTAACATATTTTTTCCTCTTTGACCAGCAGCTCCAGATAAAAGATCCACATACTTTTGTGGAAGGCTCTCAGAGATACTCTGTTAAAATTAATATTGAGTTGCATGAAGATTTCCTAATTCCTTTTGAAGAAAATATCCTACTTTTAAAAACTGCCTACATTTAACCCAGTTAAGACAGGTTTGCCAAGATCCACAGCTGCTAAGTGACAGATTCAGGATGTTGACTTCAAACACAGTGCTGTATCACCAGGCAGTGGCTACCTGCACCTTAGAGATCAGGCCCTTCTCATCTCCTTCCATAGCTGCCACCTTCAAACAGAACACTGCTACTTCATGTTACTTCAAGTACAGCTGCCATAAAGGTTCTCTGAGCTTGCTGGTTAAACTATCCAAAATGGTTTGTACTTACTAAAACATCACAAAGCAAAGCTAACTGCTGTTATTATACCACATATTTCTTACTATTCCCTATGCTTTTGCTTCTCTTGAAATGTTCCTTGCAGATTAACTTGACAATCCAAACATAATAATACTTTCAAGTTTCAAGCACTATCTTTTCAATGTTGACGTGGTAAAAAACCACAATTCAACCCATTTCTCTCTGGCCCTCTCTAGCAGTTTTACACAGGCACATGTACCAAAGAAACATACATTTGTTTGGGAGATTGGGGATGACACAAACACACTACACACTACAGTGTATAAAACAGAGAACTAGTAAGAACCTACTGTACAGCACAGGGAACTCCACTCAGTATTCTGTAATGGCCCATATAGGAAAAGAATCTAAAAAAGAGGTGATATATAGAGAGAGATAGATAACTGATTCACTTTGCTGCACACTGAACCTAACACAGTATTGTAAATCAACTGTACTCCAATAAAAATTGAAGGAAGAAAGGAAGAGAGGAAGAAAGAAAGAAAGGAACATTTGATCATAGACTCACCTGGAACAATGTTTCCATTTTTAGATAAATGTAACTTCAGAACACAAAGAGATTCCTTATGACTTCTAAGCCTTGATTTCCATATTACACTGATTTCATTAGGTAAACCTTGAAAATTAGCTAAAGTGTACTATGTGGTAGTATTTAGCACAGAATTATCTTATTGATTAAAAATCAATAATTAAAAATAAAGATTAAAATCAGATTAAAAATAAAAAAATTTTGATGGGCAAATGCAAAGGTGAGAAAGTCACAGCATCTTCTGATTTTATGTTTTTACATCACTCGGTTGTTTACATTTCAAAATAATAACAGAAGACAGTACCTCAGAATCCCAAGGTGATTCTATATCTTCCTCTTCTCCCAAACCTAAGGCTGACGTCATATCTGTAAAATGGAGATCACAGATACATTAATGAGAACATTTATCTACTATGAATTTTAATACATATATGTCTATCTCTATCCACAAATAGTTCAATAAAATGAACTAGTGGAAAAGAATTTCAGAGGGTTGAAGCATTTTCAGGAAGAAAAAGCTGGTAGTACTTGGGACACTTCTGAAGAAAGAGAGCAAAAGAAACACACTTACAAAGAAATGGATGCCATATTTGCATCTATGCACTTTAAAGGTTTTTATTTGAGCTTTTAAGCATAGAAAAAAATCCACAGACATTCACTAACTTACCACTTCTATTATTTTTGTGTGTTCCATCAACAGAACTCAAATGGTCATGATTTATTTGCTCTTGTGGAGCCCTTTCAATAATATCTGTATCACTTTCTTTGTCTACAATCTCTGGCTTTGTGGCTCCTTCCTATAAAAACAAGACAAAATAAAACAAAAACCCAACTTCAGAAAACATATTCATTTATTTGGTCATTCAGTCAATCAGTAAGATGATAAACATTCACTGTTGTCTAAGAAATCATAGACACTGTCCTCGGAGAAGTTAGAAATGTAAAGAAAAGAGCAATTCTGTTCTGTGTTCTAGGCAAGGCAGAGCCACATGAAAACAAACAAGAGGGCAGAAAAGTATCAGCTTTTCAACAGCTCTGCAACTGAAGCGGACAGAGCACAGGAAGGGCACAAAGGAGAGAGGAGGCAGGTGAGCCTGTGAAGCTCAAGGCACGCTGTGACAAAGGGCTGTGTCTCAGAAGACAGAGTACAGAGTCAGGGTGTGAGGGGGATTCTGGAAAGGGCAGCCCAAGAAAAGGACACGGTGTGAAACAGTGTGAATAAGTCATGTGGAAAAATAGAGCACAGTTACTGGGAACCCTACAGAGAGACAAACGGAAGGACCAGGATCAAATGGCAGAAAGCAAGTGTCATCTTCTTTCTTCACGTGACAGGAATCTACTACACAAGTAAAGGCAGTGATGCCATCCAGCAATCTCATCCTCTGTCGTCACCTTCTCCTCCTGCCCCCAATCCCTCCCAGCATCAGAGTCTTTTCCAACGAGTCAACTCTTCACATGAGGTGGCCAAAGTACTGGAGTTTCAGCTTTAGCATCATTCCTTCCAAAGAAATCCCAGGGCTGATCTCCTTCAGAATGGACTGGTTGGATCTCCTTGCAGTTCAAGGGACTCTCAAGAGTCTCCTCCAACACCACAGCTCAAAAGCATCAATTCTTCTTCTTTGGAGAAATGTCTATTTAGTTCTTTGGCCCATTTTTTGATTGGGTCGTTTATTTTTCTGGAGTTGAGCTGTAGGAGTTGCTTGTATATTTTTGAGATTAGTTGTTTGTCGGTTGCTTCATTTGCTATTATTTTCTCCCATTCTGAAGGCTGTCTTTTCACCTTGCTAATAGTTTCCTTTGATGTGCAGAAGCTTTTAAGTTTAATTAGGTCCCATTTGTTTATTTTTGCTTTTATTTCCAATATCTGGGAGGTGGGTCATAGAGGATCCTGCTGTGATGTATGTCGGAGAGTGTTTTGCCTATGTTCTCCTCTAGGAGTTTTATAGTTTCTGGTCTTACGTTTAGATCTTTAATCCATTTTGAGTTTATTTTTGTGTATGGTGTTAGAAAGCGGTCTAGTTTCATTCTTTCACAAGTGGTTGACCAGATTTCCCAGCTCAACATCACTCATTATCAGAGAAATGCAAATCAAAACCACTATGAGGTACCATTTCACACCAGTCAGAATGGCTGCGATCCAAAAGTCTACAAATAATAAATGCGGGAAAGGGTGTGGAGAAAAGGGAACCCTCTTACACTGTTGGTGGGAATGCAAACTAGTACAGCCACTATGGAGAACAGTGTGGAGATTCCTTACAAAACTGGAAATAGAACTGCCTTATGATCCAGCAATCCCACTGCTGGGCATACACACTGAGGAAACCAGAAGGGAAAGAGACACGTGTACCCCAATGTTCATCGCAGCACTGTTTATAATAGCCAGGACAGGGAAGCAACCTAGATGTCCATCAGCAGATGAATGGATAAGAAAGCAGTGGTACATATACACAATGGAGTATTACTCAGCCATTAAAAAGAATACATTTGAATCAGTTCTAATGAGGTGGATGAAACTGGAGCCTATTATACAGAGTGAAGTAAGCCAGAAGGAAAAACATAAATACAGTATACTAACGCATATATATGGAATTTAGAAAGATAGTAACAATAACCCGGTGTACGAGACAGCAAAAGAGACACTGATGTATAGAACAGTCTTATGGACTCTGTGGGAGAGGGAGAGGGTGGGAAGATTTGGGAGAATCGCATTGAAACATGTAAAATATCATGTAAGAAACGAGTTGCCAGTCCAGGTTCGATGCACGATACTGGATGCTTGGGGCTAGTGCACTGGGACGACCCAGAGGGATGGTATGGGGAGGGAAGAGGGAGGAGGGTTCAGGATGGGGAACACATGTATACCTGTGGCGGATTCATTTTGATATTTGGCAAAACTAATACAATTATGTAAAGTTAAAAATAAAATAAAATTAGAAAAAAAAAAAAAAAAAAAAAAAAAAGCATCAATTCTTCGGTGCTCAGCCTTCTTCACAGTCCAACTCTCACATCCATACATGACCACAGGAAAAACCATAGCCTTGACTAGACGGACCTCTGTTGGCAAAGTAATATCTCTGCTTTTGAATATGCTATCTAGGTTGGTCATAACTTTCCTTCCAAGGAGTAAGCGTCTTTTAATTTCATGGCTGCAGTCACCATCTGTAGTGATTTTGGAGCCCCCAAAAAATAAAGTCTGACACTGTTTCCACTGTTTCCCCATCTATTTCCCATGAAGTGGTGGGACCCGAAGCCATGATCTTTGTTTTCTGAATGTTGAGCTTTAAGCCAATTTTTTCACTCTCCACTTTCATTTTCATCAAGAGGCTTTTGAGTTCCTCTTCACTTTCTGCCATAAGGGTGGTGTCATCTGCATATCTGAGGTTATTGATATTTCTCCTGGCAATCTTGATTCCAGCTTGTGCTTCTTCCAGTCCAGCATTTCTCATGATGTACTCTGCATATAAGTTAAATAAGCAGGGTGACAGTATACAGACTTGACGAACTCCTTTTCCTATTTGGAACCAGTCTGTTGTTCCGTATCCAGTTCTAACTGTTGCTTCCTGACCCGCATACAAATTTCTCAAGAGGCAGGTCAGGTGGTCTGGTATTCCCATCTCTTTCAGAATTTTCCACAGTTTATTGTGATCCACACAGTCAAAGGCTTTGGCATAGTCAATAAAGCAGAAATAGATGCTTTTCTGGAACCCTCTTGCTTTTTCCATGATCCAGCGGATGCTGGCAATTTGATCTCTGGTTCCTCTGCCTTTTCTAAAACCAACTTGAACATCAGGAAGTTCACGGTTCACATATTGTTGAAGCCTGGCTTGGAGAATTTTGAGCATTACTTTACTAGCGTGTGAGATGAGTGCAATTGTGCGGTAGTTTGAGCATTCTTTGGCACTGCCTTTGTTTGGGATTGGAATGAAAACTGACCTTTTCCAGTCCTGTGGCCACTGCGGAGTTTTCCAAATTTGCTGGCATATTGAGTGCAGCACTTTCACAGCATCATCTTTCAGGATTTGAAATAGCTCAACTGGAATTCCATCACCTCCACTAGCTTTGTTCCTGGTGATGCTTTTTAAGGCCCACTTGACTTCACACTCCAGGATGTCTGGCTCTAGGTCAGTGATCACACCACCGTGATTATCTGGGTCATGAAGATCTTTTTTGTACAGTTCTTCTGTGTATTCTTGCCATCTCTTCTTAATATCTTCTGCTTCTGTTAGGTCATACCATTTCTGTCCTTTATCGAGCCCATCTTTGCATGAAATGTTCCCTTGGTATCTCTAATTTTCTTGAAGAGATCTCTAGTCTTTCCCATTCTGTTGTTTTCCTCTATTTCTTTGCATTGATCACTGAGGAAGGCTTTCTTATCTCTTCTTGCTATTCTTTGGGACTCTGCATTCAGATGCTTATATCTTTCCTTTTCTCCTTCATCATCACAAATATATTTTATTTTATTTGGTGCCATGCTTTTTTTCAAATGAAAGGGGAAAGACTACACTGCACCAGGGAGTAGCAAACATGACATTATTTTACAGGACAGCTTTGTAAAAAAACACAAAGCAATGCTCCAGAGTGGACAGGAAGCAAACTAAGCACTGCATATTACCCAAAGTTTCCATGAAACTGTGATTAAAAAGTTGAATTTGGCTTTAAAAACAGCCAAATAAAAATAGTAAAAACATTCTAAAACAAACTGCAAAGCCAAGAAGAATGAAAAGATTGACAAACATATTTTAGGAAGATTACTATGGCAGCAACATAAAGATAAACATCAGGGAAGCAAAACTTGAAAAGAATATTTCAAGATTATAGGTGAGAAAGTGGATTATGATAAGACATGAAAAATGATAAGCAGGTAGAAAATACTGAATTTGCTGAGTGACTGGATGCAGTAATTTCAAGGAAGTTTGGCATCTGGGATCTTTCCTGCTGTGGCATTTCAGTGATGCTGTCTACTAGGATGGGGAAAACAGATGACAGTGTAGCTTACAGAGTCAGGGATGAGGGAAGCGTCAGGAACAAGGCCTTCAGTTTGGGGAATAATGAATTAATCTGAGGCACGCAAGGGACTCAGAAGAAAGGATTTGGATAAATACCTTTGGGTTCAAAATAGATAGCCTTATTCAGGAAAAGCATAGCTGTTAAGTATTTGTAAAATATGCTGCTGCTAAGTCACTTCAGTCATGTCCGACTCTGTGCAACCACATATATGGCAGCCCAACAGGCTCCCCCGTCCCTGGGATTCTCCAGGCAAGAACACTGGAGTGGGTTGCCATTTCCTTCTCCAATGCATGAAAGTGAAAAGTGAAAGTGAAGTCGCTCAGTTGTGTCCAACTGTTAGCGACCCCATGGACTGCAGCCCATCAGGCTCCTAATTAATGCAAACCTATGCCTGGAATGTGAAGACAAGAGGGCCTTAGAAAGCATCACTACGAACAAAGCTAGTGGAGGTGATGGAATTCCAGTTGAGCTATTTCAAATCCTGAAAGATGATGCTGTGAAAGTGCTACACTCAATATGCCAGTAAAGTTGGAAAACTCAGCAGTGGCCACAGGACTGGAAAAGGTCAGTTTTCATTCCAATCCCAAAGAAAGGCAATGCCAAAGAATGCTCAAACTACCGCACAATTGCACTCATCTCACACGCTAGTAAAATAATGCTCAAAATTCTCCAAGCCAGGCTTCAACAATATGTGAACCGTGAACTTCCTGATGTTCAAGCTGGTTTTAGAAAAGGCAGAGGAACCAGAGATCAAATTGCCAGCATCCACTGGATCATGGAAAAAGCAAGAGGGTTCCAGAAAAACATCTATTTCTGCTTTATTGACTATGCCAAAGCCTTTGACTGTGTGGATCACAATAAACTGTGGAAAATTCTGAAAGAGATGGGAATACCAGACCACCTGACCTGCCTCTTGAGAAATTTGTATGCGGGTCAGGAAGCAACAGTTAAAACTGGATACGGAACAACAGACTGGTTCCAAATAGGAAAAGGAGTACGTCAAGGCTGTATATTGTCACCCTGTTTATTTAACTTATATGCAGAGTACATCATGAGAAACGCTGGACTGGAAGAAGCACAAGCTGGAATCAAGATTGCCAGGAGAAATATCAATAACTTCAGATATGCAGATGACACCACCCTTATGGCAGAAAGTGAAGAGGAACTCAAAAGCCTCTTGATGAAAGTGAAAGAGGAGAGTGAAAAAGTTGGCTTAAAGCTCAACATTCAGAAAACAAAGATCATGGCTTCGGGTCCCACCACTTCATGGGAAATAGATGGGGAAACAGTGGAAACAGTGTCAGACTTTATTTTTGGGGGGCTCCAAAATCACTACAGATGGTGACTGCAGCCATGAAATTAAAAGACGCTTACTCCTTGGAAGGAAAGTTATGACCAACCTAGATAGCATATTGAAAAGCAAAGACATTACTTTGCCAACAAAGGTTCGTCTAGTCAAGGCTATGGTTTTTCCTGTGCTCATGTATGGATGTGAGAGTTGGACTGTGAAGAAGGCTGAGCACCGAAGAATTGATGCTTTTGAACTGTGGTGTTGGAGAAGACTCTTGAGAATCCCTTGGACTGCAAGGAGATCCAACCAGTCCATTCTGAAGGAGATCAGCCCTGGGATTTCTTTGGGAGGAATGATGCTAAAGCTGAAACTCCAGTACTTTGGCCACCTCATGTGAAGAGTTGACTCATTGGAAAAGACTCTGATGGTGGGAGGGATTGGGGGCAGGAGGAGAAGGGGATGACAGAGGATGAGATGGCTGGATGGCATCACTGACTCGTTGGACGTGAGTCTCAGTGAACTCCGGGAGTTGGTGATGGACAGGGAGGCCTGGCATGCTGTGATTCATGGGGTCACAAAGAGTCGGACATGACTGAGCGACTGATCTGATCTGATCTGATGCAGAATTCTGAAAATAAAATACCAGGGGAAGAAAACTATGACATTAAAATTTTCAGTTATATATTTTAACATCTGTTTCAAGGACATAAAAATATACTTTTATAAATATGTGCGAATATTCATTTCTGGGATATTACAGTAATAAGCATTTTTGAGTGTAATGAAAAGGTTTAATAGTAAAACACCAATTTAAGATACTACAAGAAGACTCCTTTTTAAAATTGATCTTAAGAGACAAGTTTTAAGTTGTAGATGAGAAATGCTTATGTGAGTATGGAATTATGAGTCATTTTAAAGTACTACTATGAGGTAAGAAAGAAATATAAAATCTTATTTGAAAATTCACAAGGTTTTCTTCTTATTTCCCTGTAAATAGCACACTAACAACTCTAATTTCCTATCTGTGCCTTCTGGAATAGTAGGTAAAGATTTAAGGAATGATCTAGATATTAAAAATAGTAGTAAAATTATGATTATCCAAGCTGGAGATATAAAGGTTTTCAAATACATCTATGATTATCAAGCACGGCTCAAACTTTATATCAGGAAAGAACAAACAAACTAAAAAAATCAAGTAACCACAATTTCTGGGTTTTGGATACAAAAGAATATATATGTTGGTTTCATATGTATAACAAAGAATTGACAGGCTAGTTTAACACCTATAAATACTGAAGTTAATATAAAGTTTCTTAAGAATAACATGGAGTATACATATAGCTAGAGATATTTTAAAAAGTAAAAAAACTATTTTCCAGAGATAATTTTTAAACTCTGTTGGTAGTTTTTCTTTCCTTATGACTTTATAACAACTAGTGTGTATAATAAAAAAAAATCATAAATTGTGATTTCATTCATTTACTGTAAGTGCCATTACATGTAGATATTAGGAAAAGACAAATCAGAATCTCTTAAGCAAAAAAAGTTCTACATTTTTTCTTTAAGACTATTGCAGCTGAAAATTTTCTCATTTAATTAACAGAGAGTCAGAATCTCATTTATATAATTATAACTTAGGTAAAAAGACTAGATAAAATGCTTATTTATTTCCTCTTTATTTTCAAAAAGATCTAAAACACCCACCAAGATTATACCAAACAGTAAGATAAATTAGTTAAGTACATTAAGTATTTATCAAACAGTAAGTTAGAAACCACAAGAAACAGAAAGGCCAAAAATTCTTAAATCATAATAAATCTGCTAAGGCCTAAAACAGAAGTCACCTTGAATTGTCTATGAACTAAAGTTCTGCTATATTAAATAGAAGACATCACTTCATTACTTGCAAAGTGAGAATTTTTTTTAAAAGACAAATCACTTCAAACTGAAATGAACTTCCAGAGGGAACTATATTCAATATAGATACATACATACATGTGTGTGTGCTAGTCCCTCAGTTGTGTCCAACTCTTTGTGACCCCATGGACTGTAATCCACCAGGCATTCATCTAGCTGTTTTTCCTAATTGCTTTGTAATTTTTTTCTTTCATAATGGCATACTTAGTATGACAACATTTATAAATCTGAATCATGCAGATATATTGCTCTTATTATCACATCATTTTGTATCATGACTTTGAAGTCTTCCATTTCTGCAGTGGGATCCTTTTTGTCATCATAAGGATCAAGGGAATGGTGTGTAAAAAAGTACAGGGGAAAAAAGAGTTAAAAACAAAACAACTTACCTTTGCAAGACCAAGGCCTGCTAGAGTCTTGAGTGGTTTTGGAAGAGGATCAGGCCTTGGGAAGGCAGGATGAGAGAAGCCCTGGACTCCAGGTGATGGTTTGGGAAGGGTTTCAACCACATCTTCAATTTCACTATCAGAATTATTGTTCTCAGAGAGGGTGGTACTCTCTCGTCTCACAATGCCACATTCTGCTTCTAATACAGTGAAAACAGGGGAGAGTACATGAGAACCTCTGTCATTTCAAATCAGTGAATAATACCAGGAGGACAGTCTTCAAATAACTTACGGTTTCTCTTGGATTGCTGAAAAGCCTTCATTAGCTTTGCTAAGTTTGGTTTTGGTTCCTTCTGGAGAAGAAAATAAGAGCTTGATGAATAACAAGTATCAACTTGAATAAAAGAATTATAACCTCCCCCATTACTATATGATCTAACACAAAGAACACAGGCTCTGGAGTCATTCAGATGTGGATTCAAATCCCAGTTCTGCCACTGACTAACCTTCTCATAGGGTAAGCATTATGACAGATGACATCAGAAACCCCAGATGTTCCTCTCCTTACCCCTAATTGACTGCTGTACAAATACTATGACACCCACTAGATTATTTCTCTACCAAAATGTTCTAGAAAAAAAATTTATCCCTGGCAGTTTAGAGTACTATTGAAAAACTAAGACATTTAAATTAATTACTATATTTTGACATATGCTTGCATGATTTCTATATGCATGAATTATCACTTGGGAAGGGAAATATGAAAGTTTAGATTTTAGTAGAACCTTATTTAGATAGGTTACAAGTGCAAACAGGATAAGCTACTTCTATTCTGTTTGTTAAACAACTAAAGACAAATGATTGTTTCAATTTGGCTCTTTCAAAGAAAAAGGGGGAAAAAAACAAGAGTAAACCTGTAGGGAAATGATCATGAATGAAAGCCACAAACACACTAAACAGAAAGCCATAATCAAACATGTTCACAATAGAGGCAGAGAGAGATGGACTGAAAGAACAGACACTGAAGAAAAGTATTCTGCAAGGAAAAATTAGGTTAACAGTAAAAAAAAAAAAAAAAAAAAAAAGGTGGGGGAGGAAAAGAAAGCAAAGAGAGAGATATTCCTAGTCAAGTACAAACTTAAGGGAAAAAAATAAGTATAATAAGGTTTGTGGAAAAACACATATATTTAAAATTCATATACAATAGATCAGTAATATATCAGTATTCTTAAGGATATACTATGAACAAAGCCTCTGTTTTATATGCTTTTATTAATATATAAATTATGCATCTATATTGTTCTTCAAATTTTATGAAAATATCAACATACATTGTATATAAAACATATATTTAAGACAGAGGCTTTTGTTCATAATATATCCCTAGTATAGCAGTCAGTATTACTCTAAAACTTTTTGTTTATAAATACTACCATATTAGAGTTGAATTTTGCCACTATAAAAAATGTCATTTGATTAGCCACACATGGTCATCTATCACTACCTGAATGTTGTAAAGTATTACTTGAGAGAGAGAAAATTGATTAAGAAATATTCCTAACTATTTACTGGGAAAAAGAACTGGTAATCAAAATTCTGAGGAGAATGTATGGCTTGAAAAGAAACATTTAATGGAACACAAGATGGGGCTAAAAAGGTCAAAAATTTTAACCTAAAATTCTCATCTCACAGTTGGTGGACACTGAAAAAAATACTATAACCTTTTACTTTTCATGTATTTCTTATTTATTTCCTTGTTATGCAGGACCTCCTTCCTCAACATAACTCAACTGAACTATATTACCTGTAACATTATATAGGATACCATTTCTCTCTTCATTTATTCACATTCAAAAACTATTAACAGGATTCTTACACTCGAGACCTATGCTACATGCTCCAGGAGATGCACAGTTGTTTCCTGAACTCCACTAGCTTACACTGATACGGGGCTATAAGATGAATACTTCAATCACAGTAATACAAATGTCTGAAATCTGAAGTTTTAGAATGTGACACAAGAACTTGGAGTAGGTTTTTTTAAAACTACAATAGAAAAAAAAACTCAAGTTGTAAGTTTTATCTTACGGTTATTAAAAGTCTCTGCTTCTATGAAGTGAAAGTTGCTCAGTCGTGTCTGACTTTTTGCAACCCCATGGACTATATGGTCCATGGAATTCTCCAGGCCAGAATACTGGAGTGGGTAGCTGTTTCCTTCTCCAGGGGATCTTCCCAACCCAGGGATTGAACCCAGATCTCCTGCATTGTAGGCAGATTCTTTACTGTCTGAGCCACAAGGGAAGCCGCTTCTATAGCTGGTTATTATTTTAGGCAAACATGCATTCTTCAATGAGATGAAGAGTTGTGAATATACTCTTAATGGAATGCTTGAGAAAACACAGTGGAATCCCTTTATAATATGGATTTTGGAGAAACAGAATTTTAATTTCTAAATCTCTGTAACTTCAACTTTTATTTTAGTCTTAATGCAGAGCCAAGACAGAAACAGAGAAAGAAAAAAAAAAAAAGCCCTCCTAACAACTCTGCTGCTGCTGCTGCTAAGAAACCAAAATAGTGTCTAGTCGTGTCCGACTCTGTGCTACCCCATGATATAAACAGCCCACCAGGCTCCCCCATTCCTAGGATTCTCCAGGCAAGAACACTGGAGTGGGTCGCCATTTCCTTCTCCAATGCATGAAAGTGAAAAGTGAAAGTGAAGTCACTCAGTCGTGTCCGACTCTTTGCGACCCCATGGACTGCAGCCTACCAGGCTCCTGTGTCCATGGAATTTTCCAGGCAAGAGTACTGGAGAGGGTTGCCAATGCCAAGAAACCAAAATAAAGTGTCCAGGGGTGGTGGGTAGTGGGGGGGGCAACTAGATGATATATGCTATATAGTTTTGGAACTGAAAGGCTCCAGGAAGATTCCATGATTATTAAAATAAGTAATTATATCCACTAAAGACATCATTATGAGTGTTGCAAAAGTCATGTCCTTATGGTTTAAAATTCACAGTAAGACTCTGTCCTTGACCAAAATTCATATTTCCTTCACTGTGGGAAAGCTTTTCCCAGTACAATTTTCCTGTCACTCTATATTTTCCAGCCCATTGTTTTCTTCACCCACCTTCAGTATTTACCAAAGTTAAAAAAAAAAAAAAAAAATCAACTAGTCATATTTTTATAAAATAGTTTGCTCTGAAAAACTTTCCATTACAAACATAAAACAGTGAGAGGGACACCATTGCTGAATTTAAGAGTAAACACTACATGAAACTGAATTCAGAGCATGAAAACTAATTTCACAAGAGTGCACTTTACCTTGGTTTCAGAACCTAAGACGTCATCATCTGATGTAGGCCATGAATCCACACCAGGTTTGTTGGAAAACCTTTAGAGCATAAACACAATGAAAATGAGTGAGTTCATTTCTCTAAATGAAAAAAAAAAAAAAAGAAGTAAGTGAAAGTTTGGCTATCTATGTAGTAAACGAAGTTTCTTGACATAATTAAAATTTGGCCTCTGTTTTAAAACATTTTTTGAAAGATATTTTGATGTGGACCATTTTAAAAGTCTTTATTGAATTTGTTGCCATGTTGCTTCTGTTTTATGTTTTGGCTTTTTGACCCCAAGGCATGTGGGATCTCAGCTCCTCCTACCAGAGATTGAACCCACACCACCTGCATTGGAAGGAGAAGTCTTACTAACCATCTTAACCACTGCACCCCCAGAGAAGTCTCCAAAAGAGATTTTAGTTACCTATTTCTGCTTCCATCTCTCCCAACCTAGGACATATCTAGGTAAGACTCATTCTTAGTTTCCATAACAAAGACTGACAGCCAATATATTGGCAGAGCCTGAAAATAATATGTTTTCACCAAGTCCTAATAGCTGAACTGAAAATCTAACTGATGGACTGACGTAACTTTTGTTTGCCCAAACTGCAATAAACCTGGTGACTTAAAGCAGAAGGACATACTGCTCCTTCTCCATTGTCTGTCCCTGGTTCAGAGCCTAAACTGTGTCCATCAAAAATGGCAGTCTTGGTCCTTCAGCAGGGAAATCACTTATGGAGAAGGCCCCATTCCTCCCCTTCACTGTAAAGGAATACAGGAGTTCCCCGCAATGTCTAAAACTTAAAATGGACACAAGTCAAAGAAATAATTTATATGTTTCACTTATATGCTACACGGGTACTTCTCAATCTCTGCTGAGGGACAGGAGAGTGGATGTTGGAGCCAGGCAGGCCAGCTGTCAAATCACAGGTCAACTCATTTTAACCATGGAATCATGGTCATTCATCAACCTCCCCAAACCAGTTGCCTAATTAAGTAAAAGAAGGACACAGTTACTTTACAAAGCTGTTCTGATGACTCTATGAGGTCACAAATGTTAAGCACATAATGCAGTCTCTAACCCAGAGCAGAACACTCAACAAACATTAGCTTCTCTTCTCTGTGTGTTCTCTTAGTAACACATACAATTTTTAAAAATCCGTCAAATCCTACCTGCTTAAAGAGTCTTCTTCAGAACTCTTAGCCGCTATTAAAGAAAAAAGTAAGACACATTTTAAATCAACAAAAGAAAAATACAGACGATTAAAACCTCAAGACTGATGTTTTGTTTAAAAGTGTTCCTTTGGGACCACACCTGGAGACCACACTAGAGGGAGTAGTGATTGTATTATCCTCATGGGCCACTAATACCTAAGAACCATTGCTCTCCTTATAGTCATCAAATGTAGAACAGAAGGAACGAAGGAAGAACTGCTGTTTACAATGACCATAATCCTAACCAAACTCCAGGAGACTGACAGAAAATGATACTGCACCATTAATAGAATCAGTGCGATATGCTGTCAATAGCACGCTGAAACAGCACAGTGTTCCTGGACTTCCACTGCCTGGAGCAGTGAACAGAGGAACAGGTGTCTTGCTGGGACACAACACAAATTCTCTGGCTCTTCAGTTCAGGATGAAAACGCCCTCTCACAGGGAAGCTTGGTCTACAGGCACTGAACTTCAGAGCGTGGGAAAACATAGGAAACAAAGTCTTCCTGGCCCTCTTTCCAGATGTAAGAGAAGTATGGGAGATGTAGTGATTCCAGATTTAGAAAGGATGATCTCTTGAAAGGGAGGTGGGGGAGGGCAAATGGGTGAAGGGGGTCAGCTGGGTGGTGGGGATGAGGACTAGACTTGTGGTGAGCAGGCAGTAGGGTACACACAAGCTGAACTTCTTAATGTTTTAAATATATGTGTATACGTACTAATACATGTGAAAAGTACACTCTCTTGAGACTATTTCCTTCCATTGTTCAAGGGGATCTGGACCACCTAGAGCAGGATGGTCTAAACAGTGCTCTGTTCTACTGAGGATATATCATTATATCAATCCTCCCATTATATGGCAAATGTTGATAGAAATCATGCTTTTTCAGCTTGGAAGGCATTCGTCATCAGATCCTAAGCTGATGAATAAGGGGAGGAAGGGAAGGATGGAAGGAGCTACAGACTCTGGTGCTGTTGGACAACATTTCACATGTGTCGTCATGATCTGATGCTGGAGGGATGACTCACATGGAGGGAGAGGGGTCCTCCAAGCTCAAGCCTGGAGGGCAGGGGCAGTGATTTTTAAATGTTTGCACCCTGTAACATCAGAACAATGCTTGGTACGTAAAAGACACTTGATAGTTATCTCTTCAGTGAACAAATGAACAAATAAATAAGAATGATTTCCTTGAAAAGTCTGTTTAGAAAACTATAGAAAGTAACCAGGGACAACTCTATTCTGTTCTGAGCATATCGAAGACCAAGACTCTATGTCATCTCTGTATCTTCTCTAACCTACAGAAGTCCTTTGATGGATGTTGTTGTTGTTCAGTCACTGAGTCGTGTCCAACTCTTTGCGACCCAATGGACTGTAGCTCACCAGGCTCTTCTGTCCATGGGATTTCCCAGGCAAGAATACTGGAGTGGGTTGCCATTTCCTTCTCCAGGGGATCTTCCCGATCCAGGGATCAAACCAGTATCTCAGGCATTGCCAGGCAGATTCTTTATTACTGAGCCATCTGGGAAGCCCCTTTTGATTAGATAGAGGTCTACTAAGTTTAAAGGTGTTCTCAGACAGCTTGTACAATGTGCTAGATGCCACATCAAGGGGACATAGTGGTGTTTTTGCTAATGTGAAGTGTTTGGGGTCTTTTGTTAGAATCTGCAGAGTCCCAAGTTGATCTATTTGAAAATCTATTATGATACTCTTTTAAAGAATGGCAACAGAACATGTTGTGCTTACAAAACTATACTATCGTGACAATCATCCAACACACAGAAGGAAACATCTGGTTCTAATGAAGCCAACCTATCTCACTCTTTTTGGATCTGTGAGGAATAAAGTTGGTAATAGAGACCTTGTTGGCACAATAGGCAAAATAACCGGTGGTTCTCAACTAGGCATTGCTTTTCTGATCTGTACTATTCCAAGGTATCTTTCGAAAGTAATCTCTTCCTGGTACGCTGCACACTGGCTCAGCATTGCAGTTCTTACTGTTTATCATTTCTTATCCTACCAGGAAGGGATTGTTGAGGTTTCCAGTTTAAACGATGGTAACTTTTTTAATGAGACTAATCACTACACAGTAACTGATAACTATTCATTCACTAAATGCAAACTATTTGTAAAAGTTAAAGTTCCACTTTTATAAGAAGTCCAATGTGTTATAATATGATTATAGATGAAATATATATCATACTAACAAACATTTTTTCTAATTTACACAAAAATCTAATACAGGATTTTAGCGGCTGTGATTAAATACATGGAATTCTTTTCAGACAATACTGTCTCTGATGTTAAATTACCTACAATTAACTTCTTTAACAATTCTGAATACTAGACTATTAAGATATTAATTTAAAAATAAAATACACGTGCATTTTACACTAATTTTATCATAGTTCTTTCATTATTGAAACTTCCTCACTCCTACTTTATCTATGGTAGAATCACCAAGAGTAATTCATTATTAGCAGATGACGTACCTGGGTTGCTCTTTTCGGGAGTAGTTTTAGGCCTCTTTTCTTTATATTCAGAGATCAGTTCGCAAATGCTATGTGTTAAAAATGTGATAAATAATATTTTAACACTAATATGAAAAACAACTACAAAATATGTTAAATTCTTAGATTATTTCAGACAGACAATGTCAGCGATAATATCAAAACTACAATTGTCCCATACATTTCAAGTTTCTAAGTTCTACAAAGTTTTACTTAGTATGTATTTAAAGGAGAAAGAAAAAGAAGATGAAGTAGTCATGAACTGAGGGCAATATAGCTCAGTAGATTAACTAGATTTAGCTTGGCATACGAAAACTCTTTCAAACTTGCAAATCCTAGCTCTGTAACCAACTGCTCTTTGTTTCTAGAGAAGTTGCTTCTCTTGAGTTCAAAGTCTTCCTCTACACAACTGGGATCTTACTGCCTTATTTCACAAGGGGATTAAGAGGATTTAATGAGATAATATATCCCCAAAATGCTTGCAGAATGGAATAATTTGTTCTTGAACTTTATTGCTGGAACTACTTTGAAATCCCAAATAAAACCAATGTCTGTTTTCTTATATGTTTAGCATTCAAGGGCTGCAGGAAACTGTTATTAATTATGGTGATCAGTTGTTCTTTGTGGTTTGTAATTTAGGGAACCTCAGCTCTTATATAATTTGTACCTAAATTTATTTATAAAATATGAACTCACTACATTAGATAACATAATTATCCCCCATTATTGCAGCTAATCACACCAAGTGCAGAAAACTAATCACAATCAAGACCTGGCCTGGACCGCTACTCTCCATTCTCTACCTGCTCAAACTCTCAACCAGCAGATCTTTCTGACAATGATGCTTAATCTCCATGTTCATCTCCGATTCACTTGGAAGACATTACCCTACTCTTACAATGGATCCTGGCAAGTCCTAGGCAGGGCTTACCTCTCTAAATTCCTCTCTGAACTAACTTACTTGAGATTTAAGGATTTCTGGTAAATGAGGCAGATAAATCCTTTGGAAGATTTTCATTCTTACAGGAAACAGATCCCATGAGGGGGCCAACTGTAACTATGGAATCTCAGGCAAGTTGACACCCACTACTCTGGGAAGGATGACAGGGAACCTATGACCTAAGGAAAGGTGCCCCCACAGGATAGAAGCTGCCTGCACCAAACAGACAACTCTCACTGGTCATGTAACAAGTAACAGTTAAAATTCTTTTTGGCTGCAGTTTAGTGATAACTGGCATTTTAATGTAAACACTTACATATTAAAACCACTAATAGCAGCATATTCTTCCGCAGTCCGTCCAAAGACATCTTGAGAAAAGACGTCAACACCTCGCTGAAGGAGAAGACTGACTACATCGGTACATTCATAATTGACAGCAAGTATGAGGGCGGTTCTAAAACAACAGAGAGATGACGTCACCCTCAGGAAGTTGAGTTAACTTACAGAAACAGCTCGTTTGATATGTTTTACCAAGTTAACATCTTGCCCTTCCATGAAGAACTGACCATTTACATGCTCAAGTCTACATCCTTGTAAATTACTTCCACGGCTAAAATGAAGGGATGGAAAAGAAGCCTCCTGCCCCACTGGGATGGCACGCAGCAGCAGTTACTATTTCAAAAGTCCCTGATGAGGACTCCCCTGGTGGACCAGGGGCTATGACTCCAGGCTCCCAATGCAGGGGGCCCAGGTTCCACCCCTGGACAGGGAACCTCATCCCACATGCTGCAACTGAGAGTTCCCACAACTAAGACAGCACGCAGTCAAATAAATAAATGCTTTAAAAAAATAATAACAAAGTCCTTGATGGACAAGAAACTATGCTGAGGTCACTTATCTGAGGCAGGTGAGTATTTAAAGGACAAATCCCCCGTTTCCTCCTTAGTCTGATATATTATGCTTCAAAGTCAGCTAGAGGTTGGGTTAAGCAAAGGCTATTTGCAGGCTTAAAACAAAAATATTAACAATAATGGAAATAAAAATAGTCACCGAGGCACTTAATGATGTTGACAAGCATGTGCTCTTCACTAAATGAAATGCTATATATACACACAGCCGCCTTTGAAGGATGCATTACTATTTGCCTTTTTGTACCAGGAAACTTATTTGCTGATGATAAGTACTGTGCCCAGGGTCATAACCCTAATAGGCAGGAAAGCTAGGAGTTGAACCCAGTCTGAATCTAAAGCCCATCATTTTCGTCTGTATCATCCACCTCTGACTTATCTTTGTTAAAGGAACTGTTTGTCCAATTAAACCTATCATTCTTCCTTCTACCTTCATTTAAAATGAAAACATCAAAATGTACTAGAAATGAAAAAGGATAAAAACTGATGAGCCGAGTATCTGGTGACAGTGATTACTCATCACTTTTTTGTTGCTGTTTAGTCACTAAACTGTGAAGGACTCTTCTGCAATCTAATAACATCAGTATATTTCAAAGAAAGTAACTGAAAGCAAAGAGTCATCCAAAAGACAAAATCAAGTCCTTTATGTTTAGTATGCATCTTTTAAGGAAAAATATATACGAAGTAGAGGTTAAACAATCGTTATAAAATAATTAAGAAATTCAATGCTGTCATAAGGTAAACTGAAAAGCAGAATCCATATTTTATAAAGCTAATGAAACTAGTATGAAATCCCTCAGCTACTACAAGATCAACCAGAAAAAAGAATAGGTTGCATATGACATCACTCGATATTATAAAGGAATATGAATCCTGCTATATATTCCTGCTATATAGTTTTTCACGATTCCCAGTGAGAATAATTGATTTTCTACCTAACTGATGAAGTGTTGATCACAAATGAAACCTGTTATTAATTTAATCTTGATCTTAGCACCCGAGAACAGCACTAAGGTTTTTAAAAAGAAAAAGAACAACTGTACCTTTTCATCTTATCAACCGCATGTATATCTGCTTCTTTTTTTACTAAAAATTCCACCATTTGCTGTTTCCTTTCACTTATGCCAAGTAAGAGTGGTGTAAGGTCATCCTGTAAAACAGGAAAAACCATTTGTAATGTACACAGTTAACCTATTTCTAAAGTGAACGGAAAATCATGCAATAGATTCTCTGAACTTAAACATATAATTCAGAAAGTAAATAAAAGGAGCCCCTCCTCCTCATCCCCTGGCGCGCCTTCTATCTCTTCAAGATGCTCCTCCTCCTGGCCTTCCCTGGGGGTCCAGGGGCTAAGACTTGAGTTCCCAAGGCAGGGGGTCCAGGTTCCATCCCTGGTCAGGGAACTAGATTCCACGTGCCGAAACTAAAGATCCCACGTGCCACAACTAGACCCAGTGCAGCCAAATACGTCTTTCAAAAAGATAACTAATAAAATGCTCCTCCTCGACCTCTTCCAAAGATGAACCACAGAGTCATTCTCTAAAACTCACTTTCAACATTTACTGGTTCCAAGGATCTTTGCTTCTATCATAGTATTTATCAGGAATATTGTAGTATTTACTTGCTCTATTACTAGTCTCAACACTCCTCCAGAGAGAATCAATCAGCTACTAAATCAACTGCATATTTTAGGAACAATGCTGAGGCAGGACTATATAATATTATCTGTAGCATGCATAACCTATCCAAGGATGACCAGGAGTAACCTCATGAGGTTTACAGACATTCCAATGGGAATATTATCCTCTACATGAACACGCAAAGAGAAAGGTTGTTTTGTGTTTTTCTTTCTTCCAAAAAACCAACTGTAGGCACCATGTTTTTTGGCTTTCTCAGCAAAGTCTCCTGAAATTTAATCTTACTCATTCTCCTTTGCTTGTTCCTTCCCCCGCCCTTAAGTTAACCTGACAGGTCAGCTTTAGCTAGATGCTGTTTTGACACAGAACAACACTGCTTCTCTTCAAAGACCTTTCTTGACGACTCTCATGTAATTACCTCCAGACCTCCAGGAGGAAGCTTCCTTAATCCCAGTGTTCTGGTCTCTGTCTTGCTTTACTGTTCTTAGTTAAAGATTACAAGGTCAGTTCAGTTCAGTTCAGTCGCTCAGTCGTGTCTGACTCTTTGCGACCCCATGAATTGCAGCATGCCAGGCCTCCCTGTCCATCACCAACTCCCAGGGTTCACTCAGACTCACGTCCATCGAGTCAGTGATGCCATCCAGCCATCTCATCCTCTGTTGTCCCCTTCTCCTCCTGCCCCCAATCCCTCCCAGCATCAGAGTCTTTTCCAATGAGTCAACTCTTCGCATGAGGTGGCCAAAGTACTGGAGTTTCAGCTTTAGCATCATTCCTTCTAAAGAAATCCCAGGACTGATCTCCTTCAGAATATAAGTTACCAATAAATATGCACTCAGCATTTTCTCAGGAGTTGCTCTTCCATGAATTCTCCCTGCGCTCTCTCTCATAATCCTGTGTGTTTGGGAGACTCATTCAGTGTGAAACTGCCACAACCAACTTAAAATTCTAATTTGAAAAATTCAATCCCATCCTTAAGAAATTCTTTTAAAATATGAAATCAATTATAGATTAATTAGACTGTATTTAAAATCTTGAAATAGTTATCAAAATAAACTATAAAACAAGAATTGGAAACTCAAATGCTTATGGAGGGAAAGCTGGTGGCCTGAGTAAGTGAAAAAGCCAGGTGAGGCTGGCAAACCTGCGAACACACGCCCCATACAGAAGGGGAGGCCTCCACACGCAGAGCAAACAGGGGCGGCCTCCACACGCAGACCAAACAGTAGAATGGGCTCAAGGGGGACCAGATTGAGTTCTCCAAGAAGCCTGAAATGCAGACTTCCGCATGAGTTTGCTAAGTTTTAAATGTTGACTCAGTCTGTGGAGGTAGGTAAGCTAAACATATCCAAGGACCACATTTGCTCTGTAGCCCACTTGTGGTTTCACGTTTTGCCGTTTCCAAACAGGTGGGCATAAAGCAAATATTTGTATGTGAAAGCTTTCCTTTCTTTAGTATCATGTGTTTCACAAGAAAAGTGGGTCTCAATATGTAATAAAAATTGCTGTTGACTCATAATTTTATTAAAATAAATTTAAAAAACAAGACTCAAAATTCCCACTTTAAGAATGTTTCCACTGCTTGTTAAAACTACAATCTGTTTCTAGAATTCTCCCAGATTATTAACCAAATGGATAATGAGTTCCTAAGACTGCTGAAACTAAATCATTAAAAGAATCCCCATCTGTACTAACTTCATGGGTTTTGATGTTTAAAGCTGTCGTCTTGCTTATGCCAGGGCTCAGCAAATCTAACACACACACTGCAAGAGTCTGTCCTGCTGACACCAAAAGAAGGCTCATGAGTTACTATTACTGCAGTCAGGAAAACACTGTTGGTAACAAACATCTGTTGACCTCATGACCTGGTTGATAACAGAAGGTGTAAAATTCTTAAAGGGTCAGACTCTACAGACGAAGTGACTTCGCCATGAGCAAATCTCTAAAGACTCTTGGAGTGTCACTGAATAATTAGTGGTTGGAAGAAAAAGGAGTTATATTATTCAAGCCAATAGATTTTGCCAAAAATATTCCTTTTAACTTCTCAGTCACAGAGGCAGAGGAAAAAGTCTGGCTAATATTGTTGCAAAGGAGGGAGCTGATGGAAGTAGCCAGCATTGATCAAACTCCAACTCTTCTATCGATTACTTATTTTTGAGATAGGTGCACTTAGAAATTATCCTTAATCACTCCATAGTTCTTCACCAAGGATCGTATCAGAATCTCAAGGAAATATTTCTAAATACACATGTCCAGGCTTTCCTCGATTTATTTCATCAAAATCTTCAGGGAACAGCCTAGGCTTGTAAATTTTTTTATAAACTTTCCCAAGTGATTGTGGTTTTCACCAGCACACTCTAGCTGAGAATTAGCACAGCAAACATTCCAGTCTCATCTCTCACCCACATGGCCAATTCCTTCTCTTACTTGAGGATTTGAAGAAAAAAGAAAAGTATAAGAGATAAGAGTCATCAAAACAGAATTAAATTTTCCTGGGTAAATAATGGTAGAACAGGGACTAATCAAACACAAAAGGCAACCTGATCTCATTGTTTATAAACCCCTTACTTTCCATCAAGACCTTCTAGATTGAGAGCAGAGTCCAGACTCTTGTCTAACTGGCTGTTTCTGCCAGAATAGGATAATATTTCTGTTAAATATTTGTTCTTCTCTTTTTTTTCCCAACTTAATCACCACCTGTTCACTGCTGATCTGATTTCTGCAAAGT
Organism: Bos mutus; assembly: GCF_027580195.1. Taxonomy (NCBI): domain Eukaryota; kingdom Metazoa; phylum Chordata; class Mammalia; order Artiodactyla; family Bovidae; genus Bos; species Bos mutus. Next base: position 6,181,121 of record NC_091629.1, read on the forward strand.
CTTCCTAAAATTGGTATCTAGGCAAGTCTCCAATTCACTCAATCTCTTTCTCAAAATAACAACTATTGTCCTGAGACTGAAAAGCACCTTACCAAAATATATAAACTGAAGGGGAAAAAAAAAAAAAAACCAAAACCTTGGGACTTCTGTGGTGGTTCAGTGGCTGGGTCTCAGTGCTCACAGTGCAGGGGGTCTGGGTTCAATCCCTGGTCAGGGAACTAGATCCTGCATACTGAAACTAAGACCCAGCACAGCCTAATAAATATTTAAAAAAACACCTCTTCTTGGCATACCCCAACTGCCAAAATTCCAACTTGATCTGCATTTTTCACCTGCTCGCTCCTTTGCCTTTCCTTTTAGCCTCTGAAGCCTTGGGCAATGAGAGAGAAATCATTTTTATATAAATCATTTTTTCATAAAATTGGAATGTGTTAGCAGCAGCAAGATTTCTATTATGTTGTCAAATGCTTGTTTGAGTTTTAAGACAAAGTCTATTTCCAAGGCAAATTTTGCTTTACTGTGTTATTTTAGACTAATTAGAAAAAAAAATTTTTTTTTCAATAAGGGAAAAATACTTGGAAAAAGTTTTACCTTTAAAAAGTGCAGTGTTATCACAAATATCTGCCATTAACACAAAAAAGAATGCTTTACTCCCTAATGCTTCTTGAGCAATATCGTGATTTAAAGTGATATCTTAGACAATCAAGTGCTTTCAAAATATTTTCACTCAGGGAAGGCTGGAGCTTCCAAACAAGGAAAACTGAGCCCACCTGTGAGAGTTGGGGAGCTCTCTCTGCAGCTCCAGGCGGGGCTGCAGCCACAGGAGAAAGAGCAGGAGGGCAGCTTCACCATCATCAGCTGCCCACACTCAGCTGCAACCCCACTGAGCGCCCCCCAGGGCTGAGCGTGGGAGACCCACTTGTACCTGGAGAACCAAGTGGTCACCAGCACAAGTGAACACCCTTGCTGGGTGTCAAACGTGACCTGACCCACGTGACCGGATCTCAGAACCGGGGTCCTGGAGGGCTCAGGGCTCCAGGCCTGCTGCCTCCCAGCCCACTTGCACCCCCCAGCTCCCCCTGCTGGGCACTGGTTCTCCTTCCTCCTACCCCCATCCCTCCTCCAGCAGCTGAGCCCATTCCCTGAGCCGCTGGAAGCAGCCACCCATCACATCACTTCACTCCCCCCAAGCCTTCATTTTTTGTAGGACTGAGCACCAAAGAATTGATGCTTTTGAACTGTGGTGTTGGAGAAGACTCTTGAGAGTCCCTTGGACTGCAAGGAGATCCAACCAGTCCATTCTGAAGGAGATCAGCCCTGGGATTTCTTTGGAAGGAATGATGCTAAAGCTGAAACTCCAGTACTTTGGCCACCTCATGCGAAGAGTTGACTCATTGGAAAAGACTCTGATGCTGGGAGGGATTGGGGGCAGGAGGAGAAGGGGACGACAGAGGATGAGATGGCTGGATGGCATCACTGACTCGATGGACGTGAGTCTGAGTGAACTCCGGGAGTTGGTGATGGACAGGGAGGCCTGGCGTGCTGCGATTCATGGGGTCTCAAAGAGTCGGACACAACTGAGTGACTGATCTGATCTGATGTGAGCCTACCACCCACTCCTGAGCACGTTCTAGTGGGAAAATCTTCCTTCTGGGGTAGAAGGGTGGCTGAGGGAGCTTTGCCCTTTCTGTGGGCTCTGATATTTTCCACCCACCTGCTGGCTTGACTTTGGAGTTGTTTCCATGGTAACAGGGCCTGCTGGACACTACTCAGTCTACCTATTTACATACTGTTATCAATAAAACACTTCTGGTTTAGAAAAATGGTTTGCAAATATTTTGTGAATAAAGTTAGTTGAGCTATACCTCGTTCCTGGCTTCTATATTGGCATTATAGGAAAGCAGCTTTGCTGCGAGTGATACATTCTGGCAAAAGACAGCATAGTGGAGAGCGGTGTTGCCATTGACATCCGTGACATTTGGGTCGGCACCATGCTCCAGCAGAAGAGTCGCACACTCCTCTTCTTGACATTCTATGGCCTGTCAGTGTTGTGCCAAGAAACAAGAGTGTGAATTCTAGGAATTCAAAGTAAATAGTCCACAAGCTTCACCAGTTCCCTATATTTCAATGAGATACATTCATTTTTAGTCTCAGTAGTTAAATCACATCCATCTCATGTGGACATGGCTCGCTGCCCCATACCTTCATCAGCGTGGTCTTGTTTTCACTGTCACCGAGGTTAAGCTGGCATTTTCTCTCCAGGAGGAGAGCTACCACCTCTGAATGGCCATTGGCACAGGCCAAGTGGAGCGCAGTCCTATGAAAGCAAGACAAGTTTTTAGGAAACTGTAGTGTAACTGTTTCAAAACAAATAACTGTTTGTGTGATTGAAAACACTCAATAGCATGGTACTCCTATCCCTCTGAAACAAATATTTCATTTTCTTCTGGAGAAAGAGCAGCATATATTAGTTTAGCTCCTCTTACACAGTAAAGAAAGAACAGTCTACTTGAATAGAATGCGTGAGACCTTGAGATTCAGCTCAACTTGGGTTTAAATTTGACTTTGTCACTTATTAGCCATCACTCACCCTCTCTGTACCTCAATTTCCTCACCAACAAAATGGAGAGAGAGTAGTAGTTATCTCACAGGACACTGATGCGATGCTTAAATGAGATCCACGCACAGGGTTTAGAACCATCCCTTGCACAGATAACAGCTAGTAATTGTTAGATTGTATTATCATATTTACTACTATTACTACTATCTTACAAGGACAACATCTGAATGAAGTCAAAGGATATTACACCTCCTTTGCAGATATGTTTTGAGGATTAGAGACAACATTGTACTTCAATGATTCTAATATGCTCATTTTCTCACATTTTAACATCTCTGACATTGGAATATAATTTATAATTCATAGTCTTTACAACTATAAATTGTAGCATTTTTGTTTGTTCATGTCTCTTTTTTCCTGTTGGTTAATTCCCGTGAGGTGTTTCCATCTAAGCTTGCTTTAGAGATGACGTGTGTTATATATTATTATATCATACAGTGCACCACACAGTGACCCACAGCTGTTACAGGTTACACTGCATTTAAGGGACTATAACATCTTAGCTATATTCACCATGTTGTACAATATGTCGTTGTAGCTTGCAGGACTTTAGTTCCCTCACCAGAGATCGAACCCTGGGCCCAGAGCAGTGAGTCTTAACCACTGGACGGCCAGGAAATTCCCAAGATTCCCTCGACTTCTGAAAAGACTGAAAGTGTCACAGGATACCAATCCTCACAAAAAATTCTAAATTAAATTGAAAATGACAAATTATTTTTATCTGTGCCACATTCCTATTAGTGCCAGAAAGACAAGTCCTGTCTGCTCATCCAACTTCCCTACACACAGCTTGATCTACAGAGATTTTTAAATTTGAGGGGTTGCTAAATCAACTTTCAGATTTCTTTTCTTCTTTTTTGGGGTGGGAGGTGAAACCCAGGAAACTCCAGAATTCTTGCCTTTGAAATCATTCTTAGAAAGGTCTCTGGGGTGGGATATACGTATACTTACAACTGATTTATGATGTTGTACAGCAGAAACCAACACAACATTGTAAAGCAGTTACCATCCAATTAAAAAAATATTAAGGTTAATAAACAGTAGAACTAGAAAAAAAAGGTCTTTGTCAGCACACAAAAAATGTATAGATAGGAATTTCAGTTTTCTTCTGGTACTTTTCTCACCCTGTGTATTTAAAATTTTTGATCCATACTCCATCTGAAACTTTTGGTGAGATAAAAATCTAGTTACTTTTCTCTAAATAGTTACCAGGTTATTTCTCCCACATCTACACATAATTTATCTTTCCTAATAGAAAATGTCACCCAGCAAATTTTGATATCTAAAAGGGCAAATCTTTGCCTATGTTTGGGTAGTTTAATTTCATTTATCTATTAAAGACAGTCAATAAATGAATACTTTGTATTTACAGCCATTCTTTAAAACCACAATCTTTTTATTTGTTTAAAAATCCCATGACCAGAGATCCTGTTGGACTGCAGTCCTGTTCAAGGACACAGCCACTTTCATTTTTCACTTTCATGCATTGGAGATTTTGTTCTCCTTCAGAAGGAACAAATGGGCTGCTGTCTATAAGTCTACTATATCTGAAAACTTTGTAATTTTATCACAACAATCTAGAAGGGCAAATCTTGTCTACTATAAAAACTATTTTTCTCAAAATAGTTTTGTTTTGGTTTCTTTAAAACCATATATGTTGAAGACCATACATGAAAGAAATCCTAAGAAAATGTTTTCCTATTCAAGGACACAGCCAGCTCCCTACTTCAAAGCTTCTAAGGTCCTTCAGCAAAGAAAATATATACCTAGGCATACACTGATATAAAACAGATATTGAATTGTATCTTAAGAATTTTTAATCCAGAAGTTGATCTGGCATGGGAGTTATTTTGTTCACTATGCAGTTTTCTATAATATATAACCTTAAGGTATAAAAATGTGTACATTAAAAATAAGATGCTAACAACATCAGAAATCTGTCCACTGCCATGATCCACAATAGGCAATCCATAAAGAAGTATTTTCATAAATCATATGAGAAAAAATGTGAGAGCCAGGAGATTCCAGATTTCTTGAAAACTATATAACTTAAGAGCTCTTACTCATGAGTACATCATGCTAACCCATGCATAATAACAAATAAAAAGAAAGATGAAGAAGGGAAAAAAAGATATTTATGTTTCATTTCATTACTCTGATTACCGACATTCAGTTAAATGACTTCAAAACTTATCAGTAAAGTGCTCTATAAGGGAAATTATAAGTGGGTCCTAAATGAGCTAAGGCTTTTTGCTGCCTATAAAGTCTGCAGGGCGCTGGATCCCAGGAAGGTGTCCAGGAGCCTTGGAGAGGAAACTCACAGGAGGGACCTCTGCCAGGCCCTTCCACCCCGCTTACCTGTTCATCTTGTCCCTGTCGTTCAGGCCATTCTTCCCCAGCAACAGAATCTGCTGCACTTTGGCTACGTTCCCTACAATGGCAGCTTTGTGGATCTTTCCAAGGTCCTTGTCTCGTCCTTGTCTCGGATGCGATACCCAGGCTGGAAGTGGATTCTATGACCGCCTGTCTCTCCCCGGACTGATGGAGGAGCCTAAGGGCGACTCGCCCTTCTTACTCCCGAAGCCAAAAATCTTCTTCATCACAGAGCCCACGGGCTTCAAACACACCTCACCTCTCCCTCGGCTCTTCCCTGTCCCCGAAACCCAATATTAATGCTACAGATAGCCTAAGCAGTTCCCCTACAATATCCCGGTTGGGAAGCTCCGCGGTTTTCCAATTTTTCAGCCCAGAAGAGTCGTAGCTAAGCGACGCCGGGAAACACAGTGCCCTGCGCGCCTCGGAAGCGGGCATTCCCACGTGTAAGCACGGAGACGTCGGGCCATACTGCCCAGTGCGTATGTGCTAGGTCCTGCGGCTCAAGTCTGAGATTGACTGTGGGCGGTGCTAGGCACATTTCAATCAACTCAACAACAACTCTAAATCTACTTATCCCTCAGCTTATTCATTTCCACATCCCTCTTGGACCAGCGAAATTTAGCAAGTGTAACTACAGAAAACTGTTTTCATGGTTCCAGAATTGTGGTAACAGGTATTATCAAGTGCAAATTTAGTGGAAATCAACTCAGGTTCTCCAGATGAAACGAAACCGTGTTTCCGCATCCCTCTGATCCTCCCGTGGGCCAGCCTCCATCTACACATTTTCTTCATTTTAATTTTTTGCTTTTATTTTCCCCAAATCTTAAATCAACCTGTCAAGCGAGTGTATGCTCCTCGGTTCTTTGTCTCGTCACAACAAAGATTTGGAGTGACGGACATTAAAGGCCCCTCGGAGTGTCAGAGCTCTGAACCCTTTGGCTCCTCTTTTTATGTTTTTTTCTTCCCCCTGGGCCTGCCCTATGCAAATTGGGCTTAGTCAGGAGTGCTGTTCTACCTGAAGTCCTCACCCCGGTCCTCAGACCTTCCTTTGACCTTCCTCTGTTCTATTTTCGCAGGCTTTTCCGTTGTCTTTTAGCCACCGCCATTTTGGACTCTTTTTCCCTATTCTAACTAGCTAACAAACCCAAGATTTATTTTGGAGCATAGTGTAACATTTGAGAACTTTTAAAAAAAAATTATCATTCACGTGTCTGAAATAATCCATCTTTTCTCATCTAGTTTAAAATACCACTTTTTAACTCTGATGTTCTGTCTCTGGGTTTTCCATTCTGTTCCATTGAAGGGTCTGCTGCTTCTAGCATAGGCAGTATATAAAATATATTTTAATATCCTTTATGGGTCCAAAGTTCCTCCCCTTATTTGTCCTTTCCAGCATTCTCTTGGCAATGTTTATTTCTACTTTATTTGAGATGACTTTTTAATCACCATGCCAGTTAAAGAGAATTCTCAGTGAAATTTGTATTAATTAGGTTAAGAAAAGTAATTTTAACTTGACAATCACTTGTATCAGTGTATCCAGGTAGTTGTTATGTCTCTGTCCTATTTTATGTCCTTCATTAACCTTTGGAAGCTTTTTTTTTTTTAATGTAAATCCTATACCCTTCTTGATGTATTTATATCTGGGCTTTTTAAAATTTTTACTGTGATGGTACTTGATTTTTCATAATTTATGAATGATTACTGTTTTGATATCTGGGTATTCTTTTGACAACCAGAATCAAGAACTTTTAAAATTATAATCTTGTCATAGGAAGAGTTGAGTTTCTGGTGGTACTTAAGGAAGGCACAAACTGTTGGTACAGATTTCACCAGAAAGATGTAATACTGATAATATGCAAGATTGTAAAAAATCAAGCAAATGCAAACAAGATGGGCTTTTTAAAAAACTGAAGTGTAAGACCATTGCAACAAATTAAAAAACACTTAATATAGCTAAATTTCACTAAAATCCTATTAGCCAGATTTTTCAGTAATTTGCTAACTAATTTGTGTGTGTACGTGCTCAGCTGTGTCTGACTCTAGGGACATCTTTTTTGTTTCCTCTTAATAATCTCTTTGTTCATTTGCTTTATTCACCCACATCTATTTCCCACTCCGAAGTGTGTGTAGTCATCATAATGGCCTTGCAGAATATTATCAACTCCATTTTTATGAGGCATCTTATGCTCTATACTTGTTCCATCCTCTTTAACATTTCCCAAACTTTAAATCTTTTCTCGTTTCCATCTGTCTGCAACTTGTGTGTTTCCATCTTTATTCCATTTCTTAGAAATAAAGCAAAACAGGTTGAATGCATACTGCCATAAACAGGTGAATATACCGAAACTTCTTTTAATGTAGTTATTGATCCAGTAGTTACAATTGGACTAAACCCGGTATTGTGGGTGAAGCAGAAGCAGGCTCACAAGTTAATAGAAAACAGGCTAACCCAAAACTCACCAAGTTCCTGTTCCATTTATTAATGATTTGAACTTAATGACTTTAAAACTTTTGATTAACCAAATTCAAAAGGAACAGATACCTCCATTGCACAAGATGCACCAGCAAAATCTGAATATATGGCAGCCTTATTTTACAGCAAAACAAATTAATTTATGTACTTATTCTTCAGAGGCCATTTAATGCCATTTTGTTCTTTGTAGACTGAATGAATTGACAACAAGTTTTTGGGATTAGTGACTCAGAAGCCAAGTGTTCAAACCTTCAGCAGAAATTGCTGCTGGAATGCACCAAAGAACTCTGAAAAGAGGCTGGGTCCCTGTTGAAGTGATGTTCCAGAATAGTGTTTTCACTGATTAAAGAGCAATGAACAAAAATGAAAACAAAAAAATATTTCTCAGGGCTATCCAGCTTAGCCACACCAAATGGTTTTGGTGTATGTGACTGGTATCAATTCTTGATCACCAAGCATTTGCTTCCTACAATAGCCCAACCAAAAAATTATCTTTTGTCTTCTGCCTTCACAGTATTCTCCAGGGTGACCTATGAGACCAGTAAAAACTATAGTGGTATCTGAAAAAGACTCCTGACACTTCCTGAAGCAGCCTGGAATGAGGGTCAAAGCCACTACCAAGCTGCAAGGAGATCAGAACTACACACCAGGACTTCAGGTAGGTTGTCAAGATTTGGTTTACTCTAGTGTTTTTGTATGGACCAAGATACTCAAGGAGTCATTAGGTCATCTCTAAACTTCTCTATCTCCTTGGTCAAATGCTGTCTGGATCCCCAAGCAATGGAAACCTAAGATTTCCCATTCCCAATTTCTATGGAAACAGATGCCCTCTAGAAAGCTGTTGCCTAGAATACCCACAACTAAAACTCCTACTAAGCCTATCTAAGATTCAAATAATACCCTGATGGTGAATAAGCACATTACTGGAAAACAATATAGAATTGAGAACTTATTAATATAACAAAAACTACACAAATCAATGAGAAATGATATGGATTATTAATAAATGGTTTGGGAAAAATCAATTATTGATAAGAAGTAACTACACATCTCAAGGTATCACCAAAATAAACTCCAGGTTAGTACATGTTTAGTCTTTTTAATAAAAACCATTAAATATTTTAGAAGAAAATATGGATGAGTGGTATGATGTTTAGAAGATCTTTCCAAAAAAATGGAAATTAGAAAATATCAGTACATTTGGCCACATAAAACTTGAGACCAAAAAATTCAGTATAAATCCAAATATAGAAAAGGAATGAAAAGACATAACTAATGAAACATTCTTAGCTTACAATTAAGGAACTACTTGTTTTTTTTTTTTTTTTAATGATCAAAGGATACCATCGGTTCACAAATTAACCATCAGATCAGATCAGATCAGTCGCTCAGTCGTGTCCGACTCTTGGCGACCCCATGAATCGCAGCACGCCAGGCCTCCCTGTCCATCAACAACTCCCGGAGGTCACTCAGACTCACGTCCATCGAGTTGGTGATGCCATCCAGCCATCTCATCCTCTGTCGTCCCCTTCTCCTCCTGTCCCCAATCCCTCCCAGCATCAGAGTCTTTTCCAATGAGTCAGCTCTTCGCATGAGGTGGCCAAAGTACTGGAGTTTCAGCTTGAGCATCATTCCTTCCAAAGAAATCCCAGGGCTGATCTCCTTCAGAATGGACTGGTTGGATCTCCTTGCAGTCCAAGGGACTCTCAAGAGTCTTCTCCAATACCACAGTTCAAAAGCATCAATTCTTTGGCGCTCAGCCTTCTTCACAGTCCAACTTTCACATCCATACATGACCACAGGAAAAACCATAGCCTTGACTAGACGGACCTTTGTTGGCAAAGTAATGTCTCTGCTTTTGAATATGCTCTCTAGGTTGTTCATAACTTTCCTTCCAAGGAGTAAGCGTCTTTTAATTTCATGGCTGCAGTCACCATCTGCAGTGATTTTGGAGCCCAGAAAAATAAAGTCTGACACTGTTTCCACTGTTTCCCCATCTATTTCCCATGAAGTGATGGGACTGGATGCCATTATCTTCGTTTTCTGAATGTTGAGCTTTAAGCCAACTTTTTCACTCTCCTCTTTCACTTTCATCAAGAGGCTTTTTAGTTCGGGTACCAGAAATTTTCTACTCTTACTTGACATGGATAGCAGTTCAATTTCATCATCTTGCCTCAAGACATTTGCTCTTCAGTTCTGTGATAATTTAATCCACTGGGATCTTGATATTCTCACTGCCTTACAGCTCACCAAATTTACCCATTAAGTGGATGACTTCATACTGATGGTACTAGGTGCATAAGAAATAGGATATAGTTTGAAAGTCCTGGTAAAAATTTATGTGAGAATTTATGTTAACCCACTTTTAAAAAACAAATCAGCATTATCCATTTAAAGAAATACCCCCAAATTAAGCACAAAGCTAAACTATCACCTTGGTATCACAAATTTTTATAAAATATATATTTACAAAATATAATGTTAACAGTATAATCAGTTCTAACAGTGACCAACAGCTTTGGTGGATAAATGAACTTTGTGATTTAGGATACTGAGAAGCATAGTAACAGATCACTTTTCTTAAAAAAGGTTTATTTTAAAAAGGTCTATTTTTTTAAATAAAATCTAACCAAAGGAGATAATTTTCTATGTATTCCTCCAACAACTGTTTCTTCAAATTATGTATGAGGATTTGAGATTTTATGACACCAAGAAGCAGCATGAACTTAAGAATATTAAAATCTAACAAGGATGAAAAAGTATACAGAAAGTGGAACCAAACCACAGCACAGGTAAGCACTTGCCCATCTGTCAACTTCCCAAACAGGAAAAAAAAAATCACATTGAAAGTGAGTGTTAGTCGCTCAGTTGTTGCAACTCCATGGACTGTAGCTTACCAGGCTGCTCTGTCCATGGAATTCTCCAGGCAAAAATCCTGGAGTGGGTGTGACCTTTCCCTTCTCCAGGGGATCTTCCCAACCCAGGGATCGAACCCAGGTCTCCTGCATTGCAGGCAAATTCTTTACCATCTGAGCCACCAGGGAAGGCCAAAGTTTTGCTAAATTTTTAAGTTAGTTTTCTTTGTGCTGTAACAGTAAACACTATCTTTCACCAAAGTTAAAAATTAAAAATTGTGAACCTTTTGGCCTCGCATTGTTAACACTGACAACATGCTTCTACCTGGCAGGTGCTATGCTTTCTCCCCACCAGGGAACACTGCACCAGGCTTTGCAAAGTTTGACTCACAAATTTCTTAACAATCATTCAGTTATTTCGTATTTTTTATTATAGTGGATTTAGGTTTCTTTTTGAACAATGATGCATTTCCTAATAATATAAAAAGAGTCTCTCTTGTTCTTCCTGAAATCCTTTAGCAACCATCTTCTTCAATCCTATTTTGTCTTCTTCCTCCATCTTCTCTAACCTCTGCGTCTTTCATCACCTAGTTCAGAATTTCTAGGAGAGCTATACAGACATTACTAACATCTCAAGTTTACTAACAACTGGTCTTTAACATGTGAAAGGAGGAAACTGGTTGATCAAAGATGAAATACCTCTTGTGTGAATCAACCCATAATACCTTAAGGAATTTCATATGCTACAGGTCTTGAAGTTATTATTTTATCCACTTAACAGATCCTTCTATGTACAAGATACTGTTAACCTGGCACTCGATCCTACCTTGCATATTTTATCTTCTACTATTATATATAAAATAAATAAGGACTTACTGTATAGCACAGGGAATTATACTGTATCTTGTATTAACTTATAATGGAAAAGAAGCTGAAAAAGAATATAGATATATATATATAACTGAATCACTTTGCTGTATACTTGAAACTAATACATTATAAATTAACTATACTTTGTAAATTATTTTACATTGTAAATTAACTATACTTCAACAAAAACTTAGAAAGTACAAAGACAGCAGAAGCTTTGTTAGTTTTTCACACATGTATCCCATACATGATTATGATGGAATCTACCGATCCTGAAAAATCTTATGAATTGTATGACCCAAGAGTTTTCAAACAAAAATCTGTTAATGTATGTAATCACTATTTTTGACTCATGGAATATAATTAGAAGGCAACACCATCTCCTACTACCCTTTGAAATTTTCAGAGGTTCTTTCCTCAACCCAGGTTGAAAAACCTTACTCTCAAATAAGAAGAAGTCCAGAATTGCTTTCACTCACAAAGTACTTAAAAAGAATGTCCAATCTCTAACTATAAAAACACCAAGTCAAGGTTAACCAGCTCAGCCACACTACAGGATGCCCACGTGCAGTAGGGGTGGAAGGCAGGCATGGTCCTCTTTAGCTTTCCTGCCTAATTCCATTCTTCCTCCTTTAGATGGCAGTTTATGGTTTCCGACCTGCCAGGATCAAAACTGCAGGGAGTAGCAGAGTTATGTGAGATGGTTTTGAGCAGTCTGGATCTGGCAGTTATTTTAAGCTATTACTCTCAGTGGTATTTCTGTGCCCACAGCTTTCTCACCTGTAACTCCATTGACCTAAGTGTATGTAATCCACTCTGTTGACTTTTCTTCTTCGCTCTTAAGGAATCCAGAGCACCATTTCAGATTATCCTTTTCTGGGGCCCGTCCACACCTCTAAGTGCCCTTTTGTATAGTATCTAACGTGGATCCCCCAATATGGCTCACTTTCTCGCTAGACCAACATTTGGTCCTCCGTAAGCATTCAAAAGGAATTTGTCAAAGCAAATGCAGAAAATGCAGAATAGTCTCAATACATTAGCAGTTCTTCTCCCGTCCTGAGCCAGAGTTACAAGTTTTAGATTCCAGGTTCCCTGGGCATGTTACACACCTGCTTCCAGAACTGCAGAAAATTAGATTCCTAACAAGCTCCCCAAACTAGGTTTTACATCCTCTCTCTCTCTGTAGCCCTCCCTCTTTGACAGCTCTGTAACCTTTTTTCATGAAATGCATTCTCAAACTCATAACAGATTAGCCACCCATTATATTCTTGTATGAAGCACTGACACAGAACTAAATTAAGTTTCTATTTTAAAAGACAGGAGGGGGTATAGGGGAATTACATTCTTGCCTATAAGAACAGGGATCAGTGTGACAGAATAGGGGGCAAGGGAGAATTTGCATAGAAATAAAAACCTCAGTTCAAACGTATCAACTCTCCAAAGTTTATGTCCATGACTAAGTGTTGTTTCTTTCAATCCAAAGATCAAGTCTACATTCCAACACATTTTATTAAAATATTACATACTTACATTAAAAAATGTTTATAACTAGGCAGATTGAAATAACTCAGTATTTACTTTTGAAATGAGTATGAACAAATACAAAGAATATCTAAAAATAAAACACATATCAATTATCAAAAGTAGGTATAGGTTACTTGTAAAACTCTGGCACTGTGGTAGCTTTGAACAGATAGCTTTGAAAAGTTTGAGTCCTCTTGAAATCTATCCTTATGAAGTTAATTTGGGTGGAATGTGATTCAGAATAAGTTGGAAAATTCATGTTCAGCATGATGAGGGGAGGAGACTGATGAATCATTTCAAAAAAGCAGCTATAAATCTGGACAAACTGTTGAATAAAATAGCCATCTCAGCACTCTGGAAATGAACTGAATATCTACAACAAACTAAGAAGTGCTTACTCCTGACAACCAGTTCAGGGAAGAACCTGTGAGCCTGTGGGCTTCCTGTGCTGCCGCATCCTGGACCTTTGCGGGCAGTGGTTCAACCAGCGTGATGGCAGATCCTGGGAACAAGGTCTGCTGCCACTGCCAGAAAGGACTCACCTGACTTGACGCACTATAAAACGGTGAGCTCAAGTTGTCAGCAAACAGGGTTCGCTGAGGTTATAGTCCCATGTGGGGCAAACAACGGAGTAGCGAGGGATTTCACTGCAAGTTCTGAGAGGGAAGACAGCCATCTGCGTTTTATAAGCACTTCTAAATACTCTGGGTTTACAGGCATGCAAAGCGGAAACAGAGGCCATCCACATACTCACAGTTGCCCAAACCTGCACACATGCACAAGGGAGAGGAAAAAGCCCACCAGAAAGCAAAGACCAGACAAGACTTGCAAATGAGCTGAACACTGAACGTACTTGCCAGCCCACACAGATCCACTGGCAGAGTGGAGGCCTGACTGATGGGGTTTGAACACAACCTCTGTCCAATCCTTTGGCTAAATACTAAGCTATGCAGTCACAGCAGAAACCGTTAGGAAGCAAGAGTTAACATTTTTTAAAAAAAGGAGCAGACACACTCGTGGCTGTACACTGTCATGGAGACAGATTTCACAAATTTACTGATGGCAAATTACTAAATAAGAACAAACCTCTAGGGAAAAATTTCAGAATCAGTAATTGCTACATTATCTGAAATTCAACAAGATTACAAAGAAAGAAGAAAATGTACCCTTAGTGAGGAAGAAAAGTATTCAGCTGGAATTGAGTATCTCCAGATGCTGGAGTTAGCAAAGATTTAAAAGCAGCTATTATGAGCATGCTCAAAGAACTAATGGAAGTCATGTTTAAAGAATTAATGAGACCTATGATGAAAATGATGCAATGCATAAAGAATCTCAATAAAGAGATACAAAATATAGCAAAGAACCAAATACAAACTCAGAGCTGAAAAATATAAGATGTAAAATGAAAAATTCAGTTGAAAGAAGAATCAGTAAAGCTGAAGAATCAACAGAAAGTATTCAATCTGAAGGAGAGAGAGAAGCAATGAAAAAAATGAACAAAGCCTCAGAAACCACATCAACATCAAGTACATCAACACATGTGAAAAAGAATCCCAGAAGAAGAGAAAGGGTAAATAAATATATTTGAAGAAATAATTGCCCCAGACTTCTCAAATCTGATGAAAAACATTTTATCCAAAGATCCAGGAAGCTCAACAAATCCCAAGTAGAACAGCGTCAAGGAGATACACACTTAATACCCATCAAACTGTTAAAAAGACAAGGCTAAGGGGAACTTCTTGAAAGCAGCAATAGCTATTTACTATTAACATAATCATACATAATCACTGACACTGACCTCTCACCAAAAATAATGGAGGTCAGGAGTTTGTAAGATGACATGTTCGAAGTATTTAAAGAACAAACTTAATTAATCATGTACTCCATATTCAGCAAAAATATTCATAAAAAAACAAAAGGCAAATAAAGACTCCCCCAGATAAAGACTGAGGATTTAAGATTATATAAAGCAGTAGTTATGTCACTGTACTGTCAAGTTGCTATAAGACATACAAATGTAACATGACAACCACAGCACAAAGAAGAGAAAAAAAGGAGATATATCAGAACAATGTTACTATATTTTTACAGAATTAAATCTGTATTATTTTGAAGTAGGCTCTAATTAAGAGTGATAAATTCATATTGTCATCCCTAGAGCAACTGCTAAGATAGAACTCAGAAGAGGAGGGAGGGAATTCCCTGGTGGTCCAGTGGGTAGGAATCTGTGCTGTCACTGCCAAGGGCCTGGGTTCAATCCCTGATTGGGGAACTTATGGGGAAGTTCCCATAAGGCATGTCACACAGCCAGGAAAGAAAAAAAACACAAGATTCATGTGATAAAGGACCTGTCTTCAGAATATGTGATCTCTTACAACACAGAAGACAACAAACCAAAGCAGGGAGGGAAGATCTGAATGGACATTTCTCCAAAGAGGACATACAAAAGGCCAAAGGTCTACCAGAAGATACTCAAAATCACCAGTCCAAGGGCAACGTAAATTAAATCTACGATGAGACTCTACTTCGTACCCACTAAATGACCGTCAAAAGATAAGACTGTAAGAAACGTACAAGATATGGATAAACTGGAACATTTCATACACTGGTAGCTGGAACACAAAATTATATACTTAAATAGTTACTTCTAAAACAGTTCATCAAGTTCTTATGAAGTCAAACAGAAACTCAGCACCTCAGGCAGCAATTTCTGGAAGTCTACCTATGGAAATGAAAACGTGTCCACAAAAAGACATGTATACACATTCGTATAAACAGACAGGGGGCAGGGAGAAGAGGAGAAAGGGAGGAAGGGCCAGAAGAAACTGAGGCAAATGAAATCAGTTGGTGAATCTGAATCAAGAGTATAAGGGAGATCCTTGTATTATTCTGATAATGTTTCTCTAAGGTTGAAAGTACATCAAAATTTTAAATTACCCAAACAAAAGGGCAAGAGTATCATGCAGCAAGCTCCCTCCATCAACCTCAATGAAGACCATAAACAATTTAAAAGTTACTAGAAAACTATAGGTAATTTTAATAAAATCACTTCAAGAATATAATTTGGTTGTAAAACCAATACAATGTGCTCTAAAATAATTTTTCTACTGAGCTAAAGTCATCTGTAAATCCTGTAACAACACATTAATATTCACAAAATCGGACTGAAAAGTAAACACAACTTTCCATTTCTAACACAGAGTAATTCAAAAGTTCACTCTGAAGGGGACTGAGTGTTTGGTTTTATTTTGGTTTCACTGCCAAGCATAATTACATTATTATTCGGAATTTGAGGTGTGTTACTTGTTTATTTAACAAAATACTGTTGCTCTGAAATAAGCTTCATTTTCAGAGTGATAGTAATGTTTTTTAAAAAAAATCATGAAAATGCAAGCTGGATTTTTTAAAAGTTATAATCATTCAAATTCTGATTGTATCCATAGGTTCATAATTCTCTACTCTTATTTTTTTAAAAAAACACTTTATATACGATCAATCTAGATCATAATTAAGTGCATCTTAATGAAGTTTCCACTAATGAACGTAGAACTACGATGTACTAATAGCCAAACAGCATCATTTCTTTATCAAAGATAAATGGTACTATCTAGAAACAAAGACAATCCTTCATGAATTTTTACTTTGCTAAGTAAAAATACCTCCCAAGAGCTAAAGGCACACTTTCTATTCACATCTAACACTGTAACCAACCATAAAATCATTACTGATTTTCAACTTAATAACCAATTAACACTTCTCAAACAAGCTGTTTTCAATCCTGATAGCTCTTTATTTTCTTTAATAAACTTGCTATTTGCAATAGGTGTTCATCATGAGAATAATCAAAATTAGATGAATGTGACAACAGAGTGACAAAGTGTTTCACACCTCTGAATGATACCAGGTCAAGAATGGGAGAAAGAGTTGCAAAATAAGACTACTTCAATGCTACTTATGGTCTTGCAATAAAACCAACAATACATCCAATTCAAGAGCTATCATCTCACTTCCAACTTCTTCCCCTCAAGAACAATTTGAATCTCTTTGGCATCCAAAGTCTCGTAGGTCAACAAAGCTTCTGCCAGATTCTTGTGCTCTTTCGCATGAGTCTTCAAGATATGTTTTGCTCGCTCATATGAATCCTGAAATACAAAGCAGATATGTAAAAGGCAGAAACTTGAGAAGCAAAACCATAAATGGGAAAAAAAAAAAAACCCTTTACATACTCTAAAAAAATATATAAGATCTACTGATTTCTATCTATAAAACATAAAAGCATTTAAAAGCTTGGTTCCCTGACAATAACTTTCATACTTTCCAGTGCTGTATTTTTAACCTCCTAATCTATCCTATAGATAACCAAGGTCCACTTACACAAAAAGCTACTGAAGAAGTAAAAGTATACACTACTCATTTGCATTCTAAGTAAGGTCTATAAACACAGAAATCTATTTCTTTATTCAATATACATGCTAAAAGTAAAGGGAGTTTGTTCACTTTGTCTCTTAACATTTCACCAATTTACTCAATCTAGAATGGCCAGAAAAGACACAGATTTTCATTCTTTTACTTGGTAATACACTCACTTTGCAAAACTGTAACAGTCTATCACTAGAGGTGACCTTTGACTTTCATACTTATTTTTTTTGCAACCCACCTTGAACTTATCACTTAAATGCTTCAATTCTCCTTTCAAAGCGAGTCTGAATTAAGTTTATCAGTTTATGAATAACGGCAATAATAACAGTTCATTTTTGACAGTATCACATTTGCCTGTGCAAATGTCAACATTTGAATAACTAATCATTTTTGCCCTTATAAAAATGGATAGAAAACATAAAAATGAATTTACCAAAACCAAGAAACACAGGTATATAAATATAATACAATTACTAGACATTGTGAACATAACCATAATGTCCAAATGAAATAACCACATTAAATATATAAATTATTAGAAATATATTATGGAATATTATAGCTAATAATCAAGGATTAGCAGAAAGTTTAAAAACTTCCTTGGAATGAACCCCTTACTTTATAACATGTAAAACTATCAGGTTTCACACTTTTAGGCTCATGTACATTTGAACCTGGGGCTTCCCTGGTGGCTCAGATGATAAAAAATCTGCCTACAATGCGGGAGACCAGGTTCAGTCCCTGGGTTGGGAAGATCCCCTGGAAAAAGGAATGGCAACCCACTCTACTATTCATGCCTGGAGAATCCCATGGACAGAGGAGACTGGCAGGCTACAGTCCATGGGATTGCATTTGAGCCTAATACAACACATAATACCCAAGTAAGCCTGCCATCTAGTGGAAAGAGTACCTACTGTACTTCCGGTAGCAATGGTGCCCGTATTAACTTTATGAGCTATATCGACATTTCTAAAGAACTGTGGAACTTTAGCTATTTTGCATGCACCCAAATACTCAGGCACATTTTGACTAAACAGATAAACAAACATTAAAAGAAAAAAAAAAAAAGATTATTACCCTCAAAAGGATTCTGATTTCCTGTTCAATAGCAGATTGAGTTTCTGGACTCAGTTTCCCTGTATCACTGTAGGTCATAACTCCAAGCTAAAATCAATGAAAAGAAAGAAATTCAACATAAAAACCTCTAACTAATGTATGTAACAGAGGGAGGACTATACCATATATAAGAAAATAAGTATCACGGGAGCAAGGAAAAATTACAATACAAAAATGCCCTTGAGGGCAAAAAAAAATTCATTCTTCTTCTGAAAGTAGAATAAGTGAAGTGAAAGTCGCTCAGTCGTGTCCAACTCTTCGCGGACCCCATGAACTATACAGTCCATGGAATTCTCCAGACCAGGATACGGCAGTGGGTAGCCTTTCCCTTCTCCAGGGGATCCTCCCAACCCAGGGATCTAACCCAGGTCTCCCGCATTGCATGCAGATTCTTTACCAGCTGAGCCACAAGGGAAACTATAATACTAAAATGTACAGAGAGAATTTTAAAACCCAAGTATGGTTCTAAGTGGGCTTCCGGTTGGCACTAGTGGTAAAGAACCTGCCTGCCAATGCAGGAGATATGAGACATGGGTTCGATCCTGGGTCGAGAAGATCCCCTGGAGGAGGGCATGGTAATCCACTCCAGTATCCTTGCCCGGAGAATCCCATGGACAGAGGAGCCTGGTAAGCTACAGTCCCTAGGGTTGCACAGACTCAGACGTGACTGAAGCAACTTAGCATGCATGGTTCTGAGTACCTTCTTGGAAAACTTTAGCAGCTATTCTAGTCCAGAAATTCACAGTCACAGTATATTGGAATTGCTTCACGGAGCCACAGTGATAAAGCAGATATATAGAGTATGTGGAAAGGGCAAATTAAGCAAGCTCACAGAAAGAGCTAAATAATTTATATTATCATTTGGTTAATTCATGAATAACTGTTACTGTCTGAGCAGCTGGAATAGAAAGAATGTGTGCCATTTCTCAGAAAATGAGATTTAATTTATAAAGTACGCTTTGTCAAATCCATTTGGAATGAAACAGGAAAATCTATCAATTTATAATAGAACCCTCTCTCAGAAAGAGATACTACACTCTTCACATTATCATGTGATACATGAGGGAGGGTTAAAATTAGCTATTACCTTTTCACTCATTCCAAATTTGGTGACCATGCGCTTTGCTATTTTGGTTGCATTATCAAAATCACTGGAAGCACCTAAAATTTTAAAATATACATATAACTCAAGTTAAAAAAAAATCTTTAAATGAATGAACACAATTTGAACTAAAGTCATTATTTACAGTAACCTGTTGTAATATGGTCACTTCCAAATATAAGCTCCTCTGCCACTCTTCCTCCCATGCTGACATCCATCTGGGCAAGCAGCTGAGCTCTAGTTTCATTCCACCGATCATTCTCAGGCAACAGGGACACCTAGACAATTGAAAAGCAAAGAGAAAATTCACACACAGTTTTGAAATACATATTAATAACCTGAATTATCATTTGTCTCTCTTACTTAATACCATGATGCTGAAAACTCAGCAACATTTCATAGAGACAGTCATGGTGACTGATGACCAAACCAGAAATGTATAAAATGAGGAAAGCAGAAGTGCATTTTATAAATAAGTAGTTAATGGTGCAATACAGCTGTCTGTCCTTCACTGAATAAAAATATTTAAAATGTCTATAATTAGAAAGATATGAAAATGAAATGTATGCTCAATGAGATAAAACTTGGAAAAACTGAACCAGTCATTATGATACATAATTTCTTCTGGGGAGAAAACAGCAACTACACATTTACGAATTATATTTTGTTGTCATTCCTGAATTAAATGTCATAATTTAAATATACTATCTGAAATATTAAAGATATCCTTTATTAGCAGATAAATTTCACACATATGTCTGAATTCAAGACAGTTGAGGAAGTTAAAGAAGAACATATCAACATACTTAGGAAGTAGCTGAATTTTCTTTTGAAATGTTTTCATCAGTAATTTCCTTCATAAGGTACTAGGGAGCATTATCCAAAAGAAAAGAAAAACTAAAGGTACTCACGTGTCCAAGTGTTGGCCCTCGAGGCATGATTGTAGCTTTGTTGATAGGCATTGCATCTTTAGTGTAATATGCAATAATAGCATGACCAGATTCATGATACGCTGTGATCGTTTTGTTTTTGTTATCAATTTCCACACTTCTACGCTCAGGGCCTAAGAATAAAAATTTACTTAAGTAAAATACTCCATTAGGAAAGAATATTTAAGTGAATGAAATTCATATGCCTCAAAGTCATTCTTAGAGTAATATGATTTAATATCATTAATATTTTAAAACATCGTGAAAGTTTAAAAAATGAGTAGACTCCACTCTATAACACATGTAAACCATAATTTGTCAACTGAAAACCAAATTCTAAGAACTATAATTTTACTTCTTATATCAAAAGGAAAAAACTATTTCTAGAAAATAAACTTCTAACAGGAATAACATAACAACCTGTTTTGAAGCCAATTTAAATAATCTTTATTTTACTTTATTTTTGGCTGTGCTGCGTCTCTCTGCCGCGTGGGCTTTTCTCTAGTTGTGGCGAGCAGGGACTACTCTCCGGTTGTGGTGCACAGGTTTCTCAATGCAATGGCTCAGGTTCTATGCTTCAGTAGCTGTGGCGTGTGGGCTCAGTAGTCGTGGCTCCTGGGCTCTAGAGCACAGGCTCAGTAGTTGTGGCACATGGGCTTAGTTGCTCCATGGCATGTGGGATCTTCCCAGATCAGGGACTGAACCTGTGTCTCCTGTATTGGCAAGTGGCTTCTTTACCATTGACCCACCAAGGAAGCCCCCTGAAGCCATTTAGGGTTTAAAATAAAACTTAAATACTGAAAAATAGTAAAAAGTTAACTATTCTTTAATCAGCAATATCAGATAAGAAGAAAACCATGGGCACCTTCAAAGAGTATAATATACGGTGTATTTGTTCTGTAAGAGGCCAAACTTTGTGCTATGTTTGA
Organism: Bos mutus; assembly: GCF_027580195.1. NCBI lineage: Eukaryota > Metazoa > Chordata > Mammalia > Artiodactyla > Bovidae > Bos > Bos mutus. Next base: position 6,202,334 of record NC_091629.1, read on the forward strand.
GTATATATTTGCATGTTTCTATACCTTTTGTTTTTATAACCTTTCTTTCAAAATTAAGAATTTTTTCTCTAACACAATGAACAGCATAACATAGGAAAAAAAGAAAAGAAACCTACCCATTAGGATTTTATCTTTGGAAAACTCTAGTTCCTTCATAGTAACCATTTCTTTTCCATCAACAGCTGCCTTTAATGCAGCCTGGTTTACAAGATTCTCCAACTCAGCTCCAGAAAAGCCAACAGTACCTCGAGCTATGATTTCTGGATCAACAGCTATATGCAGATAGAACACAACATTGAAATTTCAAAAGCAGTAATAAAAAGCTCTGCATAAAGAACTCACTTTGCAAAAGAAAAAATAAAATAGCAATCATAAACTATAATTTAAAAAAAACTTTACTAAATTCTAAGAGGAAAAAGGAAAAATTGCTACTGAACAGACCATAAAAATTGTCACTGGGACAAATAACATAAGTTCTTGTACTTAAATAATTTTGTGAAAAACAAAGAAAGGTAAAGTTGTCAGATAACGATTTACAGACTTTCAGTTATCACCCAACCACAAATTGAAAAAGCACATTATCAGTTTCATCTTGAAATAACTCTGGACACAGAAGTCCATGTTACAAGAGGAAACATGTTTGATTTTCTGAACTGATTCTGGCATCTCTGAAAATACTGCAGTTTAATAGCTGCTTTTACTACTCAGGTGGGTCCATACTATTTCCATGTATTTTGTTTTATACTTTTGCTTCCCCTCTTTTGGCCCCAAAGTGATTACATCGTGAGGTACTATGCTCATAATATAGAGGTACTTGTTCTATTATTTTATATTTTAAATTCACCTAGAGAAACATTTATACATAGATTCATCAATTATCTATCTCAATATTCCAAAGAAAACTTTCTTTCAAATCAGGATTGTAAATTATAGAATCTCTGATACACACTACTTAAGAAATAGACTTTAAGGACAAATAAAAGGAGAGAAAAAAAAAATTTAAAGAAATTTGTCTTTTAAGACATCCTGAGTAAGGACCACAAACAGGGTAAATTGATATATTACCATTTCACAGAGATAATGTTTGTATCATAGAATTAGACTTACACTGATCAAACTTTATTTTATTGAGGTACCACTTCAAGATTTCTGTTCGACCTTTCACATCTGGCCTTGGAACTGTAACCTGCATGTCAAAGCGACCAGGGCGTATTAAGGCACTACAAGGAGAATACAAAAAGAAAATATAATTAATAAACTGTGCTGAGGATCTGGTTATAAAAACAGGACTGACATCCTATTCTGAACATAAATATTCAGATTAGTTCCTTGTAAAACATGGTTGAAATAATAATTTCAAAAACTGGAAGGCTAAACAAAGGTTCATATAGATAAATGTGTGCATCAGGATAGTATACAACCCTTCAGAGACAAAGACAAGCAAGTCTGTCAGTAAAGGAACAAATTATTCTATAGCAGCCTATTGTGTGAGCCACACACCCATCTTACTGTTGTATTCAGTTCAGTTCAGTTCAGTTCAGTCGCTCAGTCGTGTCCGACTCTTTGCAACCCCATGAATTGCAGCACGCCAGGCCTCCCTGTCCATCACCATCTCCCGGAGTTCACTCAAACTCATGTCCATCGAGTCGGTGATGCCATCCAGCCATCTTATCCTCTGTTGTCCCCTTTTCCTCCTGCCCCCAATCCCTCCTAGCATCAGTCTTTTCCAATGAGTCAACTCTTCGCATGAGGTGGCCAAAGTACTGGAGTTTTATAAAACGTTAAACTAGACTCTTAAGCAAGAACCAACTATTAGATCAAATGAAAGTATGAATAACTTAAACAGTAAAATCAATAAAAACCTTAACTACAGTAAATTTTACTTTTAAAAATGTGCTGTCTACCACCCACCCCCAAAAGCTCTGTGTTTAAGTCATAAAAAGATTCTTTTAGTAGCTTTACTGAGATACCATTCTCACATCATAGAATTTGAAGTGGACAATCCACTGGGTGTTAATAGATTCAGAGTTGTCTAACCATCACAATAATTTTAGAGAATATTGATCCCTTCCCCCACTTTCTCCAGCCAAATGAAACCCCAAGTCTACTGGCAGTTATTTCCCTCCTGTTTGCCCAACCTCTGGCAACTGCTAAATTACTTTCCATTGCTATGGATTTGCTTATTCTGAACATTTCATATAAAAGGAATCATATAATATGTAATGTTTTGTGATGGGTATTCTTCACTTAGCACAATGTTTTTAAAGTTCATCACTCTTCTAGAATATATCACAAAAATTTTAATACTTACTTATCTAATGCCTCTGGGAAATTTGTGGCACCTATGATGATAACTCCTTCATTGGGTTTAAAACTATTAAGGAAAAAAAGTATCTTTTCACTGAAAGTTAAAACAGCACACACACAGAAATGTTCCTCACAACTGTTTATCTTCAATTTTATTAACAGCAAAGAAAAGGAATTGTCTTTTTAATGCCCCAAATACGAAGACATCACTCACTGCTTTTTAAAAGGTCAGTGCACTTCAATAAAACTTGTTAATAATACATCACCAAATCATCTGTGGTTTCACAGTAAATTTTCTACTTAGGAAGAGATAACCTGACACCAAAGCTTGAGTTCCTGACTAATTTTTTGAAAAATTATTTTCAAGTTTACCAATTCCAATTATTTACTCTTAAACTTTCAGAATGTCTTGTATGACGTTAAGAAACTTCTCTGCTTCATTCAAAGCAAGTCCACCTCTTTTTACATTATGGAAACTGATGCAAGCTTTTGATCTACAGCAACACTCAGAGCTAGTCACAAACAGTGAAGGAATGAGGGTATTCTCCTTGCACATCTCCAAACAGATGACGACTTTCAGCTAGAATCACTGCTTTTCTGTCATACTACAGTAAATGAAAATTTTACTTTTCAATTTGAGAGTAGTTAATACATCAATGACCAATGATCCCATTAGTAAAACAATACAATAGTCAAAATAGCTTGTCTTTACTCCTTGCACATAGGATATTGTTGCCTATAAACTTAAATTTTTCCTATCTCTGAAATGCTACTAAATATACCACCAAATTCTCAAGACAGAAAAGTCAATTACCCATCCATTTCAGCCAGAAGTTGATTTATAGTCTGCCGTGAATATGGATGCATTGGAGATTCAATTCGCTTCCCACCAACAGAATCCAATTCATCAATAAATATAACACAAGGGGCATTTGCTTTTGCTTCCCCTAAAGACAGAAAGGATTCAAATAAGTTTAATAAAATCAACACCTTTAAAATAAAATTAAATAAATAGTTAACAACGTGTACGAAAATTAAAAAGCCGATAAAAGACACTCATTAGGGAGCAAATACATAAAAGAAGGTCTTTCTTAACTGCTTTAAGAAGAGTAGTCTCAAATGAAAAAAAAATTGTAACACTGAGTATTCATTCTTCCTAGTCATACAAACCATATATAGTCAGATTTGAGGCAAATAATTTTTAAATATATACTACAGAATTAATAAATAAGGTGAAAACAAAACACACCAAAAAAAACAAAACAAACGAAACCACAGGTTTTCAACAGACCCCAGCCTCATCCAGCAACCTAGTGATTCCACAAACTCTTCTGACTAATTGGAATGAAAAGTAATAGTTTTATTTTAGCCCACACACTAAGTTACCTGAGATTAGCATCCTACAATGGCTATTTCAGCCAACTATCAAATCAGAAACAAGAAGCAAAGACAGAGTTTAAGAAACCCTCTTTTCCTAACATTAAGAGAAATTATTACTATATAAAAGATCCACTAGACCTACTAAAAAGATTTCTTATACGGCTGGCTCCCACACCCACAAACATCTCATCAAATTCTGATCCAGAAGCATAATAAAAAGGAACATCAGCTTCTCCAGCAACAGCTCGGGCAAGAAGTGTCTTCCCTGTTCCTGGTGGTCCAACTAAAAGAATTCCTAAAGAAAAAAAATAAACAAGAATGGTTCAAATTAAAAAACAAAAACACAACCTGATAAGAACTTAAAACAAATAATTATGAATTAATAAATACAGTGCTGTGGTTGAAGGCACACCAATGATCAATATTTTCAAACATGGTGAAACATATTTGTCTCTATAAATGATTCACTTTAGGACCTACTTCGTAACTAATTTTCCTGTATTATTTAAATACTATTTACACATTGGGATAAATGCTGGTATCTGAATATGACTTTGGATTAGATAAAGTTGGAATTCTTTGTACTATTTATTGTTGCAATTTACTTAAAAGTTTGAAATAACAAACTTTTAAATTATCAAAGACAAAAGATAACAAAATAGTATGTTCAGAATGAGCACTTGTAAAATAGCAATTAAGAATTACTAATAAACTTTCATCAGGTAAATCTGATAAAAGTCAAATTAGTGATATATTACACTGTTTTGTCAAGTCATGGGAAAGCGAAGATACCTTACCTTTTGGAAGTTTACCTCCAAGAACAGTAAATTTTTGTGGATTTTTCAAAAATTCAACAACTTCCTGTAATTCCTGTTTAGCTTCCTCCACCTGAAGTGATATAATTTACCAAATAATTTAAAATGTTAATTATCTTACTAAGACACCCTCTTTGAATATTGTAAATTTAACCTGATATTAATTTGGCTTTTTGTCTCAGTGAAAGTATACAAAAAGGCCCCTTTAGAAATACTCACACAAAGGGTTTTCTCCTGACCCTCAGTACCAGATACATGAAATCTCCTTACATATCCCAACAAAACCCCTTTCCAATTGCTTCCTTTGGTTAAAAAAAAAAAAAAGAACAAAAAAACCCTGTTACATTCAAAATTCTAGTTAAATGTCTCAGTGGCATTTAATATAGAATTGCCTAATAAGTTTCAAATCTAAAACTTTTTTGGACCCGGTTATAAGCTTCAAGGACAAACTATCTGGACTTACTATATATTAATAAGTGAGTCTGTGTTTAAGTTATAACATTAATTTTTGACTAGTTATGAAGTCATTTTTATTATAAAGAATTACTACTAGAATATAAACAATTTAGTTCCTAACAAATGCCAAAGACAGTGACTAAAATTAAGCTATAGTGTACTGCTTTACGTACTAGAGAAGAAGATGGCGACCCACTCCAGTGTTCTTGCCTGGAGAATCCCAGGGACAGGGGAGCCTGGTGGGCTGCCTTCTATGGGGTCACAAAGAGTGGGACACGACTGAAGTGACTTAGCAGCAGCAGCAGCAGTACTGCTTTATAAATAGTTGTGGTAAAAAAAAAATTTGAAGATTTAATTCCCCAAATATAAAATCTTACAGAATTGAGATCCCTAGCAAAAAAAAAAAAAAAATCCAATCTGGCCAACAAAAATTGCAATCAGAATATTAGATCATCTTTAAAACTCTGATAAGGATTAAGAAAGCTATCTATTAGAAACAGTGAGCAATTTTCCTAGTCAGCATATAAGCAGAAGTCACAAATGCAAATTCCTAGTGGCAAAATGGTATCAATAAATGAGTGAAGAAGGCCAGATGTAGAACAGCACTGGTGGAAATGTGCTCAACTGGAAAGCAACAGTCCCTTAAAGACAACCACAACATGGCTCTGCCAAAGAATACAACCTGGTGTTCCAGAATTCCATTTTCAACAAACACTGGAAATTTTTTCATGGGTGCGAATTCAATTTAAAAATGTTGGCCACCAGTGTAAATGAAAAATACCTTTTTTGTATGTATACTTTCATGTATTTATTTTAAATTACCCTCACATAATAATATATTTGTAGACAACCTACAACCTCATACCACACAACTTTTAATAACTCATTGAGAAAACTCATTTACATTGGGCAGTGATAAAAAGAAAGTACTTGGGAAGGGGCGAACAGGAAACATGTTGATGGGCCAAAGTCCCACAAGACTTACCCCTCCCCCCTGCCACACACCCCTCAGATGTCAATCCCACATCTAGGTTGTCATCTGTGCTTCTGCCTATTGGCTATAAATTGGAGATTCTCAGAATCCCTCCTTAGGTTTAATTTGGTAGAGCAGCTCATAGAACTCAGGAAACCAGGTTAGGTACTATCGGCTTATTATGAAAGGATATACCCTAGAACAGCCAGAAGGAAGAGGGAGGTAGGCAAGGGATACAGGAAGGGGTACAGGCCCTCCACGTCCTCTCTGAAAATGCTACTCTCCTCACGCCTCTGTGTGTTCACTAACTAAAAACTCCTCCAAACCCCAACCTGTTGGGACTTTAATGGGAGTGTACTCACATAGGCATAATCAATTATTAACTCCTTTCCAGCCCCTCTCCCCTCTCTGGAGAACAGAGAGTAGACGTGGAAGTTCCAAGATTCTAACCACAGCTTGATCTTTCTGGTGACCAGTCCCCCTCCAGGAGCCCACTCAGAGCCACCTCATTAGAACAAAAGACACTGTGGGACTTCCTTGGCGGTCCAATGGATAGGACTCCATGTATCCACAGCTGTGGGCCCAGGTTCAATCCCTCATTGGGAAGCTAAGATCCCATAAGGTACAAGCTGTGTAGTCAAGGGGACAAGGAAAGAAAAGAACAGAAGACACTGCCATCACCCAGGACATTCCAAGGAACTCAGAAGCCCTGTGTCAGGACCTGGTGTCAAAGACCAAACAGTAGAACAAAAGATACTCCCAGTGCTCTTATCCCCTGGGAAATTACAAGGGTTTTAAGAGCTCTGTGCCAAGAACTGGAGGCACAGACCATACATGTATTTTCTATTATTTCAACCTTTCTAATAAAAAATACAATAATGTTTGAAGAGACCAAGGTAAACTTTTTAACTTACTCCTTTAACATGTTCAAAGGTAACATTTTTCATCTGTACAGGATCTACAGCAGAATCAAGCCCTGTTGTTGTCCGGAAGCGGACTAAAGGGACAAAAAAAAATGCTTACATATTTGATAGATTCATAAAATTTTAACTACCTTATTTTTCAGATGCAAGAAAGTCCAGAAAAATTAAATGTCTAAGATGACAATGCGAGGAGTAGGAATTAGGTCTTCTGGATTTTGAGACAATGTTCAAGGAATGAATGATTCTCATTAAAATGACATCTTTGCCTTTCCAGTTAAAACTAAGAATTTTCCTCTTCTCCTTATATCTAATAATAAAAACGTAAACCAATGGTTCTCAAGCTCCATTGTGTGCAATTAAGAAACACAAAAGAATAATCATCAGAGCTCTTCCCACTCTTCCACCACCCTGCTGATACCACCTATCAATCCATACACTGGTTCCTTTTTTTGAAAAAAATAATTTAAAAAAAATACAGAGAGAGACAAGAGAAAGCAGATCTAGATATAAAAAAGGCTATTCCTGGATGTTAAAACCTCATCTCAGGTTTGATAACTTTTAAAATAACTGTACATCAAGTTCTAGGAATAATTTCTGATCCAGGTCAATCAATGTTCTTAACTGTAAACCATTTTTTTTTCCCTCTCAAGGTAATCATCATAAAGAAAGGGGAAAACATGGTATAAACACTGAATGACAGCTGGAAAAGTCAATTGGATCCACTTAAATCTGACATTATTACTTCATTTTAGACTGGCAAACTGAGAAAACCTGGGGCTGTAAAGTAATTTTCTGTGTGTTAATTTTAAATACATTGAATTTATTACTGTGCCTTTGAAACAGATGTTTATTTTCACTCTGAATTGCTATTATAAAATTCTTCTGCATGTTCTTAGAATTTTATCATTGGTTAAATATCATTTCCTAAAAATCTGGGGAATTAATCACGTCTAGAAGTAAATTTAAAATTACTACTCTAATATAATCCTTGGAACTTTAAAAAATATTAGTTATATCCTTTAAAAAGTACAGTTTAATTTATACAGTGTCTGAAGGAATTTTTCTTATATCCATCCTTAAGATAATGCAAATATAGTAAGTCCTCTGACAAGGTGGATGATACATAATCATAAGAGATTAAAATTTTTCTATCTCAATGCAAAAAACAATCTCAAAGTAACCCAATCTGAGAAGTCTCAAATTTGGATTAAAGACCTAGACTCTGGAATTATAAATATAAATGTTTTCTTATCTCTAAGTCTTAGACTAAGGAAAAGAAATGAGTATATAAAAAAGATTTTTTAAGTCAAATGTAAAATATATTTTAATATATAAATTAAAAATATAAAAAATAAGTCAAATATAAAGAGTCTCTACCAGATAAAAATGGGTTCTTTAAGAGTCCATAAATGCCAACTACCAGCAGAATAAAAACAATCAGACGAGTTCTTCTTAAAGAATCTGGAGGAAAAAGAAAAAAGCCTTTAATAAAATGTTATCAATGAGAAATGACAGCTCAATGAAATGCAAACATGAGGTTACTGGTGGTAATCACATTTCATAACACACAGTTCTGGAGCCAGCTATATTTTGCATAATCTCCATGATCGCCTTTCAGCACGTGTTATCAAAAATCTCACAAAGCCTCTTGTACTTCTATCACTGACTTAGGTTCACTTCAGACAGTGAAAGTACCAGGACATATTCTCTTTCCACACAGCTTAAGATACAAACATAAGGAAATGTAACCAATAAAAAGTTGCATAATTGTTAGAAACGTTATTATAATCACTTAGAGGCAGGACTATAATTTCCTTTCAGATATTCCTCTCCAAATATGGATGGTGTCTAATCAACTTACCATTGGTTTTTTGTGTTAGCGCTTGAGCTTTCAGGAAACCCTCTGCAAAACCAGTTTTAAATGCATCTTGGTGAGCTTCAGGTATGTTTTTGGTTTTCATGAGTTTATCCAAACTCTCAACGTCTGATCCTCTGTCTCGCAAAAGAAACCCCTAAATACACAAACAACACATCAGTATCGTTGACTATAGGTAATATTCCCCCCCAAACATAACAACTACTCACAAAAAAAATTCATTAAAATTCTACATTTTAAAATTTTTATTGTCAATGTGAAGAATTAAGACTCAGCAATAAATAGCCAATGATTAGGAAACTAACACTGGCCCATATACTTCTAGCGGTTAGTGAATATAAACTATGTAAACCACTAACTACTGAATAACAGGTCACAAATTGACTTAGGGTTTGATAGCTTACAATAGGTCACACTCCGTTATTCCTGCTGGAAGAAAAACCTCACTCATTTATTAAATGTTTACTTAGCACCTTTCATATACTAATACTTGACCGTGTGTAAGTTCTGAAGATGTAAATACCAATGATCGGAATGTTTTCAGTCTACTGGGAAAAGATACACAAATAACTAAGTTTTTGAAGTTATTTTGATATTAGGTTAGAGGAACTAGGTATGGTGGTAAAATAAATGCTGTCTAAGAAGTCAGGAAAAACCTTACAGAGGATGGGATAACTAAACCACAGAAACACAGGGCAGACACAATTTGACAGTGCCATGAAACAGCAGCCTCTAGTACTCAAGAGCGATAAGCAATCTTGTTTGACAGGACTTTAAAACACCAAGAGAGGAGAGGATAGAGGGAGAAAGGAGGTGGTACACTCAAGGATGAGAAGTTAGGCAGAATGCCAAGTGATGAAATGTTAGGCAGAATGCCAAGTGATGAAATGCCTTATGTGCCATGGCAGAAATTTGACAATACAGCAGAGGAATACAACCATTACACTATTACATTTTAGACAGTCCAGCGGATGGCAGTCTGGAGACTGGACTAAAGCTACCAAAAGTGAAGGCAGGGAGACTAAGTAATCATCGTCTGTCTATGCAGTGGACCTGGGGATGAAGAGATTTAAGAAATATTTAAGAGGCTGGATTAATAAGATTTTAGTAATTATGGATGCAGGAACTGAGAGAAGATGGACAAATTATAGTTAACCACAGTGTTTCTAGACTGGATGGATGCTACTTATTAACATAAGAATACATAAGCAGGTGTAAATTGACAGAGGAAAAAACAAAGGAAGATGTCTAACAGGCTAGTGAAAAAATAAGTTTGGAATCCAGAAATGTTGTAGATATGACTGCATAGAATATTAATCCATTATCCTAAATGAAAAGATGAAAGAAAATCAACTAGCCAAAAATATATATCAGATATTGAACATTCTTTCTGAAAAGTACTGCTTTTTCAAACAACAACAAAAAAAGGTCTAATTACCTTCACAAATGATGGCGCTGTGTGCTGGGTTTCTGCTAATCTTTCAGAGGTGGACTGCAGACGTCGTGTCCTTGATTTCAAAGTTTTAAAACCCCGAGACTGTATGAAACCTGAATGAAACGGTATCACACTCAGTTTTCGTTTTAAATTTTCACAAGGAAAATGTCTACTAAGAACCAAAACTTTGACACTAGTTATTTCCAAATATTCTGCAGATTCTACTGTGAGCCACAAATGAATGTTTCTAATCATTAATATCACTAAGAAAGACAAATCAGAATATATTAAACAAATCTATTTTTTTCAATATAAATATAATTATTGCTTCATACCTGGCCAGTACTGAAGATCTGAACAAATTCTTTTAAGAGTTCTTGAATGTTGTCTGTACAAGCAAGAGGAACGTAAAGTACTAAAAATATCTAAGCAACCTGGAAAGAAATTGTAAAAACTAAACTTTCTAATTGTCAAACAATCAAATCATGAAATACAACAAATGATTTTACCAAATATTAGAAAAACCAAAACAAGTTATTTCCAAGAGACAATTTCAAAACTAGTCTACAATGTGATGAAACACTGGAAACCAGAAGTATGTTAATAAGTAACATGAAAGTGTAAGTGGCTCAGCCATGTCCGATTCTTTGCAACTCCACAGACTGTAGCCCTCCAGGCTCCTCTGTCCATGGAAATCTCTAGGCAAGAATACCGGAGTGGGTTGCCATTCCTTTCTCCAGGGGATCTTCCTGACCCAGGGATCAAACCCGTACTGCAAGTGGATTCTTTACCATCTGAGCCACCAGGGGAACCCCCTAACCTTGTTATCTATTAAATTATCAACAGTACTAAAATGGCTTACTTTCAAAACATAAAATATATTAACTTACCATATTTATTTTCAAAGAAGGACTGTGCAGATACATGAGATGTATGCCAATGGGAAGAAACATTTTTGTCCTTATAAAATCCAGGAAGTAGACTGTCTACCAGTTGATCAATCTGTCCAATTTTTAATTCAGATAATCCAAGGTCCCTTAAATTAAGTACAGGCTGTAAAAGATTGAGTCAACCATATAAGCATTATTATTTTTTAACTTTTTATTGACATATAGTTGATTTACAATGTTTCCGTTGTTTAGTCGCTAAGTCATGTCCCACTCTTTTGTGACCCCATCAATTGTAGCCTACTAGGCTCCTCTGTCCATGGGACTTTCCAGGCAAGAGTACTGGAGTGGGTTGCGGTTTCCTTCTCCAGGGAACCTTTCTGACCCAGGGATGGAACCCACGTCTTTTCAGTTATATATATACATACTCATGTGTATATATACACACATAAACACACACATATGTGAAGTATGTGTGCTCAGTTGTGTCTGACTGTCATTCCATGGGACCTCCCAGGCAAGAATACTAGAGTGGGTTGACATTTCCTTCTCTGGGGCTCTTCCTGACACAAAGATAGAACCTGCATCAGCTACATCTCCTACATTGGCAGGGGGAATCCTTACCACTAGCTCCACCTGGGAAGCCATATGTATATATATGGCTTTCTACCACATATAAAATTTTATATATATATATAACTTTCTACCATAAGTTACTACAAAACATTATATAGTAGGTCCTTGTTGTTTAGCTCAGGTAGGCATTATCACATCAAAGTATTTAACTTAAAGAGTACTTATTAACTAAAATAATGTGAATTTTTAAAATCTAATAAATGTATTGATTCCCTTTTCCTTCAAATATTTAAAAAATAAATTGGTATGCATATTTTTATAGTTCTAGCTTTACTGAAGTCAACCATGTGAGATCTGACAAAGCTTTAAAAAAAAATCATACTCCCAATAGTATTAGCAGTCCATGGAGCTTTAATGGCCATAAACAAAAGCCCATTCAATAAACAATTGCTGAGATCCTTATCTGAACCAAAAGGTTCTATAAATTACCCATATCTAACTCCTAGTAAAGAGAAATATTGAACAAAGCAAAAGATGTGTGAAAACCAGTCAAGAGAATACATTCACTTTAAAACCATTCTGAAATAACTAGAAATTAAATAGGAGTGAGCTATTTTCTTGTTCAAACGAGCAGACAGGGAGCCACTAAGGACAAGTAACAATTTAAAGTCCCAACAGCTAAAACTTGAAGTCAGTCAGTCAGTCAGTTCAGTCGCTCAGTCGTGTCCGACTCTTGGCGACCCCATGAATCGCAGCACGCCAGGCCTCCCTGTCCATCAACAACTCCGGAGTTCACTCAGACTCACGTCCATCGAGTCAGTGATGCCATCCAGCCATCTCATCCTCTGTCGTCCCTTCTCGTCCTGCCCCCAATCCCTCCCAGCATCAGAGTCTTTTCCAATGAGTCAGCTCTTCGCATGAGGTGGCCAAAGTACTGGAGTTTCAGCTTGAGCATCATTCCTTCCAAAGAAATCCCAGGGCTGATCTCCTTCAGAATGGACTGGTTGGATCTCCTTGCAGTCCAAGGGACTCTCAAGAGTCTTCTCCAACACCACAGTTCAAAAGCATCAATTCTTCGGTGCTCAGCTTTCTTCACAGTCCAATTCTCACATCCAAACATGACCACAGGAAAAACCACAGCCTTGACTAGATAAACCTTTGTTGGCAAAGTAATGTCTCTGCTTTTGAATATGCTATCTAGGTTGGTCATAACTTTCCTTCCAAGGAGTAAGCGTCTTTTAATTTCATGGCTGCAGTCACCATCTGCAGTGATTTTGCAGCCCCCAAAAATAAAGTCTGACACTGTTTCCACTGTTTCCCCATCTATTTCCCATGAAGTGATGGGACCGGATGCCATGATCTTTGTTTTCTGAATGTTGAGCTTTAAGCCAACTTTTTCACTCTCCACTTTCACTTTCATCAAGAGGCTTTTGAGTTCCTCTTCACTTTCTGCCATAAGGGTGGTGTCATCTGCATATCTGAGGTTATTGATATTCCTCCCGGCAATCTTGATTCCAGCCTGTGCTTCTTCCAGTCCAGTGTTTCTCAAGATGTACTCTGCATAGAAGTTAAATAAGCAGGGTGACAATATACAGCCTTGACGTACTCCTTTTCTTATTTGGAACCAGTCTGTTGTTCCATGTCCAGTTCTAACTGTTGCTTCTTGACCTGCATACAAATTTCTCGGGAGGCAGGTCAGGTGGTCTGGTATTCCCATCTCTTTCAGAATTTTCCACAGTTTATTGTGATCCACACAGTCAAAGGCTTTGGCATAGTCAAGAAAGCAGAAATAGATGTTTTTCTGGAACTCTCTTGCTTTTTCCATGATCCAGCGGATGTTGGCAATTTGATCTCTGGTTCCTCTGCCTCTTCTGAAACCAGCTTGAACAAAAAACTTCAAGTAAGAGAAGTAAAACTAAACAAAACAAGTAAAATATCAACTTTTTATGACTGATGTAGTCAGATCCCTGGATTACATAGCTCTGGATTGATGTTCAGGTGCTAGACAATTATAAGCTTTGTAACAAGTCCTTCACATTCTTAGAATTCCTTTCCTCGTTAGGAAAATGATTATAAAATATATCCTGATTATTTCACAACAGGATAGTATGGATCAATGGATGAGATCATGCCTTGCCCATCTACATAGCCTAATATATACAGTAAGACAATTAAAGTCAGAATGAAATATTTAATAAGTGCTTTTTAAGGTAATAAAAACTGTACAATATAAGGCACATTATTATAATGGAACCAGAAAGACTACAATATTTAAAAGCTACAAAGATATTTTACCTTCTAAAATGGGGAAACCAAAAAGTCTATTTACAATACAAAAAGAAACACAGATTTTTAACTAAGAAGATTATTCACCTTACTTATTGGGTATCAGGTCCTAGGAACACAAAGAGAAATAAAGTACATATGAGTATGATAATTACCATACTACATGGTAACTCCTCTTATAGAGGTATTTTTTTTTAAGTGGTAACAGAACACAGAACAACCAATTTCCTAAGTCAGATAAGGTTTCCCAGAATTAACACTTAATTCACAAATGATGGGGAAACTTCGGGGAAGAGGACAAACAAAAAGTCATCGGAGGGCCTGGAATGTTTGAGATGCAGTCAAGTTCAGTGACTGAAGAAAGCAGTAGAAAGAAGGGCTATGGCCAAATTGTGAGGAGCTGTGTTTGAATCTAATTCTATACCTAATATCATTAGTTTTGTTTTAGAGGAAGAAGACAGAAGATAAAGATGATAAGCTGGAGAAAAGAAAGCTGATATAACAAGAGAAAAAAGGCATGAACCTGAACTGAGCCCTAAGAGGGATGCAAACACCAAGTGGCAGACAACAGACATCTGAAGAAACCGGTGAAGTGCAGGATTATGAGGGAGGGGGGTTCTGGACGGATGCGCTGGTTATTGATCTGCTGTCTCTCGGCTCCTCTTGGTCCTCTCTCTGGCTCCACAATCATGTATCTGGGTCTCTTTAAATAGTCTTCCTTTGTTGGCCAGAACATTAAGTTGTCAGTAGAGGGCACTGGAGAGACTTCGTAGGAGCAGTTTCTGTTCCTGGTTCAGGCCACGTATTATGTTCACTCAACAGGCTCCTGGGTGCAACACCCATGGTTTCTCCAGCATCTGGCTCCTGCAGCTTCTCTAAAGCCTGGCTCCTGTGTGCACAGCTGCCAGCAGTACTTGGCAGCTTTCCCACAAAGAGCTTCTCCTGGTACCCAGGTGGCAGATTTCCATCAGGTTCAGATTGCACAGCACCAGCGACTTCTATGCCATTTAGTGAGCCAAGGCCATACCCTCTCCAACAACCTCAGAACCTCAGCCCAAGGGTGGAGAACTCTTCGTGGGTAGCTCAATCCTGGGAGTATTAGCTGCTCCTTGAATCTGCAAGTCCTATATATTTCAAGTTCTCTTTACTTATTATTAGCCAATCCCTAGTTATGCCAATCCCCTGTAAGACCAATGTTTTTAAAACAGTCAACTAAAAATACTTATTCTGTATATTAAACTTGCACTGTTCAAATGACTATGTGGTCTCTCTCTCTTGGTTGGACCCAGACTGACAAAGAGGTGCTAAAACCACTGTAAGATCAAATACACTGGAATCTGAAGAAGTAGTTCAGTTTTAGACATCTTTATTTTGAGGTCCTTGAAGTCTGTCCAGAGGGTATTTTAATAAGCCACCAGATGACTATTTTAAAACTTTAGAGATACTTTATAGAGTTGAAGGTAGATGTGGGAGTTATCAGCATATAGAAATATATAAACATTAAAATAGATAATCTGGGAGACTGTGGAGAATGAAAATTGGATTACAGGTAAATGCATCCACTATTTAAAAGGCTGGCAATAAAAAGAAGTCCAGCAAAACAGAAAGAGGAAAAAAAAAAATCAATGCAGTATCACTCAATTTCTGAGTACTCTGAAAACAGTGGGTATTCTTAAGGAAAAGTTGAAAAAGTTGCAGATTTTTTAAAATGCCTGTATTTATTGCTAAGGAAAGCAACAAAATACACCAAGCCTTCAAAATGGTAAAAGTAGTAGCCAAACTACAATGGGAGATGGTATAAATAAAAGCAACAATTTAAGTTCAGAATACTACTTTTTTATAAGTCTGAAAGCAAAAGGCACAGAAGTCAGACAGCTTGGAAGGAAGTTAAAAAGAAAGTTTTTTTGCTTGTATTGTGAAGTGGATGTCTGGATGAGTAAGACTTGATGAAAGCAAAGGCATCGCAGAACAAAGGAGGTCAGAGTAGAGATGAGGAAGGATGCTTAAGAAAAATGGAAATGTTTGTGAAAAAATAACAAGCAGTCACCAGTGATAAACCACAGGACTAATGAGGGTAAAGCAGAGGATAAGACACCAATTCCGTATCTGAAACCATCAGTCTTAAGCTCAACTTTGGCTTCTAGAATTTAGTTACTGTTTAAGCTAAAATATACTTCACCATGGATCTAGCCATTTCACTTAATGAAATAGTCAAGTATTTAGTACCATGGAAAGTACAAGTGGTGCTGTTTATAGCAGAAAAAATTGGAAACAGTACCCAACAACAGACCATAAAATGAACAGTCTGAAGTCATAAAAACTAACGTATGGTATAACGAGTTCATAAGACCATTAAATGATGAAGGAAAAATCTTAATCTGCATATACAGTATGATCCAACGATTACAAAATATAAAAGTACAAGGGAGAAAAGGAGAAGTAGGATCAAACATTAATTTCTCCCACTTACATAATATTTTCCAAAATTTCTGAAATGAACATAGTAGTGCTGCATGTAGCAATTTTGACACACGCAGTCATATCATTGGGAAAGCTCTCTCAGACTGTAACTGAGAAGGGTGTCACAAAACAAGAACGGACCACCTATAGAAAGATGCAATAGGAATTTGGCAGATAGTATAAAAGCAAACATAAAGACAAATTTTTCACCTACATAAAATTGTATTTCAAGACTTAACCTCACAACCATCCCCTCATCCCACTCCCACCAAAAGCAAATATGGAAACACTGTCAGATTTCATTTTCTTGAGCTCCAAAATCAATGCAGATGGTGACTGCAACCACAAAATTAAAAGACACTTGCTCCTTGGAAGAACAGCTATGTCAAACCTAGACAGTGTTAGGAAAAGCAGAGACATCACTTTGCTGACAAAGGTCCGTCTAGCCAAAGCAATGGTTTTTCCAGTAGTCATGTATGGATGTGAGAGTTGGACCATAATGAAGGCTGAGCACCGAAGAATTGATGCTTTCAAACTGCGGTGCTGGAGAAGACTCTTGAGAGTCCTTTGGACTGCGAGGAGATCAAACTAGTCAATCCTAAAGGAAATCAATCCTGAGTATTCATTGAAGGATTGATGCTGAAGCTGAAGCTCCAATACTTTGGTCACCTGATGCAAAGAATTGGCTCACTGGAAAAGACCCTGATGCTGGGAAAAATAGAGGGTAAGAGAAGGGGGCAACAGAGGATGAGGTGGTTGGATGGCATCATTGACTCAATGGACATGAGTCTGAGCAAACTCAGGGAGACAGTGATGGATAGAGAAGTCTGGCTTGCTGCAGTTCATCGGTTTGCACAGAGCTGGACACGACTTAGCGACTGAACAACATATACTATCCTCTGCCACAGTCCCTCAAATGAGGACTAAGGATATAAGCCATTTACGGGCTAAAGAAGCTTCTGTGAAACTTAGCCACATATTAGAGTGTCTACTATGAAAAATGTATTCTGAGCTACAAGCAACTATCTTAGTAACAAGTCTTGTAAACACAAGTTCCTACATTAGCAATTTGGTATATACCAGACCACGATGATTTTACAATTCTCTGAATACGCAAAGCACAGTTTCATAGCTAATACATTTCATTTTCAGGTATCTGTGTTTCAACTGTTCAATTACACTGAAAGCTTCTATAAGGCAGCATATAATAATGTCTTGCTCTTCTGTCTTCCCTGAGACTTGTGGGGCAGTTGTGGAGTTAACTGTGGGATCCCTGCTCCACTGAAGCAATACAAAAGAATACTGAAATGGTATCACACAAGTAGTAACATAGGAAGTGAATACGAATACACTGCCACGTGCAATTTTTTATAAGATAAATGTTAAAAATAGGACAAAGTAATATTCTACACATACAACAAAGCCGGAATTAGATGTCTTTAATCCTACAACAGAGATTAAGCTGAAGACAGAAGTCACCCTGCTACAAATGCCTAAACATAGAAAGTTATTTCAGGCATGTTTACAATGTACTAAACCAGAAGGCAATGGCACCCCACTCCAGTACTCCTGCCTGGAAAATCCCATGGACGGAGGAGCCTGGTAGGCTGAAGTCCATGGGGTCGCTAAGAGTCAGACACGACTGAGCGACTTCCCTTTCACTTTTCACTTTCATGCATTGGAGAAGGAAATGGCAACCCACTCCAGTGTTCTTGCCTGGAGAATCACAGGGATGGGTGGGCTGCCGTCTCAGGGGTCGCAGAGTCGGACATGACTGAAGCGACTTAGCAGCAGCAGCAGCAAACCAAAAAAGCTTTCTCACACATCCAGGGTAAAAACTCTTACCTCATTGCTGGGGGCCTCGTGCTCAGACACTACATCTCGATGCTGGTTTTGCGAAATGGATGCACTGACAGAAACTGGTGTGGTTTTCGGTGAATGGAAGGCATTGATGAGATGACTCAGAGGAACTGTAACCTAAAAAAAGATAAAAGCTGAAAATCAGCAGTGCTTTTTAGAATAAAAACAGCAAAAAAAAAAACTTTTATCGTCAGAACTGGGGACTGTACAAAGTTAAACATACATTCTTTATCAAAACTATACATTAAAAATTGTAAATACTCAGATTATTGCTGGTCGAAAACTACTAACTTTCAGGACAGCATTGGGGCTATATACAGCAAAAGTACTAAAAATACATATATTTCATTGTTGTAGCAACCTAACTCTAAGGGATTTATTCCAAGGAAATAATCTGGTAAGTAATAATCTATGCTTGCATATGCCTAGATGACAATTTTCATCAAAGTATTTTAAAATTTATGGAAAGCTAGAAATGTCCAAGAATAGGGGAGTGGCTAAATAAACAATACCACAACAAAAATGAAATATCTCACAGACATGAAACGAGCAAGCATATATCCAGAATTTTGTAATTTTCAACTTCCCTACTACACCACCCCACCCTATTCTGGGCCACCAGCATCTCTAAGTGGATTTTTTTTTTTTGGTATGTGGATTTTTACAAACAGCAACCTAACTTCTCTCCCTGAATCGCCTCTATTAAAGCCAGTCAGATCTCATCACTCCTCCACTCAAAACTCTCCAATGGCTTTTCTCACAGTAAGAGTTGATGTCCTGACAACGATGACGCCCTGGCTCTCTCTCACTTCTGTGACCTGATCCACTATTAAGTTCCCCTTCAGTCTCTCTGCTCCGGCCCCCTTGGCCCCCTCGTTGTTCCTGGAGCACGCCTGGCAGGCTCCCACTCAAGGATTCTGCACTGCTGTGTATTCCCACCTCTCCAGTTAGTCAGAGAGTCTGCACTCATGCTTCCTTCAGTACTTAACTCAAAAGCAACCTTTTCATGTGTCTTTTCCCTGGCCAACCTACTAAACAACCCTCTCCTAAGAAATATTCCTTACTGCCTTCCTCTGCTCTATTTTTCCTTCTTGACATTTATGTTATCTAACACACTTTATATATTTACTTGTTTATCTATATATTGTTTACTAGAAACCTCAACCTAAGTCCCCTTATTAGCATAAATCCTGGTGGGTGATCCAAACAGGGGCTTTAAGAATAAAAACACGCCTATTACACAGGAAATTTCAAGGGCTTCAGGAGCTCTGTGCCAAGAACTGGGAACAAAGACCAAATATTTTTATTTATTATACCACATTCTCCCACTGGAACATAAGTTTCATGTCACAAGGGATTTCTTTCCTGTATTTTAATATTTTTCTCTTTTATTTATACATTAATTTACTGTAAAGTGTTTTTACATAATACTTACACACCTTAGATTTTATTTTTCTCTAACTTCTCTATTTCATTCAATACTGTATCCCAGTGCAACAATAATGTACACAGTAGTTGCTAAATAAACATTTGTTGAGAAAATGAATGAACTAAATGGGCTCTTACTATATGACAGGTTTTATACTATATGCTTTACTTAACTCTCTCATTTAATCCTCGTAAGAGACAAACACGTTAGTTACTTCTATTTAACTGATGAAGAGAGCAAGAAATTAGATTCAATGTCATGTTCCACGTCATTCAGCAAGAAAGTATAATATTAGAGGAACGATTCTAACCCAGATAATCTGACTTCAGGTTCCACTTAAAGATTTTTCATCCCATGGTTACTGATGCAGAAGTAAAGTCATAATATTGTTATATGAAAAAAGCAAGCTATAAAACTTTATGTAACTTTTTTTTTAAATTATGCATACAGAACTTTCCTGGTGGTCCAGTGGTTTGATCCCTGGTCTGGGAAGATTCTACAAGCCACAGGCAACTAAACCAGTACGCCACAACTACTGAGCCCAAACGCTAGAGTCCGTGCTCCTCAACAAGGGAAGGCCTCACTCGCTCCAAGTAAAGAAAGCCCAAGCACAGCAATAAAGACCCAGTGCAGTCATGAATAAATGAATAGTATGCATACACATATTTGTATAGAGTTAAAGGGATGAAAGAAGTTATTCTAAAATGCAGTCTCTTGGAGTTGTGGAATTATGGGTGATCTTTATTATCTTGTATTTTTCTTTTCAGCATTTTTGGCAATGAGTGTGTATTAAGAGTCAGTAAGAAATAATAAGCTCTTTTAAAGCTGCAGGAATCAAATTAAGATACATATTTTCTGCCTATACCTTTAAAAAGTTTTATTTTACTTACTTATATTTCTTCCCATTCAGTAAAGAATTTAAACTGCTGTTTCCCTAGGTCCTCTGGAACAATGCATCTGGTCCCACCTATTACCTGCTTCCCTGGACCTTTAGGCTTGTCTTGGCTCATTTGAAGACCAGGCAGTTGATAAATCCTGAGGCTAGCTGCTCAGACTGACTCGGGTGGAATATAAGAATGGGGCAAGTGTCCGGACTGCTCTCCTGGACACTGAGCAGAGTCCTGTAGCTCTCAGATCTCTCTGAGTGGTGAGCTGACCAGCAACCCCGCATCATGGAAGAGAAAAGAGCTAGAAGTTTATGACCTGATTCAAACTTTCTGGGACCCAGAGAAGCCCAATACTTTAGAAGAAATGGAAGTGGTAACAGAAAGTTGTGTGGAGGTTCAAGAGATAAATGAAGACGACTATTTGGTCATTATAAGGTTCACACCAACAGTACCTCATGCCTCTTCAGCAACTCTTATTGGGTTGTGCTTAAGAGTAAAACTTCAACAGTGTTTACCATTTAAATATATGTTGGAAATCTAAATTTCTGACGGAAACCACTCAACAGAGGAAGTTATGAACAAACAGATAAATGACAAAGAGCTAGTGGCGGCTGCAATGGAGAAACCCAACTTAATGGGAAATCGTGAAACAGTGTCTCCTTGCCCCTAAGAGCTGTTTTAAGAGCCACTAAACAGTAATCATTTGATATATTTGTTTAAACTCTTTGTAAAATGTAGAAGATTCATGTTTAATACATAGGTGATTTGTACCTCAGAGCATTTTTTAAAGGATGATTTCCAAGCAAGACTTAATTATAAGGTAGTAACCTAAGTCTGTTCAGTGTCCAACATTCTCAGGATTTGTAGCACTTAAATGATCAGCCAGAAAAATATTTTTTAGTTATGTTTAAGATGAGTCGCTATTTTTCTGATCCCTATTATGATATACCTGCTTTTCATGTCAAATATTTACCATGCCCAAATGTATTAAATCTAAATCACTCTGTAAAATAAATAAAATAGACATGATTCTTGTTAAAAAGAATTTAAATTGCTAAAACATGGTCTGATCTCTTCTCAATGAAAAACTTGACCCTCTGTCATACAATTTAAATTCAACTGTATTAAACCAATTAAGCAACCAGGAAATACAAATTGTGTTCTGGGCTTCCTGGTGGTGCAGTGGTAAAGAACCCACCTGCCAATGTAGGAGATGCAGGTTCGATCCCTGAGTCAGGAAGATCTCCTGGAAAAGGAAATGGCAACCCACTCCACTACTCTTGCCTGAAAAATCCCATGGATAGGGGAACTTGGCGGGCCACAGCCCACGGGGTTTCAAAAGAATCAGACGTGACTGAGTGACTAAACGTTACTATCTTCCACAGTATAAAATGCCTAAGAGTCCTACATGGCCCAGTTAGGACTGCCTGTAGTACATACAGCTCCTTCACTATCTCTACCAACATCACACACCACTAACTCCACTTAGCAATGATAAATTCTCCTAATATGGGATCTTCTTGATACCATGGACTTCCCCGGTGTCTCAGTGGTAAAGAATCCGCCTGCAATGCAGGAGACGCAGGAGTTACTGGTTTGATTACTAGGCTGGGAAGATCCCCCGGAGGAGGGCATGTCAACCCACTCCCGGATTCATGCCTGGAGAATTTCATGGACAGAGGAGCCTGGCGGGCTACAGTCCATGGGGTTGCAAAGAGTCAGACATGACTGAAGCAACTTAGCATACATGCACACTTGATACCAACTTCCTGCAGGTTCCAAAAGGTTTAATATTCAGAAGACCAAGTCAAATTTTTTTTCAAGTGATTGGCAGGACTCCACCAGACACTAGTAACACCTTCTTGCAGCCAGCTGATCAAACCAGAAACATCTTTTTCCATCATCCCTGATGAAATTCTATTCTTTTTTCAAAATAAATCTCATACCCTCCTTTTCATAAACACTGTCACCCCTTAGCAGTGCATTAGCCCCTCTCTGGATTACTGCAATAACATCCTTATCTGAAAACACCTCCACTCTTGTTCTTCCACATTCTCCACACAGCAAGAAGCCAGTATTACTCTGTAATAGACTGTTTTGTAAATCTGATCATGTCACTCCTTAACATGTTTAAAAAAATTCAGTCGTTTCCAAAAAATTGTAAATGAAATTCAAAGTCCCATATAACTCCCTGTATGATATGTCAAGTCCTCTTTCCAACCTCCTTTCTGTCATTGGCCCTTTAATCACCAACCAGGCTCTAGCCACACTGGCCTTATTTTTGTTCCTCCAATCAGCTAGGCTTGTCAGGATCTCAGAACCTCCAGAGGTTCTGTCTATCTGTTCCTGTCTATTCACCGGGCAAACTCCTACTCATGTTTTATTTCACGTCATCATTAAAGTTCCATATTTTCTTTGTCCACCTAGTACATTACTGAAGCCCTATAAATAAATTACTTTTTTTTTAACCCAACGAGTACTAGCAAAACAAAAGCGAGTGGAGGTTACACAAAGGGACATAATTATAATCTTAAACCAAAAAAACTAAAGAATGTCAAAGATATTTTGAAAACTGAATGTATACAAAAACTGTTTATTTGCAAAACTGTGAAGAACTCTCAAAAAAAAAGTTATCATCAAAAATGATTTTTAAATGAACTAAGAACAAAACAGTCACAGGTGATAACTCCTGAGAGAATTAAAAATAAAAACCCTTGGAATCTTTTTTCTCTGCTCTTTTGCTTCATAAATGGAAAGATGACAAGGAGGCTGAATCAAAATTTTAACTGCAAGTAATAACTTAAAATATATGTATTAGTTATTGTTGATAAAAAAAAAAAGAGAGAGAGAGACAAAGCATTCATAGAAGCTTGCAAATTTCTTCGCATGTCTGGGTTAAATGCCATTTAAAAAAGAGAGTCTGGGTTGTGAGTACCAGTCTCTGAAGACGCGGAAAGACAGAAAAGAAACATCACTTGCTCCCTCTACAGCTATGGTAGACTTTCCCCCTACCCACTCCCCAAACCCCACCCCAGAAATGCTTAGCACTAAACAGTGCCAGATGAATTTCCAGCAAAAATTCCACGCAATCAAATCGGTAAGCCAAGATCTCCATCACGTTCGTACTATACTTAGGGTTCTTCGTCAGCCTTTTACTCAGCGTCGCCCGATCTTTTCTCAACACCAAGACTCCAACTGGATTAAACACTTTCCTCCTACGACCCCTTAAGGGAAACTGCTTCCAAGAAACGCAAATGGCAAACAGCCCGGAGCAGGGCTGGGACAGAAAAATAAACTGGATGCCGGACCCACCTGGGGCTGCACGGTGCTCGACAGGGAAAACATCTTCTCCAGGCCGTCAGCGACCTCACCCGCCTGCCAAAACTGTCCCTCTTCTCCGGTCCGGCGGGGAGGCGCTGAGCCCTCTTTTCCCTTCCTTTTCTCTCTCCGTGCCCTCACTCTTCCTAGAAGCGGAAAATGGCCTCCCCAACCTACAGCTGCTGCAACGACAGACAACCCGCCCCGGAAGGCAAGGCGCTAACGCACCAGTACTTCCGGGGCAGGTGAGGTCGCCACCCTGGGCAGCTGACGTCCCCGAAATAGTTCACTTTCACATTAAATAATACACGCGCCGGAGCCCCAAAGCTTTCTGGCTGTTGTTTTCTTTTTAAAGAGGAACGGCATCCACCCCGTTAAATCTTCCTCCAGCTTTCTTATCAATACTTCCGATATATTCTCCTGTTGTGACTGGGCCTTGAGCCATAATAAGCTCTTTTGCTGCAATTTAGTGCTCTTTATCTTCCCCACAATAAATAAAAAACTTCCTGTTCCAGATAGGCAAGTTACACCCAGTTAAAATGCAAAATTACAGGACCAGGCATGCGCTTCCTGCTCTCCACATGCGCTTCCAGTTTCTCCACATTCTATGATTTCACTGGTCACGGATTCACTGACCAGACCGAACTGGTTTACATTTCTCCCGCGGGTGAGAGGCCCCAAAGGAGTCTGGTGGGTTAGTGCAGGCCCCACCAGCCTCCTTTGGAGATCGGGATAAAAAACTCTTCAAGTCCGGTTATTCAAATTACAGCCCCCAAAGTCCCTTTCCCCATAGGCCAAAAACTGTCGTGCCGTCCCCAGTCAGTGCGAATGAGGTAAATCAGCCGCCGTCAACCTGGGGCAGCCTGTGGTAGGTTCAAGAAATTCCCGGAAGCCCCGCCTTCACGTCCATCGGTTTCTGCGTAGGCAAAACGCAGGTGACGGAGGCGGAGAGGCGCATGGATGGGCGTGGCGTGGGCTGCGACGTAGTGACATCACTGAGTACGTGCGGCGTGGGTGGAGCCTCACTTTGAACCTAGTTGGCGGGAGTTGCGGCTCTGGAAGGGGCCTTCCCCGGTGATAGAACCTTGCATCGGGGGTGGACTGTGATGGAGCCCACCATGGGCGGTGAGATGGAGAGTGGAGGTGGCGCGGCAACAGGAGAGTGCGTGAATAGGATCCCGGTGCCAAGACCTCCCTCCATTGAGGAGTTCACCATAGTGAAGCCTATTAGCCGCGGCGCCTTTGGGAAGGTGTATCTGGGACAGAAAGGTAACAGGTTGTATGCGGTGAAGGTAAGAGTCGAGGATTAAAGAAAGCTAAAGAGGCTGGTCCTTCGGCCCTACTTCCCGCCCTCTGAACTGGGCAGGCTCCAGGGCCGCTGGAGCGACTAGATTGGATGCCTGGCTCGCTGAAGCCTCCGGGTCCCGCGAGATGATTTTCTTATTTGAGGAGACAGCGCGGGCAAGTCGCTGTTGCCTCTGCCCCGCCCTTCTGTTCCCACCGCATAAACCTTAAAAGATCTAGGACTTCTGAACCCTTTTTACTAATTTGGGCTTTGCCAGGATTAAGGTTGAAACTTTAAATTAGAAATAGTTATTTCCAAATTACATTTTAACTACCAATTTGATGTAGATTCATTTCTATTTTTGTTGAGGCGTAATTGACATATACCAATTTCAGGTGTACAACTTAAGGATTCAGTATTTGTCTATGTGGTGAAATGATCGTCATCATAAGTCTAGTTAGCCATGATGAAACAGCTGCATATTTTTTTCTTGTGATGAGAACTTTATCTTGCTGCTGCTAAGTCGCTTCAGTCGTGTCCGACTCTGTGCGACCCCATGGACTGCAGCCTACCAGGCTTCTCCGTCCATGGGATTCTCCAGGCAATAACATTGGAGTGGGTTGCCATTTCCTTGTCCAATGCATGAAAGTGGAAAGTGAAAGTGAAGTCGCTCAGTCGTGTCTGACTCTTAGCGACTCCATGGACTGCAGCCTACCAGGCTCCTCCATCCGTGGGATTTTCCGGGCAACAGCACTGGATTGAGGTGCCATTGCCTTCTCCCATCTTAGCAGCATTCAAATATATAATGCAATATTGTTAACTATTGTAAGCATGCTATGATATAGATGAACTTTTGACCTGTATAACCAAAAGATATCATTAAACAAACCCCACTTTTCAAGCCTTTCATTATAAATCTGGAATGTAATTTTATTTAAAGACCAAGCTGAAATATTCCTGAATCACTCCTTTATCCTTACAGTAGCATGTGCTGTGCTTAGTGGCTCAGTCCTGTCCAACTCCTTGCAACCACATGGACTGTAGCCCTCCAGGCACCTCTGTCCATGGGAATTCTCCAGGCAAGAATACTGGAGTGGGCTGCCATGCCCTCCTCCAGGGGATCTTTGCAACCCAGGGATCGAACCGGGGTCTCCTGCAATGCAGGTGGATTCTTTACCAGCTGAGCTACCCGAGAAGCCCAACAGTAGTATATATCATTCCAAAGCATTCAAGACTCAAAGTATTCGAAGCTGTTCAGGCCACTGCTGATTCTCAGCTACTCCCGTAGCTTCAAATTAGTCACATCTCAGGAGTGAGTGATAGTAATAAAAGAGAAGCTAGTAGACTGAGTACTGATGTGGTTTCAATTTCCTGTTGGACATTACCCTGTGAACTAGCAAGCACCTCAAAATTATACTTGCCCAGGTTTGAACATGGTCCTCTCCACCTAACCACCTCCTGGATTTCTTCTCTCCCTGTAATAACACCACCATCATTCAGGCTAGGAACTTGAGTCTTTTTAAATTCCCTCTACTGCATCTGTATATCCTCTCTTCAACTCTGCCTGTCAATTCTGTCTCATATTCATTTTTAGTACCCCTTTCATTCCATTCTCAAGTTTGCCCAAATACAGACTTAATTTTTTCTTTCTTTTTTTTCTTAAAGTACAACTTAGTTTTTAGTAAATCAAATATTGGGTAACCATTAACACATTACAATTTTAGAAAATTTCCAGTACCTGAAAACTACGTCTCTTGGTTATCTGCAGTGTCTCCCCACTTAGCCACAAGTAACTTTCTATCTCTATTGGTTTGTCTTTTCTGGACATTCCATATTAATGGAATCACACAATACATGGTCTTTTGCATCCAACTTTCTTCACTTCCTTCACATGTTTTTGAGGTTCCTCAGGCCTTCACTGGGCTTCCCTGTGGCTCAGCTAGAGAAAAAAAAAAATCCTCCTGCAATGTGGGAGACCTGGGTTCGATCCCTGGGTTGGGAAGATCCCCTGGAGAAGGGAACGGCTACCCACTCCAGTATTCTGGCGAATACTGGAGCTGTATAGTCCATGGGGTCACAAACAGTCAGACAGAACTGAGCAGGCTTCACTTTCACTTTCTCTGTAGCCCCCGCCTTCAAGCTTTTCCTAACCTTTCAGACCCACCCTATTGAAATTAATTCTCCATCACTTCATATTACAAAGATTTCTTGCTTTTCCTTCTGTTATACTAAGCAGTCATTATTAGCTGTTGAAATGAAAATGCCAGTATATTTTTTCATAAGTATTTATGAATATCTACTTTGTGTAGGATATGGATACAGTGGTGAACAAAAACAAATATGCCCTCATGAAGCTTCCAGTCTAATGGAATGATAAGGAAATCATGTTTTAGACTGGCTTTGTCAATTTTCCTCATTTTTCTTATGGGAAGGCTCTACAATTGGAATTTACAGTGTATTGATGATTTTATTAAATGCTTTAATGAATCTTTGGAAGAAATACACCTTTTTTTTCTTTGTAATCTTCCTGAGAATTGATCTCAGTGTTCCTAACTATTCAGTTTAGCGCTCCAATTTTAACATAGACTATAGTTTTGCTTCCTTACCAATTACCTTGAGACTTAAAAAGAGTAATTAGTTGTTTTCTGTAACAAAGCATCTGACACCTAAGTGTGAGTAAACTCTAACCATTTTTAAGAATTTTTCCGGAAGATGCTGCAGACCCGGGACCCAGAGAAGCTCAGAGGCGGTGAATAATAGCTCTTTAAGTCTGCAATAAAAAATGGCCTCCAATAAAACTACATTGCAAAAAAATGGGAAAGAAACAAATTGGAAAGAGTAAAAAAGTTGAAGAGGCAGAACCTGAAGAATTTGGACTGCTGTGTAGTGAATGAGAAGGTGTAGTATTTCCTGAAGTGGAAGGGGTTTACAGATGCAGATAATACTTGGGAACCTGAAGAAAATTTAGATTGTCCAGAGTTAATTGAAGCATTTCTTAATTCTCAAAAAGCTGGTAAAGAAAAAGATGGAACAAAAAGAAAATCTTTGTCTAACAGTGAATCTGATGATAGCAAATCAAAGAAGAAAAGAGATACTTCTGATAAACCAAGAGGTTTTGCCAGAGGTCTTGATCCAGAATGAATAATTGGTGCCACGAACAGCAGTGGAGAATTAATGTTTCTCATGAAATGGAAAGATTCCAATGAAGCGGATTTGGTGCTGGCAAAGAGGCAAATGTGAAGTGTCCTCAAATTTTAATCGTAAATTTTATGAAGAGAGACTAATTTGGCATTCTTGTCCAGAAGATGAGATTCAATAATTGTTTGCATTGATTTTTATGTATATTTTTATATATATATATATATAAAATGTGGGTCTTGGTTTTTTGATTTATTAGTGTGAAGAAATAACTACATTCTAATGAAAATCGGGTTTGATATGTTTGTTTTGAAGTAGTATTGGGGAAGTTACACTAGGTTGTTTTTTTTTTTTGGTCTGTAGCACTAGTTGCTTTGGACAAATAAAAGCTTTCTATAGTTGCTTCCTTCAGCAGAAAAGAATTTGATACCATAGTATATTATTTCCTCAGCATTAGAGAACAGCTTTTCTAAATGTTGGGGGATATCTCCATAGTCATTACTTAATCAAAATTTAGAATTTGCATTTCACTCATATATGCCTAAGGATCATTCTAAGTTTTTGTATGTGTATACATAAAATACATATGTAAATTGTTTGGGAGCTTTTTTTGTTGTGGTGGTTTTTGTTTTGGTAAATATATTTAAACAACAGCTTTTCATAACCATGGATAAGCCCATGTTTCTGTAATTCCATCATTTTGAGCAATATAAGAAATCCCTTCAACTTAAACTGAAAACTTAAGTCTTAACCTTTCAAATTAAATAGTTTTGTAATTAATTAGGTAAATTAAGCAATTTAAATAAGGTAATTTTTTAAAGCATCCCTATCAGAATCTGCATCCATATCTGCATATAAATCAGCATATAAATGCAGAAGCCCTGGAAGGAAAATTTTTATCACTATCAACAACCTCCCCAAGCAAATGAAAAAAGTAGAAAAATTCTGGTGTGTTTTAAATAGCAAAGCAAAACTTAGTAAAGTGGACACTTGATGGTTCCTTTGTGTGAACCATTGTTTTACAAGAAATTGAAGTCCCTTTGCTATATTTAGGAAAGGTTGTGATATATGGATGTCTCAGATTTGTTCATGGAAACCTAATCAAATAGTTTTAAAATACTGGTAATTTACGATATACAGGAATATGCCCTACAGAAATATGTCCATAGGGCATATGAGATCTTAGTTCCCTGACTAGGGATAGAACCCAGGTCCCCTGCAGCGAAAGGGCAGAATCTTAACCGCTGGACTACCAGGGAAGTCCCAAGAATGTGTAAACACACATCCTGTCCTATAGTGCTTCCTGCATTTTAGCTGGTCCCAGTCTGTGAAGCAGACTCCCTGGTAGCTCAGTCAGTAAAGAATCTGCCTGCAGTGCAGGAGACCTGGGTTGGATCTCTGAGTCAGGAAGATCCCCTGGAGAAGGAAATGGCAATCCAGTCCAGTATTCTTGCCTGGAGAATCCCATGGACAGAGGAGCCTGGTGAGCTACAGTCCGTGGGCTCGCAAGAGTCATGACTAAAGCGACCCAGCACAGGAATAAATGAGCAAACTTTTCTAATCTACACTTGACCTGCATGTTTTTTCAAACTTTACCCCAACTCATTCCTTACATGAAGGCTCAATTTTCTCAGTATTTTGGGTTACTAGTTGAGCAAAAACCAAGAAAAACAACTTTGTAGTAATCAGAATGTTATTCAACTGTGTATTATGTACTTTATTGTAAATACTGATGAATAGTGGTCAATAGTTTTATATTCCTTAAAAAAAAAGAATTTTTCCAGGGGGAAAAAAGTACATTCTTTCTCTATTTCTATCCATCAAGGAACCAAAAAAATTTTTTTAATGGATTGGCCAATTATTTCTCTATGCCTACATTCCTGATTAAGTAAAAGTCACTCAGTCGTGTCCGAGTCTTTGCAACCCCATGATCTGTACAGTCCATGGATTCTCCAAGCCAGAATACTGGAGTGGGTAGCTATTCCTTTCTCCAGGGGATCTTCCCAACCCAGGGATTGAACCCAGGTCTCCCGCATTTCAAGCGGATTCTTTACCAGCTCTGCTACCAGAGAAGCCCTACAGTCCTGATTATCTGGGAGCATATTAGGAACTATTTTATGACTTGTAAGAACGGCAGAAGTGAAGAAGTGAAATGAAGTCGCTCAGTCGTGTCTGACTCTTTGCGACCCCGTGGACTGTAGCCTACCAGGCTCCTCCGTCCATGAGATTCTTCATGCAAGAATACTGGAGTGGGTTGCCATTTCCTTCCCCAGGGAATCTTCCCAATCCAGGGATTGAACCCTGGTCTCGCGCATTGAAGGCAGATGCTTGAACCTCTGAGCCACCAGGGAAGCCAAGAACAGCAGAACAGAATTTATTTTCTACTTACTGGTAGGGTAGACGGGGAGCATTTGCTTACATCTTTTTCCTTCTCAAAAGGGATGTGATACTTTTACCACTTGATACCAAGATGAGAGGTTCTATGTTAAAGAAAGTTTTATTTTCACTAGCTGTTTTCCTAGCAGAGTTTCCTGCTGGCAGTGTGAGGGCCAAACAACATGTCCATGCTTTCTCTCTGGTTGTTTTCATGGTGGAAACTTGGAAACCTGAGACCACTCTGCGATAAAAAATAAAAAACTATCTGTCTGTTGTCACATTATGTTATACAGGTTGTCAAAAAGGCAGACATGATCAACAAAAATATGACTCATCAAGTACAAGCTGAGAGGGACGCGCTGGCCCTAAGCAAAAGTCCTTTCATTGTCCATTTGTACTATTCCCTACAGTCAGCAAACAATGTCTACTTGGTGAGTAAATGACATGTTTTTCTTCATTCAGGAACCACTAAACCCAGTGACTTAAGAATTACTGTCTTTGGGTTCAGAGTACCTAGGTTTGAATTCCAGCTGTTGAACTTACTAGCTTTATGACCTTGGCCAAGTTACCTTACCAGTTCTATTTGTTAAGGTTCTTCAGGGAAAAAGAACAATAGGGTGTCTGTGTCTGTGTGTATAACGGGGGATTTACTTGAGGGAATTGTCCTTCATGGTTGTGGCAATGGCAAGTCCAAAATCTCTGGGGTAGGCTGACAGGCTGTAGACCCAGCGAAAATTTGATGTTGCAGCACAAGCACAAAGGCAGTGAAGAGGCAGAATTCCCTCCTCTTTGGAGGAGAAAGACAGGATCCCTCAAACTTTTTTCTCTCCAGGCCTTCAGCTGATTGGATAAGGCTCTCCCACATGATGGAGGATAATCAGCTTTTACGCAGAGTCTAATGGTTGAGATGTTTATCTCATGTAAAAAATACCTTAACAGCAACATTTAGATTGGTGTTTGACCAAATATCTGGGTGTCATGGCTTAGCCAATTTGATGCATAAAATGAACCATCATGCCTCAGTTTTCCCCTCTGCAAGGTGGGGATAACAATAGTACCTACCTCAAAGGTTGTTATGAAGTTCCAATAGGTTGATATAAACCTTGTAGAACAGTGTGTGGCACATAGTGCTAAAAATATTTCCTAAGTAAAGGATGCATAATAGAAATACTATATAAAGTTTGATGGGTAATAAGGAAATGATATTAGGAAGTGGTGGATTTGGGATCTATGTACTTAGCAAGTTGCTTGCTTTTCACTGAACATGACAGCTTACACTCTTAATTCTAATGAGGAATTTGGGTAGGGGGCAGGAAGAGGTGAGGATGGCAGGTATTTTGACTTCCAAGTTCTAGAGGTTCATGAGGAAATAATCAGATGTTGTGGAAGACCATTCTGTGCCCCACTCCCAGTCCCACCCACTCTCCAGCAAATAAAAAGAAGAAAAATTATTCCAAATTAAAGGAGACTAAAGAGATATGGTAACTAAATCCCATGCATGGTCCTGGCCTGGGAATGAGGGACGAGGAGAGAGGCCGTCAGGAACAATATGGAATTATCAGAGAAATTTGAATACAGACTAAACAGGTAATAGCGTTATTTTAGCATTAAATTCCGTGCATTTTAAAGATTAATACCAGTTGCTAATGTTGCCTTATTTAAAGTATTTGCATAAAAATACATGCACATAATGTATTTATGTTAATGTTGTTAATAACTTATGTTTATTATGTAACATAATCATGTTAATGATTAGCATAAATAAGTATTGTTATATTCATATATGTGTAGAAGAAAGCAGATGTGGCAAAATGCTAATGATGGGTGAAAATAGATGAAGAGTACATGAGAAATTATTCTGTTCTTCATACCTTTTTGGTAAGGCTGAACAGTTTAATTTAAATTTTAAAAAGTGTATGGGGAAAAAAAAAGTGTATGGGAGCATGAACAAACCTGGTATTGATGTGTACTCAGTGACACCAAGAAAATGTCTGTTACAGAACCATGCTAAATGTATAATCATTAATGCTCAAATAAGATATTTTTAAGTAGTCATATTGGTTTTATTTCACAGTATTTCTATTTCATTTTGACAGGTAATGGAGTATCTCATTGGTGGAGATGTCAAGTCCCTTCTGCATATCTATGGCTATTTTGATGAAGAGATGGCCGTGAAATATATATCTGAAGTTGCACTGGCTCTAGACTACCTTCACAGACATGGAATCATTCACAGGTAATGACTGACTTTTCTCCCAACTATTACTTAAGCACAAGTAATCAAATTATGTATTTACTATTTGAGTCTTAGATATTTGCATAACCCCCAATATATGGGTTATCTTAAATTTAGTAGTAATTTGTGCGAATTTAGAAATTCCATCAACTCTTTCATCTCCCTGCGTGTGTGAATGTGTTGCTTTGTCCATGGATATCCCATTTTATTGTGGAGAATATTCACTCTTTTTTCCACTCTTTTAGCTGTACATCATGCAAAAGTACAATAGTTTATAATCCCAGCTGATTTACAGTGCTTTCCTGTGTTCAAAGAAAGGTTAAGTGACTCTTTTTGATTAAGGCTTAATCTCACACTCTCTTAATCTCACAGAAAGAGGTAAGTATGATTTGACCTGGTTTGAGGTTTATTTTACTTAATGAAATTTATTTTACCTAATGAAATTTATTTTAATATAATATCTAGTGAATAATGCTGAAGATAATCTAGCATTAAATATTTAACTCCTTTATATTCAGATATTCAAATTTTAGTTTGCTTTTTTTTTTTTTAAGTTTGCTTTTGAGAGTTCTTTTCTGTACTGTCAAAGCCACCAATAAGAGACAATAAATAGGGTTTGATTCTTCTTTAACTTTCTGGTTTTTTTTGCTGGAAATTTTAAAATCAACACTAGCTCTTTTTTAGTTATCTGCTACTTGTCTTTTTATGTGCAGGGATTTGAAGCCAGACAATATGCTTATTTCTAATGAAGGTCATATTAAACTAACAGATTTCGGCCTTTCCAAAGTTACTTTAAATAGAGGTAAGAAACATAGCAAGTAAGTACCTTTTTAAAAGTCGAACACATTTTAGACACTACCATTTCATTAGTTTATATTGTTTTCTGTTAGTTAAAAATGAATAAAATGGCTTTGGGTGTGTACCCAGCAGAAGAATTACTGGATCATATAGACCAAATTCTATTTTTAATTTTTTGAGAAACTTCCACTGCATTTTTCATAGTGGTTACACAGTTTTACATTTTACAGTTGACCAGCAGTGCAGCAGTGCACAAGAGTCCCAATTTCTCCACATTCTTTCCAGTACTTCTTATTTTGTTTTTTGATAGTGGTCATCCTAACGGGTATAAGTTATATTTCATTGTAGTTTGGATTTGCATTTTTCTATTGGTTACTTATGTTAAGTGTCTTTTCATAAGCCTCTTGGCCATTTCTATATCTTCTTTAAAGAAATGTCTATCCAAGACTTTTATTCACTATTTTAATTAGATTACTTGGATTTTTTTTGTTACTGAGTTGTAGTTGTCTTTATATTCTGTATATGAACCCCTTATTAGATAAATAATTTACAGATATTTCTCCCATTTTGTAGGTTGTCTTTTCATTCTGTTGCTTGTTTCCTTTGATGTTCTGAAGTTGGTGAGGTTTGAAATAGTCCCATTTGTCTATTTTTGCCTTTTTCCTGTGCTTTCAAAGTCATAACCAAGAAATCATTGCTGTAGCATTTTTTAAATTTGTAAAATATATTTTAAGAAGTTTATTGTAGTTCCTACAAGCTTCCCTTGTAGCTCAGTCAGTAAAGAATCTGCCTGCAGTGCAGGAGACCAGGGTTCAAACCCTGGGTTGGGAAGATCCCCTGGAGAAGGAAATGGCAAACCACTCCAGTATCCTTGCCTGGACAATCTCATGGACAGTGGAGCCTGGTGGGCTGCAGTCCATGGGGTTGCAAAGAGTTGGGCACAACTAAGCGACTAATATTTACTTACAGTTTCATCAGTGTGAGGTATAAGTGAAGTTTAAATTCAAACTTTCGACCTACATTTTAAAGTCTTACACCACATACAAAGTATTACACTTCTCTTACTATTTTTGATATCTAAAGAAAACTGTACAATATTATGTGTGAGTGTTGAATCATTTTACAGTGTTACACATTGAAAGCTGATAAAAATCTGCATTACTTTCCATCTTGCTTACATAGTAAATTAACATGAGTGGTCCATAATTTGTATTAATTCCTTAAATTGATTCTGCTGTTGTTGTTTAGTCACTCAGATTCTGTTATTGAAATTTATTTTGTATTCTTAGTACATTGATTCCTCTCTTAACTGTTTTCTTTTTACCACCTCCTTTTCTAATGCTTTATTTACCAAGAATTATTTTGTTGGCAGTTAGGTAACACTCTTGTATTTATCTCTTTTTTTAAAAATTTATTTTTATTATTTATTTATTTTTACCTTTTGACCCCTTTCATCCATTTCTTCCAACCCTTAATGCCACCTCTGGCAACCACAAATCAATTCTCTGTATCTATGAGCTTGATTTTTTGTTTTGTTTTTTAAATTCTATATATAGAGAAAGCATATGGTATTTGTCTTTCTCTTGTCTGGTTAGTTCTACATGTTAACTGTATAGCATGATGGTTTTCCTGGCTGTGTTTGTCTTGCACAAGCCAACTTTGTAGTTGATGTTAATAATGTGGAAAGTGGGGCAAAGTCCAGAACAAATAATTGTTGACTTTAGTCAATGACAGTTAAAGTTTTAAAAGAATATCATATACTTTTCTTTCCATACATAGATATCAACATGATGGATATTCTTACAACACCATCCATGGCGAAACCTAGACAGGATTATTCAAGAACCCCAGGACAAGTATTATCTCTCATCAGCTCTTTGGGTTTTGTAAGTACTCGATAAGAAAAAAACTCACATGATATGCCCTAACATGATTGCCATTTACACGAATTCAAATATTAAGCATGTTGCATTACTTCAGCAGTTCATCTACCTAGATGTCATAACAGTCTGTGCGTTTAGGTGGTGTTTTTGTGACAACAAATCGTAGCATTTGTTTTTGTCTTCCTCTTTTTCATAGCACACACCAGTTGCAGAAGAAAATCATGACACTGCAAATGTTCTTTCCACTCAAGTATCTGAAACATCACCACTTTCTCAAGGACTAACTTGTCCTATGTCCGTAGATCAAAAGGACACAACTCCTTATTCTAGCAAGCTACTAAAATCATGTGAGTATAAAAGAAAAGGTAGTATACTCCATTAAATGTGCCCTTGAGGAACAAAGTATTTTACCATTTTAAAATTCTGAGTATCAGTAATTTTGAAATGCAGACATTCAGATAGCCTGTGGATTTGCTCTGTTTTGTCACCCAAGTGCCATTTCTGCCCAGGGTTATTGCAGATCTTTGTTGTTGTTGTTGGCTGCACTGGGTCTTCAATGTTATGCACAGGCTTTCTCTGGTTGCAGTGAGCTGGGGTTATTCTGTAGTTGCGGTGTGTGGGCTTCTCATTGCGGTGGCTTTTCTTGTTGCCGAGCGCAGGCTCTAGAGCCCTCGCTTAGTTGCTCCACAGCTTGTGGGACCTTCCTGGACCAGGGATCGAACTGGTGTACCGTCCATTGCAAGGTGGATTCCTAACCACTGGACCACCAGGGAGGTTCCTGTTGCAGATCTTTACATCAACAAAATAAAATGTCAAGCTAATTTTTCAATTAGCTGCAACACTGTAATGATCATTGGGTGAATTTCACTGTACTGAGTCTATGGAAATCTTAGTGGAGAGGATATAGTAATACTGTGTGCCTTTATAAAATGATTTCTAAAAGGTTCTGAAATAAAATCAAGATGATATAGTTTTAGTTATTACACAATAAAAGACAAAAGTCAAAAGTAAAGGAAGCAAGTGGAAAATCTGTATGGCACTTAACTTCACCCTCTAACTTATCAACAGTGGACAGTTTAGTTCTGTGCATGCGTATTTTCTTCATCTTAGAAATGTGAATAATGATCCTCTAAAGAGTAATTAGTGTTCGTTGTTTTCATAGATGCTATTTGTTGTGAATTTGGTCCTCAATTCTGTATATCTCTTGGATGGATAGATAGACCGAAAGGAAGAATTGCCTCCTTTTTACAAATGAGAACAAACGAGTCTCACTTTAAGTTCAGGAGCAAAAAGTTTTAGCATCATTACTTGTTTCTAAGATACAGGAACTTGTATTATATAGATGGTGCTGCTTTCTGGCACTGGCTCACACTTAGCAAAGTCACTATTATTTCTTTTACCCAGTAGTATAAAGAAGTCCCTATGGATGTATATAATTCCACACTGGTAAGCATGTAAACCTCAACATTAAAATAAAGCTCTGGTTTTAACTAAATACAAATTGAATTGAGTAAGAGTAGTCACATTCCAGCCTTTTAGCACACCCAGATTTAGCCCATCAGTAATGAACCTTCATCGAGAAAAGTTTCAAATTGGATAATGGATATTCAAAATGAATTTTCTCCTAATTATAAATTTGCTCCCTGTCCTGATTTCTACTTTATAAATACTGAGTTTTGTCTATTAACTTTCAGAATAGTACTTGTTTGTCAAAACAGCCTGAAGCTATCCTTGTAGACGAGATAATGTTTACATAGAAATAGTTCTGATACGAAATATTTACATACTACTTACTTAACCCAATTACCTGTAAAGATTCAGGATTCGCAGGGAAGTAGGAAAGATGTGACATAAGTTAAGCCTCGGTGTTTTCTCTTCCCCACAGGTCCTGAAATGGTTGCCTCCCACCCGGGGATGCCTGTGAAGTGTCTAACTTCCCACCTCCTCCAGTCTAGGAAGAGGCTGGCAACATCCAGCACCAGCAGTCCATCCCATACCTTCATATCCAGCATGGAATCTGAGTGCCACAGCAGTCCCAGATGGGAAAAGGATTGCCAGGTCAGAGTGCCACTCACCTTACCCAGAACCAACTGTGTGTGATGATAGAAACACTTGACACCTTTTCATACAAGTTCTATAAGGACATGAAACCGTTATGTGAACAGCAGTGAAGATACTCTTCATTTTCCTGTATATTCTGTCAAATTCTTTTGCAGTATTTCATTTCTCATTCAAATGTGAAATTATTCTTGTTCAGTATATGAGATTACAATTGTTTTTTTTTTTTTAATTTATGTTTTGGTCATACTTCGAGGTATGTGGGGGTCTTAGTTCCCCAATCAGAGATTAAACTCATGATCCCTATATTGGAAGCATGGAGTCTTAACCGCTGGTTCACAAGGGAAGTCCTCCAATTTTTTAATTTTTGCAGTATATTAATGGTAAATGTTTGGCTTCTAGGCATCTAGATGGAATTCTTTTTTAAAATTCTCTACCCAAACACAGACATTAGATTGTTGAGTTTTTTTAACCTTTGTCTTATTTTATAACTTATACTACCTCCTTCTATAACTGTTTACTGCCAGTTTATCACTTAATGGAATGGTAACTCTTCTGAATCAGAAATAACTTCTAGACCACAAAGGTGATACAGATGTGTCTTTAAAAGTGTCTATTCTAAGGAGATTGCTTGCCAAGTGAACAGATACTGAAAGTTATTTTACTTAATTTATGTATTCTATTCTGGGCTTTTAAAAGCTATTAAAGCTGAGAGGAACTAAAAATGTGATAACCTTTCCTATATAGACTGTGGATAAAATGTTAGATTAGAATTATATTAATACCCAAAGGAAAAAATCTTTCCACTTGATAAAATAAATTGGACTCTATTTGCTCCTTAATCTCAGTAATATGATTTTCTTTATTACAGTGGCTAAGTCCTAATCACTGGGCCACCAGGGAAGTCCCCTAATTTTTAAAGTGTTTTTTCCTCCCTCTTAGGAAAGTGACGATGCAGCAGGCTCTACGATGATGAGTTGGAATACAGTTGAAAAGCCTTTATGCACAAAATCTGTAGATGCCATGGAGACCAAAAGTTTCAATGAAAGGGATCTTGAGTTAGCTCTTTCTCCCATTCACAACAGCAGTGTCGTTCCTGCCACTGGAAACTCTTATGTTAACCTTGCTAAAAAATGTTCTTCAGGGGAAGTTTCTTGGGAAGCAAGAGAACTAGATGTAAATAATATCAACATGACTGCTGACACAAGCCAGTATTGTTTCCATGAGTCAAATCAGCGGGCTGTGGATTCTGGTGGGATGACTGAAGAGCACCTTGGGAAAAGAAGTTGTAAAAGAATTTTCGAATTAGTTGACTCCAGTCCTCGTCAGGGAATTATACCAAATAAAAAAAGTTGCTTCGAATATGAGTGTAGTAATGAAATGAGAGATTGTTATGCAACTCAAAGGACAGGCTTCGCATTTGAAGTCCAGGACCTTAAGCTGTTGGTATACAGAGATCAGCAAAATGACTGTGTGAATAAGGAGAATGTGGGCAGTTCTTTTACTGATAAACACCAAACCCCAGAAAAATCACTTGTCCCGATGATAGAGAAAAACCTTATGTGTGAGCTGGATGACGATTGTGACAAGAATAGTAAGAAGGACTACTTAAGTTCTAGTTTCCTGTGTTCTGATGGTGATAGAACTCCTAAAAGTATTCACATGGACTCCGATTCATCTTTTCCTGGAATTTCCATCATGGAAAGTCCCTTAGGAGGGCAGTCTTTAGATCCAGATAAAAACATCAAAGAATCCTCTTTGGAAGAATCAAATATTGAAGACCTACTTCCTGTATCTCCCAGCTGCCAAGAAAGTACCTTGCCAAAAGGTGTTGAGTGCCCTACCATCCAAGACAGCAATCAAAAAATGTTGGCTCCTTCTTCAGAGGTCTTAAAACCATTAACCTCTAAAAGAAATGCTGTGGCATTTCGGAGTTTTAACAGTCACATTAATGCTTCCAATAGCTCCGAACCTTCTAAGATGAGCATCACTTCTTTAGATATGATGGATGTTTCGTGTGCCTATAGTGGGTCATATCCCACGGCTATCACCCCTACTCAGAGAGAAAGATCTGACATGCCGTATCAGGTATGTTACCACTGGACACTCCATGCTGTATCAGGTGTGTTATCACTTGCTAATGTGTGGCCCTCTAGATTTTAGAAAAATCAACTATGACACTGATCTATCAGCTGGACTATATAATATTAATCAAATGGTCTTGTTCTGCTTATTGGGAATCTGTGGCTCTGTGGAGGTTTTACAGAAAGGTGAAGCGGGTAGCAGTGTTTAGCATTTTTAATTCCAGTGCCTCCTTCATTTGTATTGTCGTGCATACTTTCACATATTTACATTTCACATGTTTACATATTTACAATCACATTTTCACTTGATCACAGTAACTCTGAGATACAAAATTAAAATCCATCTACTTTACTGCCTTCTAAGAACATATTTAGATGATCTCTTTTCTTTGTAGAAGAGAGTTGAAAAATAAAAATTTTTTTTCCCTTAAACTATTATCTTTTAAAACCCAAAGTTTCTTTTTTTTTCTTCCTTTGGAGAGACATCTTAATATAGAAAGTACACACCTTGAATGTAGGGTTACAAGACTTGAGTTTTCTATTTAGAGCTTAGTGAGGGACTTAGAAATTCTTACCCTCAGAGCCTGTGTCTGCCACCTGTCCTGCTGGTCCAACAGAGTCCTTGTGAGACGACAAAATATCTTAAAAACATAAATGCCAATTGGCACCAAAGGTTATTTGCATATAGTTCCATCTTATGCATTGTCCTAGTAATTCAATCATTTTTCAGCTGTAGCCTCCCTCCAGGACACTTTGTAAGCTTGTATTGATCCATCCTATGAAGAAATTTTTCTCATGGATTTTTTTCATTGTTTCTTGCATATCCAGATCTTACTGAAATAACTGATGTTAGCTAAGCAATTGAATTGCATTAGTATCATTAGGATTTTTTAAGTAAGACGTTTCATAATTAGTTCTGAGACCATTTCCAAAGCTGATCAAGGATTTGACTATTTTTCATGCCCAGCAGCCTTGCTTTTCTTTGGTGTAAGCATTTCTGTTCACTGTGAAAGGAATGAAGGTATTCATTGTGCCTTAAACTCTTGAAATTAGCAGACCCCAAATCAGGTCAAATCAGAAACTCCATACCGAACTCCAAAGAGTGTGAGAAGAGGGGCAGCCCCAGTGGACGACGGGCGAATCCTGGGAACGCCAGACTACCTCGCACCCGAGTTGCTGTTAGCCAGGGCCCATGGTAAGACGCACGCGTCTTGAATTTTTGAAGTATCTATCATTATAGTTTCTTTTGAGATAAATTGTGTTAAATTTCTTTGGAACTTAGATTGCCTAAAGTAAAACAAGATGAGATCATGCAGTACTCTTTTTCTCACATACATGGCATTTATTATAGTAAATAAAGACACACAGCCATTCATCCTCAGCCTGCAGGTTTAGTCTCAGTGACCCAGAGAAGCCTCACCTTCCACCGCCTCTACTGTCTTTGTTCTAAATGTCTTCCCAGGTCTATTCTTATCTGGTTTCAGGAATACAAAATTGGTCCTGTGCTTCTGTTCGGTCTGTAGATGCCTCTTCCTGTTCAGAGGCTGCACTCACTATACCCTCAGCAGGAGGGTCCAGCCAGAGAGGAACCATCCCTCAAAAAGCAACTCAGAAATAAAAGTTCCTCTGGGCACTTAACTAGTTTTTGGACATTGTCCCTTTTGCTAAGTCACAGCATTGCTAGCTCATTTCCTATATTATCATTTGTACATTTTCTCAAATCAATACAGTATGAATGGAAACCTCAGATGGCAAGGTTTACTTGATAAAATCTTGCCACTGTTTTAGTGGCAAGATTTTTATTTATCATAGCTAGCTAGTGAAATGTTCTAAAATTTTTATTTCCCATAAAAGTAACTTGACACATAGTTTCAAAAATAAATAATAGAGAGCAATTTATCATTTTAAAGACAACAATAACAGTTCCCTGCTCTCTTAACTACTAAGGGGAGTTAGGGACCCCAGCCTGAGTTTCCATAGCTTCTTCTTTTAATACATATGCTTGTTTCAGCTCTCTTATATTTGTAGTAAAATTACCTGAATTATTGCTCCCAGAGTAGGCTGTTTTCTACTTGGGATAAGCTCTCTTCTTCATCTGTTATCTCTTGTATCAGGCACACTACCTGGTTTCTAGTTCAATTAATGACATAATAATGAACTTATAACTTTCAAACAATGTACCTAACTCCTGTTTTCTTACATGCAGGATTTCTGACTTCAGGTGAGTGAATTTCTGCATAAAGGAACGTGGCAAAGCACATTTATCTGAACAGTCAAAGTCTAACTAGATCACATTGCATGAAAAATTTTTCTTAATTTAAGCTCACTTATGAAATACAAAATGAGCTTCCCAGGTGGCGCTAGTGGTAATGAACCTGGCTGCCAATGCAGGAGACGTAAGAGACACAGGTTCGAACCCTGGGTTGGGAAGATCCTCTGGAGAAGGGCCCAACAACCCACTCCAGTATTCTTGCCTGGAGAATCCCATGGACAGAGGAGCCTGGTGGGCTACAGTCCATGGGGTCACAAAGAGTCAGACATGACTGAAGTAATTAGCATGCACACAGCGTGTACATGTTTATCTTTATCCCATGAAATACAAAAATGAACTGTCTTCTGAGCAAGAAGACATCCAGAGAGATTTCTCTTCTCTGTGAAAACAAGTGTCGGCATGTGGAATTTTTTTTATTTCAACTGAAGAAATAGGCTTGATAAAAATATTAAAGTTAATAGCTACAAAAGGGCTTGAATTTTCTAAGCCTTTCATTCCATTATTATTAGAAAACAGAGAGGAATTAACAGTATTAACATACAAATTACAGACGTGGATTTTAAACTAGAAAGCCAATCATGTAAAACAATTCTGTTTTATAGTTCTAGCTATTTATTTTATAATTGATAATATATCACAATATGTGATCTTTTTAGACTCTGACTCAAGTGTATGGGTATGTATGACATATCCATGGAGAAGTCATGTATGTTTCTGACATGAGTACATTTTTGGCTGAGCTGGCAAAAGGGTCCTAATTTCTAACCTAAGTAAAATAAATTAAAATGCAGGGTTTTTCCTGATTTCCTCCTACTTTCCTATATTTGGTTATCTAATCTGTTGAAATAATTCTTTCTCAGTGCTGCTTAAAAGGCCTACTAATGGAGGTGGTTTGTGTATTTTTATAGTGATTACAATAGAGATAGAAGCCTGTAGACTGTTTGTACCTTGTGTTCCATAGGAAAAATGGGATCATGTGGCTTGCAAATGGAAAGGTATTCTAAATGCATGCGATTATTTTTTCTAATGGCAGAGTCCACAACGCTTTTCTATTGTTTTTTGTTTTGGAGGCTTTTTTGTTTGTTTTTCTACTTGTTTTAAAATGAAATGGTATTTGCTTAACCACAGTAGTGAATTTTGTGAAACTGACTTTAAAGAGTTAATTTTCAGACAAATTAGTTCTAGACTAGAATCTCAACTCTAAATTTATATTGAAGTTAATCATTTTTGGACTGAAATTAACTTTCGCTTAGGAAACATTTTGTTCATTCGTAGACATAACTAAGCAAAAGTAAAAACCAGATTATAAGGTCTTGTTTAAACATCTAAAAAAAAATCTTTGTAGGGTATGCCCTGGTGGTCTAGTGGTTAGGACTTGGTGCTTTCACTGACAAAGCCTGGGTTCAGTCTCTGATTGGGGAACTAAGATCCCACAAGCCTCATAACACAGCCCAAAAAATAAAAATAAAAAAACATCTTTGTATAGAAATGATGCTTTCATTGAAGGTTTTATTTAGAAGTCAGTTTTACCTACTTATTAAGACTTATCTTCTAATTCCCTCCTCAAGCTATAGTCTAAAAGGGTTTTTTTGTTGTTGTTAAACTAATTTGTCCCCCTCTGTCCTTAAAAAGAGTATAGCAACATTAAAACACCCTGTAAGTAAGGCTTCCCTAGTCACCAGGTTATCCTCCAGTTACCATTAATATTACCTACTCATCTCATTCCTTTGTAAAACAAGTAGATACAGAGTCATCCGAATGTTATTATTTCCTGATCTGAAACTGAGGAGTACTCTAATTTTAAAGAATAACTTTTAGATTAAATGCATTTCTTCGTTGTGTTTTAGGATTTAGCACAAATAAGTCTCCAGGATATTGGAAGTAATTAATAAATGGCAAAAGATAACTTTAACTTTTTTTTTTAATAGCCACGTTAATTGTTAATCTATATTCAGGACTTCCCTGGAGGTCCAGGGGTTGACTCTGCACTTCCAAATGCAGGGGGTACAGGTTCAATGCCTGGTTGGGGAACTAGGATACTGGATGCCACATGGTATGGCAAAAAAATTTTTTTAATAAAAATAACAAAACTACTATTTTCCAAGAAAATAATTACCACACTGCCTAAAGGAAGGTAATTTGGGGTTTTATACCTTAAAGAGCCAGAGGGAAACCTTAGGAAGTAAGTCTTTGGGCCTTCATTGTGCCCAGATAAAAACATATTAATGTTTTAGTTGATCAAACATTTGTAGAAAATGCTTGCAAGTTCAGCTGCTTCTTCTTAAATTCCAGGTCCCGCAGTAGACTGGTGGGCCCTTGGAGTTTGCTTGTTTGAGTTTCTAACAGGAATTCCCCCTTTCAATGATGAAACACCACAGCAAGTATTCCAGAATATTCTGAAAAGAGGTGATTCTTTTTCTCCTATCTATGAAGATAGATTCATTTATCTCTG
This sequence comes from Bos mutus, assembly GCF_027580195.1. NCBI lineage: Eukaryota > Metazoa > Chordata > Mammalia > Artiodactyla > Bovidae > Bos > Bos mutus. The sequence goes on from NC_091629.1 coordinate 6,246,784, forward strand.
TGTATTGTTCCTTTGACCAGTGATGAACATGTTAATTTGTATCTGTAGATATCCCTTGGCCTGAAGGTGAAGAAAAGTTATCTGATAATGCTCAAAGTGCTGTGGACATACTCTTAACCATTGATGATACAAAGAGAGCGGGAATGAAAGGTAAGGTTTGGAGTTAGTCACCAAACCGTGGTGACTTTACCCTTGATTTGCTTCAGGGATGAATGTTAATAACATCAAGTTCTAATATAATACTACTGATAGTCTGACAGCTAAACTTAGTTGATTTTAAACTTTCAGTTTATTTTTGCCCTCTCAGTATTCATTGGTATATTTGTCCTTACTCAGAACATTAAAATTCAGTGCAATCAGGTTGCAGTCTTGAATTTTATTACTCTCAAGCAGGTTCTCAAAACAATCTCATCTTGTCAATGTCTTTAAGTTTTTCAGAGCCTGATAAAGTTAACCATCAACTAATATAGGAAATTCTTTTAGTCAAAACTTCCTGTTCTGTGATTTCTTACTGCTTCATTTCTGACATTATTGATTGACAAGTATTTTTATGTACTCTGGCTCCTTGTTGCATTATCTTCACAGCTAAGATGCCTCAAAGACGACAAAATGGGCTCATCATGACCCATTCAAAGGTTTTTTCCAGTACTGGAAACTCGAATTAATTTTAAACTCCAATTTTGAAACTCCAGTAAATCTCATTAGTAGTTGCCTTAAAATTCTTTTTGTCACACGGTATAGATAGAGACGGCTAAGCACTTATGTCTCAAAATACACTTCCATGTGAAGTACGATATATTAGGAAAATGGACTTTAGCAGTATGTCATTTGTATCAACTTCTAGTTTTCCCTCTAATCAGATCAGCAAACCCTATAGAGTGACTTCTAGGTGTCACTGTTGTTACCTGAGGCACTGGAGGTAACCTAGGGATGAACCAGACTGCAACTCCTGTGCTTAAGTTCTAGAACTACACTCTAGTGAAAAGACAAGAAGTAGACAAATACAATCATAACGCCATCCAGTAGTGACTACACAAAGAGAGAAAGCAGAGAGGGTACAAAGTGAAGGCAAGAGATTTATTTTTTAGACTGGATGGTCACGAAGATTTCTGACAAGTGGAGTTTGAGCAAACACCAGTGTAAAGTAAGGATGCAGACATTTGAAAACTGAGCTCTGAAAATTGCTTTAAGGGACTTCCCTGGTGGTCCAGCGGTTAAGACTCCAAGCGTCCACTGCAGGGGCCACGGGTTCAATCCCTGGTCGGGAAACTAAGATCCTGCATGCCACATAGTGTGACCAAAAATAGTAATAATGAAAATTAAAAATTGCTTTAGCGCAACAGTTCTCCTCGGGAATGATTTTGCTCCCCAGAGAACATTTGGTGTTGTCTGGAGACATTTCTGGGTTGTTACAGCATTTGGGGTCATCTAGTAGGTTGAGGCCACGGGTTCACTCAGCATTCTACAATGCTCAAGGCAGTCCCTACAACAGAAAATTATCTGGTCCCAAATGTCAATCATAACAAAGTTGTGAAACCGTTGTTTAGTAATTTGCTTAGCACATTCTTACCAGACCTCAGATACTGTTCATTTGTTCAATGAATAGTTGACCTAGTAAAGCAGACGGGGTTATTCTTCAGTTTAGTTAATCTTAACCTAGATTAGACTTCCTTTGCAGATGCAGCTTAAATAAAGAGATACAATGAGAGAATCATGAAACATCATATCACATCCAATATTACAAGTAACTCTAAAGTAACCAATGCTCAGTTATTTATTTTGAACAGTTGAGACAAATTCTCTAAATGTGAATTACTGTTGCTATTTTATCCTTTTTCCTACCAGTCTTTTAGTTTATGGTAAATCCAACATATACACATACTGTTTTTCCAACCCACTAGCCCCAGCACAGACACACAATTCCCTACTGTATGCGTAGTCATCTTCTGATATTTTCCTCAAATTTGATTGCTCTTTTGGTTTGCATACTGCCTTAATTGACACTTTTTTTTTTTTTTTTTTTTTGCCATCTTTACTGTTGCCTGATGAAGTGAATAGTTGAGGAGAGGGGACCTTTGTCTACCAACTGAATACCTGTGTGACCAAAAAAAGCAAATTCTTATTTTAGTCGACAGAGGAAAATGTAGTGAAGATGTGATTTTGTAAGTGGAAGTCATAGACTCAGATGTGCCCATACTGCTGGGTGGCCAGTGTGTTGTAGAGATGAAAGTTAGCGAAATCAAAGAACCAGGAAGAGAAAGAATGTGTCAGAAGTGTCATTGGTGTGTATGCTGAAATTAGCAGGAAGGATAAGGATGGAGCACAGGGAAGACAGTGTGGGAGTGGAGGATGACCTTCCTGCTGAAGTGATGTAGGCGGGCGATGCTGAGCTCCAAGCAGTCAGCAAGGCCTTGAAATAAGAAGTGGGGCATTAATCACTTAAGATCAGTGATGGAGGAACAGGAAGTAGGCCAGGTTCCCTTATCTCATGAAGTGTGGGATTCTTCCATCAGGTACAGGCAGTGAGAAAGAGAGGCTCCTGTTAAGGCCAGTCATCATTCACTCTTTGGACCAATTCAGACAAGGCACCTGTCATATGCCAGGCGATACACAGAATAACATAGCATGTGCTGTTGGGAAGCGTGTGGTTGAAGAGAGGGATGTTTTTAAAATGTCTCTGAAACGGGCATAGTAAACCAGGGCAAGGTCCATGTGAGACAGTCTGTCCTCGATGCCTGTAAAATATTGGGTTAGCCAAGAAGTTCACTTGGGTTTTTCATACTATCCAATGGGAAACCCAGATGATCTTTTTGGCCCACCCAATAGTACTTTGGTAATGGTGTCATAATATTGTTTTGTTTGATATTTTTTCCCAAGAGCTGAAACATCATCCTCTCTTCAGTGGTGTGGACTGGGAAAATCTACAGCATCAAAAAATGCCTTTCATACCCCAACCAGATGACGAAACAGATACATCTTATTTTGAAGCCAGGAATAATGCTCAGCACCTGACTGTATCTGGATTTAGCCTTTAGCTTTAATCTATTAAATTTTTCCCTTTAATCTAACCTTGCCTTATAGCATGAGCTAGCATAATTACATACACCTTAGTACTAGATTGATCTAAGTGGGAAAAATCATTATTTTACCTGGATCAGTGAGCTTTTCATGTGTGTTACAGCTTCCACAGCATTAAGAAGGCTATCAAGAATGTAATCAGTAATTTATCTTAGTCCCAGAGTTGTAAATAGATCTTCAAAGCTTTTTTCATCTTATTTATTTTGTTATTGCACTTTATAAAAATTAATGTTTCAGTAAAACTGTTAGAAATATGACCTCTTTAGAGAAAGAGTAAGCCTCGAGCTTGATTTTCTTTCTCATCTATTCATGTCGGTCTACCATTCATTTGGTGTTAATACAACAAAACATTATAATATAGTTTTATTTTATTGTAATTTATCTGTACTTGATTGCCTGCAAAAGCTGTAGTCTTGAGGGCAATCATGTAAAGCTACCATTGTGACCTCAAAAATGCAATTGGAAAATTCCTTCACTCAGTACTATAACTCCTTATGGGAATGAGAAATAAAAGGATTAGGGTTTTGCCTCACTTTGCTATGAATGCAGTTTTGTTGCGTTGGCTGCTTCTGGTGCTTTCTCTACAATACAGATTACTTTAAAATAGTAGTAGAAAGCTTAGGTGAGATATACTGTAGCAATTTTAACAGCTTGTTCAATTTTAACAAAAACATGATGGTTTACATTTTTAAATAATTCATTTAAAACATAAGCAGCATTACCAGAATAGCCTGATTCTTTTTTTTAAAAAATAACTTACTTTCACTTAATAAATGTAATTGTAAGATACTTTGATACATTCTCTGTCAACATCACTCTTTTCAATATAGATACACTAAGATTCAGCTTCACAAGTCATTTCTTAAATTCATTGAGGTTTTCTGCATACTTACCCACCAAAAGAGAAAAACTCAAATTTAAATGTACCATGTGTAAATTTTCTGTTAATATATTAAATACTGTTGCTCATTTTGCAAAATGGCTCAAGTGTTTTTACTTTCTATCAGCATCCTGTTATTAATGTAGTTGACAAAGATTAAAACTGTTTAGAACTGTTGCAGCGAAAGAGACACTGTAATAATCAGTGCCATGTAACTGAATCCATGATTTAATGGTTTTACTGAGCTTGTTCTAGCAATGACTACCCAGGTTTAATCCTCCTAATTGTCACCTTTTCTAACAAGAATATGTTCAAAATACAGTTGTTAAACCTTAGTTTAATGTAAATTACATCTTTCCCTTAAATTAGGTAAAAGCTAAGATTATCCTCCCATGGAATTTTCAAGTAGTAGAAAAAACAGTGGTTTTGGAATCAAGCACAAATGGTTTAAACCACGGCTCTGTCACAGTAAAAAGCTGTAGGTGGGTTAAACTCTAATCATCTACCTGTGTTGTGTAGAAAGGAGCTTCCCAGGACACCAGTCTTACCAGGAACTTGAAACATTAGTGAAAGATCAGGGGAGATGTGCAGTGAACCTTATTCAGAAGAAGTGCCCGTAAGTGCAAGAGTTAAGAGAAGTGTGCTATTAGAGCCCTAGCAGGTGCAGCAATGGCCACCTGGAATTCTGCATCCTGCAATGGTGTCTGTTGGGACCAAGTTATTTATTATCTAAACTTAAACCTTTGGGGATTCCCAGTGGCTCAGTGGTAAAGAATCTGCCTGCAACGCAAGAGCTACAGGAGACACAGGTTCTATCCCTGGGTCAGGAAGATCCCCTGGAGGAGGGCATGGCAACCCACTCCAGTATTCTTGCCTGGAGAATCCCATGGACAGAGGATCCTGGTAGGCTACAGTCCATGGGGTCGCAAAGAGTCAGACATGACTGAAGTAACTTAGCATGCATGCAAACCTTTAAGACACCTGTCAAGATGTTCTGGGTTTAGATACTCATTAAGAAAAAACTTGAGACAGAACAAGAATGAAAAAAAAAATGGAAGTGTTTTGGCAACTGTGTGGATGTGTGTGTCTTTAAAGAACACAGATTGCTCTGCCAGTAGAAATCTGTGCATCCATTACTGTGTATAATTTTTATTAATTAAAAATAATTTTCTCCCCACTTACACTAATTGTTAAACAAATACAGAAAATGCATTTACTTTGGTGTACCTCTGTCAGAATCAAATAACACGAAGTACATGAATACCAAGTACAGACTCAAATAACACGTTAAGTACATTAAATGGTATTTAATAAATGATCACTATGGCGCTAAGTACCGTACTACTCAGAATATTTGTCTTAATTTGGGGTTTGGGAAATAGTCGCTGTATAAAACTCTGCTATTATTCTCCAAAACATCTTGAAGACCATTTTCAGGTCTGGTCACTCTTATTTGTCAGGAAGAACCATCTTATTTTTAACCAGTTCCAAACAGACTCAGAGTCCAAAAGACTGTGCAAATATTTACCGTTTCCACCTGGCCTCCTTTCAGTTAATACCATGCCAGCCGTGTGTGGGTCATTCTAACTGTGCAAAGTGGAAGGGTCAGGGCAATGTTTAAAGGAGGGAGACTGAACAGAAGGCTATTGGACCAGCCCATCTGGATTCAAGACAATTTTAGAGGTAGAATCAACAGGACTTACTGATGGATGGGATGAGAAGGGTGAAAACAGGAGTTCTGAGCCTGTTTATTACACAGCAGCATTGTAGCCGATACCTTTCTTGTACATACCAAGTTATGTGGAAAAAACATACTGCGAGCATCCAAAGAGAAAAAAGACTGGTAAGAGATAATAGAAGATACATCTATTGGTCTCTGCCTCTTATTCCCAGCACAGAGTTCCTAAAACCTTTTAATCTCCAAAGTGATAAGAACACCAGGAGCATTTTGTTGTTGTTGTTCTCATATTTGATCTTTGGCTGATTCCTCACCCAGGTCTCCTAGATCCCTTGGGATTTCCTGGGTGATAGCAGTGCCTTTTGTTCTAATGAGGTGACTCTGGGTGGGCTTCTGGATGGGGGGAGCAGAGGGTGGGGGGAGGGGGGTCACCAGAAAGACCCAGCCATGATTAGAAGCTTGGAATTTTCTGGGACTTCCCTGGAGGTCCAGTGGTTAAGACTTGGAGCTTCCACCGCAGGGGGCAAGGTTTTGATCCTTGGTTGGGGAACTAAGATCCTGCATGCAGAGCAGCTCTCTGAACCCTGTACTTGGGGGATTCTGATGGAGGCTTAGTCACATAGGCAATATCAAACATTAACTCTGTTTCCTTTCTCTAGAGAATGTAATTTTCTGCCCCACCCTGCATTCTCATTGATGAACACAAGGAGGCACTGGGAGAATGGTGCCCCTAGAGAGGCATGGAAGCTCCACACCACTTCCTGCAGCCCTTCCATCTACAGGTTCATCTGTATCTTTTACCACATCCTTTGGAAACAAAGTGATAAACGGTAAATTATTTACACATGAGCTGTGCAAAGGGAGGGGGAAAAAATAAAATCTTCCATTTTCAGTAGGTGGAAGTAAACAGATAATTCCCAAAACAGAAGTATCAAAAAGTAGCAGTTCACACATCTAGAACCTTGGAGCTAAGTTCCAAACAGCCAGAAGTGCTGAAAGTAGTTGCCTCCAGAGCAGAAATCTATGACACTTTTTAAGGGAGGGAATAGTAACCAGAGGATAATGAAACGACTAGCTATTGTTAAAAAGGAAAAAAAAAATTGGTACATTTGCACCAACATTACCAGTGCCTATCTCTGCAAAAGGGATTTGGATTTTTATGTAATATAGTGAAATAATAACCCAATTATTGGTGTAATATATTGATACATAAGATCTTATGGAAAAATTCAAATGAACTTTTTGGCCAACCCAATATTACTATCATCATGGTAGCTATCAGTTTAAAAGCATTTACTATATCCTGAACTATATCTTATCTATGTACTTTATGCATACATTAACCCTATGAGATATTTTCATCAACATTGTATAGCTAAGGAAGCGGAAACACAAGGTAAGGGACTTTCCATGACTGCACAGAATTTGAACCCAGACAGTCTGGCTTCAGGGCCTGCGCTCAGTCCTGACAACTGCAAGTCATCTACGCTAGTCAGGACTCTGGTCCAAGTATCAGAAACCTAACTTAAACTGTCTTAAGTAAGAAGGCAAATTTATTAACCCATGTAAACAAAACTGTGTAAACCCTATGTGTAAACATAGGGATAGGGTTTTCAGAGTTAACTGGATTAATGGAGTTGAACTCACAGTTTTCTGACTCTTGTTTAAGTTCCTAGGTCTAGATGTTAGCTTATTTAAGCCTTATTTAAATAAGGCTTATTTAGAAGTTGGTTATTTAAGGCTCCTCCAAGTGGCAAGATAGACATCCTCAGGATCTCTCAGTTATAACCTTAGAGGCTGTAATTTAAAGAGAAAGAGAATGCAACAATGAGACAACCACTACACGCCTATCAGAATGGCTAAAATCCAAAACACCAACTCCCAGTGCTAGCAGAGATGTGGAGCAACAGGAACTCCCACTCACTACCGGTGGAAAGGCAAAATAGTACAGCCACTTTGGAAGACAGTGAAGTGAAAGTCACTCGGTCATCTTGCAACCCCATGGACTGTAGCCCGCCAGGCTCCTCTGTTCATGGAATTTTCCAGGCAAGAATACTGGAGTGGGTTGCCGTTTCCTACTCCATTTGGAAGACAGTTTGACGGTTTCTTACAAAATTAAGGGTGACTTTACCATGCAGTCCAGCAATGCTCTATTAGTATTCACCCAAGTGAGTTGAAAACTTATGAGCACACAAAAACCTACTCAGAGATGTTGACAGCAGCTTTATTCATGATTATTAAAATTTGGAAGCAACCAAGATGTCCTTTAGTACATGAATAAAGAAACTGGTACATCCAGACAATGGAATATTAATCAATGCTAAAAAGAGATGAATTACCTAAATCAGAAGGCAGTAAACTACAGCCCATGGGACAAATAGGGCCCCTTACTTGTTTCGTAAATAAAATTTTATTGAAACACAGCCATAAAAACAAAAATGAGCTATGAAGCTATGATATTACATGGAGGAAATGTAGATTGCAAAGTGAAAGAAGCCAGTCTGAAAGGGCTACATACTGTTATGACTCAAACTATGTAAGATTCTGGAAAAGCCTCTCTCTCCAAGCTCTGTGAAATAGATCCGGAGAATAACTCTTATTGCTTCACTGATGGTCATACAGCCCTCCCTGGGATTGTCACTGTGGTCAAGAGGAGAAGGAGATAGACAGGGGCCAGATCTGAGGGACATGCCCATTACTGTGGCTTGGGGTGGAGCAGAATTGCAGGGAGGAAGAGGAGAGTGATGTTTTATCAGCGGGGGGAATTTGTGCTGGGCAGGAAAAATGACAGTGGCTACACCTCACCTGTATTATGGATAAGTTTAAAAGTTGTTTGTTTCTTTGGAAAAAGGAAAGAACACTTACCATTTTTCAGCTTGAAAAACATGGTTCCATTGAAAAGGAGGATTAATGGAGAGAAAGACAAGATCAGGGTGAAAACAAGGAGAGAAAACAAGGACTAAGAAGTAGAAAAGAAAATGAAGAGAATTTAGGACAGTATTAAAGGCCAAAAGACATGGCCTTTCCTGTGTATGGGCAAAACTTATAAAATTAGTATCTCTATAAACTAGAACAATTTTATTCTCAGACAAAGATATGAGACCCAGTTCTAGCCAAGAAGATGGTGAAGGGATGTCCTGTGAGACTTCCAGGAAAGTTACAAGTTTCTTTATTAGATAAGGATCTTTGCCTGCTGGTACTGTAGACATTGGACCGAGATGTACAGCAGTCATTTGGCAAACACAAAGAGAAGACCCACGCCCTAATGATGACAGGACAGAACAACAGACGGAACCTGTGTCCCTGAGGGCACTGCAGGAGCACATCACTAGCCCTGGACTTCCTAACTCCTTGTAGATGAGGAAAACAACTCAAGCTGCTGCAGTTAGGTTCCTATTACAGGCAACAGAACACTGATATCTTAAGGATTACAAACAGCTGTCATCACTTTTATCACTACCTGGAGAAGTTATGGAGAAGGCAATGGCACCCCACTCCAGTCCTCTTGCCTGAAAGTCCCATGGACAGAGGAGCCTGGTAGGCTGCAGTCCATGGGGTCGCTAAGAGTCGGACACAACTCAGCGCCTTCACTTTCATGCACTGGAGGAGGAAATGGCAACCCACTCCAGTGTTCTTGCCTGGAGAATCCCAGGGACGGGGGAGCCTGGTGGGCTGCCGTCTATGGGGTTGCACAGAGTCGGACACAACTGAAGTGACTTAGCAGCAGCAGCAGAGAAGTTACAAGTTATACATTTGTATTAAAAACACCATTTTCTACCTAAGACCAATGGTATGCATTTAAGATGGCTGATGAAGGCTGCACTGAGAGGCTGTGGGAAGCGACTGAGTTGGAATAAAAATTGAAACTTAAGATTTTCACATGATCAACAACATTTTCAACTAAATGAGTTAACCACCACCCCGTTTCTTTCTTTTTAATGATGTGTAATAGCATGGCTTTATTTTGAAAGAGGAACAATTACTTTCTCTGAATCCCTACTATTTATTCTTATTTAAGCCTTAGTATATAATCAACGCACTTCTGACAGTAACAAGAAATAAAAACCATAACAATTCTCATTAACCTTTTATTTTTAACTTAATTTTACAGTAAAGAAACAGAAAAGTATTATCATTAAAAAAATACCATAGCTGTCAATCTTAAATGAGATTCTTGTTAAACAAAGCAGTAACACTATGTCATGTAATTACATCTTTACTTGTATATACAAGAACAGTGTGCAAAGTGCTTTTCAAACTATAAAATAAGACTTTGGAATAGGATACAATTGGTTATCCCTAGGAGCTAGTTACCTCCAACTGCTTGTCACGAATCACAACTGCTTACATTCTTACTCTGCATCTTATTTCCTTATATACTAAGAGGAAAGCCACCATTTTCTGATACCAGATAGAGGGCTAATTTTTTAGAATAATTCCAGATCCACAGGTTTAAATTTTATTGTTACATATAATTCAGTTACTGGCTTCATTTTTTTCCCCTAAATAAATAGAGGACAGCTTTTTAAAAGCAAATAATCAGTAGATCCATTTAGACAGACACATTTTAATCAAGATGGGATTAAAAATTTTAAAAAAAACACCAAGTTACATGTAAGAAAAAAATCAAGGGAAAAAACAGTCTTCAGAAAAGCAAATCATATTCTTTTTCTTCAGGTAAACAAAGAACCACCCTCTATACTAGGACAGATTACTTTCTCTCTTATCAAAAACACTCTGAACACATGATGCTAAAGCCAACATCACACATACCAAGAATATTTAAAAATCATTTGATAGTAAGCCTTTGAATCAGAGAAATCTTGGAAGTATAAGTAAGGTACATCTACATGAGCAGGGAGTTTCAAAAGGTATACAGGAAGGACAATTCCCAAGAAAGCCTTCAAGAATCTAAGTTACAGTCTTCTTCTTAATCTATAGGTGGGGGGTTGGGGAGAGACACTTAAATTTACACTAGTTGGGTGTGTCTTATTCAAATAGAAGCTTATGGCCTGCTAGCTTGCAAATCCCTCCAACACCCCTTGACAAATAGGTACGTCTCCAATATTATACCCCGAAGAAAAACTGAGGCACTAAGAGGTTAAGAGTCCGGTCTGTGTGGTTTATACCAGTTGCAGAAAAGTGATTTTTCATGTGTTTCCTTTTGACCTTTGTAAAAACAGTATAAATAAGTTTTCATTTTATATTTCAAAGCACCCTATGAAGCAGAAACAAGATATTCTCAGTTAAAGGAAAATGATTACAAAGGAATCCATGTATATAACTGAATACAAATCTTATTAATGATCTGCAGACTCAGAACACACTGACAAACCTACTTTAAGCCCACTCTTCATCATTTCCATTAGCCGGTAAGGTCTATTCTGTGAATCATTTGTAAAAATGAAGCCTAGTACACAGGGCTCTGCTTTGTCATGATGCCTGAACACTGAAGTCAGAGCTGTGCATGCCCAAGTGGGATCTTGAGCAGCCCACAGAGTGGATGTGGAGAAGATTCTTCCAGTCTTTTTCTAGTAAACTGCATGGCGGTTCAGTGACTTAAAAAGACGGTTGATTTATTAGTTGAAATTCACTCCTGGTTTGCATACTTTCTCCTATTTAATTTAGAAAGTTAAAAATACCCAGTTATAAATCTGTTCTCATCATCACAACTATACCTGGGAAAAGCAGCTTATCATTCTCTATGGGAGATAATCAGGTAAACATGTTACCAAACAGTAATTAATAATTTAATGTCCTTCGAAGTCAAGGCTAGGGGAAATCTATGCTACTTATCACCTAGTTGAGATTGATTATTCAAGTATCAGCAATATTAGTCCTTAAAATGTTTATCATTTGTGTAGTGCAAAATATATATATATATATATGTACACAAACCAAACTACTGGACAACAAAAATGTAATCATCACAAACTAGGATTTTCGTGTAAGCTCCACAATTGGTATCATCCCGAGGTTATCCAGGGCCAGTAGATTTCTTCAACAAAATGTCATTTTCTTTAGTTCAATTTTCTTTGAAAAGAGGAAAATAAACAAGGTCTTATGAATATAAACGCAACCTGAATATGAGACACATCCATACCAAACAATTTGCTGAATGGTAGGTAACATAATAATAATACTCAAATTCAAAATAAGACCATGAAATTACAAATGATTCTTATGCAGTTACTTCATGTCACTTAGAGCGCAACAAGAAAGATCCACCTGCAAGTGATGACATTACCAAGTTACAGTTTCCAACAAACAATTTAAATGCACCTTCCCTGGGAGAGAGGTTCAAGAGGGAGGAGACATAGGTATACCTTTGGCTGATTCATGTTGATATTTGGCAGAAACCAACACAGTATTGGAAAGCAATTATACTTCAATTAAAAATAAATTTAATAAATAAATGTACACTCCTCTTATGGCTTCTAGAATCTCATCTAGTTGGCTATTCCACAGTTCAGACTTTTGCAAATTATTTCATAATTTTATCAAAATGGAAAAGTTCTGAAACAAAAAACTTACTAAAACAACAAAAGTTTGCTAGATGCACAACCTGAACTGTTCATTTAATCAACACATATTATGTATCTGATACTTCCTAGGCACTGTGCCAGTGACTGAGGATCACCCATCCATAAGGCAGGCTCTCAGCCCTCAAAAAGCTGTTTAATTGATGGGATGGGGTGGAAAGGACACGTGAACCAACAACTCAGATACGTATAATGTGACAGTTTTACTAATAGCAGGGTCAGTTACCAGGGAAGGATAAACTTGTGAGCACAAGACAACAATCACATGTGATCTGAATTCTGGGAAAGGACCCACAGCTGTAAAACTTGTAAACAGTCCTCAGCATTGCAGAGGCCAAAATGCCTGAAACTGTCATTACACATTGATTCCTCTCCTCTGTAGAAGGGCTTCCCTCATTCACATGGCAAAGAATCTGCCTACAATTCAGGAGACCCAGGTTCAATCCTAGGGTCGGGAAGATCCTCTGGAGAAGGAAATAACTACCCACTTCAGCAGTCTAGGCTGGAGATTCCAACGGACAGAGAAGCCTGGCAGGCTATAGTCCATGGGGTTGCAAGAGCCAGACATGACTTGGTGACTACACCACCACCTTTGTAGAAATAATCTTAGGCAATGCCTTGGCAAGGATGACCTTGTACATAACTAGACATTCTTTATCCTCTGAAGAAATCTTATGTACATCTGGGTGTGACATTTTAAATAATCAGATGGATTTTCACATAACAGGAGAAGATTACTCATGGCATGAAGGAAAAAAAACCCTGGAGGAACAGAATCATGGGTGGTTGTAAAGACTGCCTGAGTGAGGTGTTAGCAGAAATGCTGACAGGGAGGTGCCTGAACTCACGTGATGCAGATTGCCATACAAGGTCTTCTAAAGATTTACCAAAAAGCACATGACTTGATGTATGAAACCCCCAATCTTCAACTGTAATAGGGTAATAGACATAAGTCACTATTACTATCTTCAGAATTTGGGGATTTTTTTCAGGCACTTATAAACTTTCTCTCCTTTTATAAAAAATTAACTTGCATAATGGAGGGTATAGGGGGTAAGAGAAGTTACAGAAAATAACAGAAAAGAAAGCAGGAATAGCATCCTGCCTTCCCCCAGCCCACTGAACTCTGCTCTGTCAGGAATGCTGAGATGTTTCTGTGCCCCAGAAACCTAGGCGTGACTTTTGTAAAACACTTATTTATTTTTAATTAATTAAAAATATGCTTGCTTCAAAGTACAGGCTATCACAATTAAGCTAATATCACAATAAAGTGAGACAAGCAAATTTTCAGGTTTCCCAGTGCATAGTTTACACTCTACTGTAGTCTACTAAGTCTGCAATAGCATTATGTTTAAAAATACCTGTACATTCCTTCAATTAAAAATTGTGAAGTCAGTAAGTCATGTCTGACTGTGCAATCATACGGTCTGCAGCACACCAGGCCTCCCTGTCCTTCACTATCTCCTGGAGTTTCCTCAAACTCATGTCCATGGAGTCAGTGATGCTATCCAACCATCTCATCCTCTGTCATCCCCTTCTCCTCCTGCCCTCAGTCTTTACCGGCATCAGGGTCTATTCCAATGAGTCAGTTCTTCACATCAGGTGGCCAAAGTATTGGAGCTTCAGCATCAGTCCTTCCAGTGAATATTCAGGGTTGATTTCCTCTAGGATTGACTGATTTGATCTCTTTGCTGTCCAGGAACTCTCAAAGAGTCTTCTCCAGCACCACAATTCAAAAGCATCAATTCTTTGGCACTCAGCCTTTTTTATGGTCCAACTCTTAAATCCATACATGACTACTGGAGAAACCATAGCTCTGACTATTGGACCTTTGTTGGCAAAGTCATCTTTGCTTTTTAATATGCTGTCTAGGTTTGCCATAGACAAACCTTTTCTACCAAAAATGCTTTATTGCTAAAAAATGCTAACCATCATCTGAACCTTCAACAAGTCATAGGAATAACATCAAACATCACTAATCACAGATCACCATAACTGATTAAAAAAATAATGAAAAAGCCTGAGATATTTCAAGAATTACCAAATAAGACCAAGAGACATGAAGTGAACAGATACTGGGAAAATGGTGCTGATAGCCTTACAACAGGGGTGTCACAAAACTTCAGAGTTTACAAACTAGAATATGTGCAAAGTGCAAAAAAAAAAGGAGACAAGGTCTGCTTGTAACATTTTAAGACTAGTCTTGTGGACTTAAAATGTCTGTTTTCAGTGATTTCCCTGGCGATCCCGTGGTTAGGGCTCAGTACTTTCCCTGACGTGGCCTGGGTTTGATCCGTGGTCAGGGAACTAAGATCCCACAAGCCATGTGGTTTGGTCAAAAAAGAAAGGTCTGCTATCAGTACTTAAGACTTAAGTCATGGACAACTCTAATAGCAGAATGACCAGGTTAGGTATCTGAGGGAATATGGTACCACAGGAAGTACCATCTTAGGAGGCTGGCTGTTCGGGGCCTAATTTTGAACAGGGCTACAGATGTTACTCTTCATAGCATGCAGAAAGAATGTTTTTCAGATACCCTGCAGATTGATATAGGATCTCATTTACTTTTATCATTTTCTAATGTAAGCTATTATATATAGAATGGATAAACACCAAGGTGCTACTGTATAGCACAGAGAACTATTTTCAATATTCTATAACAAAACATAATGGAAAATAATATAAAATGTATATGTATATGTATAATTGAATTACTTTGCTATATAGCAGAATTAACACTAAATCAACTATAAAAAATGTACATTCTTCTATACTGGGGGGAAAAAAATCAAGCAGTGGACCTTAAGTATTACTTTCCATGTAAAAAAAATTTTTTTTAAAAGCTTAACACAAATAGATAAGCAGTTACTTTACATGTGTATAGGATTATCTCAGTGTATGCTTGCATCCAGATGCATATATGTATATACGTTAAATAAAATCAAAGCCTATCCATGTCACATGGTACTTCAGCTGCTCTACCAAGAGTGGGCATTTAACCATGTATTCAGCACATATTTACTGAAAGCCAGATACGTGCCAGACACTGTGCCAGAGCATGGCATACAGAATGGGCCCTCTCCTGGCCACACTTTTCCCATCCTAAGACGATTTTTAGATCTTTGTCTTCATCGCTAACACGGACCTGTCTCCTCCAAACCAAGCACACTGTTCTCTAATCTTCTTTCCTATGACACTAAAAACCTGATAAACACTGCCAGATTCAGTTCAGTTCAGTTCAGTTGCTTAGTCATGTCCGACTCTTTGCAACCCCATGGACTACAGCATGCCAGGCTTCCTTGTCCATCAACAACTCCCGGAGTTTACTCAAACTCATGTCCATTGAGTCGGTGATGCCATCTAGCCATCTCATCCTCTGTCGTCCCCTTCTCCTCCTGCCTTCAATCTTTCCCAGCATCAGGGTCTTTTCAAATGAGTCAGTTCTTCACATCAGGTAGCCAAAGTATTGGGAGTTTCAGCTTCAGCATCAGTCCTTCCAATAAGTATTCGGGACTGATTTCCTTTAGGATGGACTGCTTGGATCTCCTTGCAGTCCAAGGGACTCTCAGCACCACAGTTGAAAAGTATCAATTCTTCAGCACTCAGCTTTCTTTATAGTCCAACTCTCAAATCCATACATGACTACTGGAAAAACCATAGTTTTGACTAGATGGACCTTTGTTGGCAAAGTAATGTCTCTGCTTTTGAATATGCTAGGTTGGTCTAACTTTTCTTCTAAGGATCAAGTGTCTTAATTTCATGGCTGTAGTCACCATCTGCAGTGATTTTGGAGCCCCAAAAAATAAAGTCTGCCACTGTTTCCCAATCTATTTGCCATGAAGTGATGGGACAGGATGCCATAATCTTCATTTTCTGAATGTTGAGTTTGAAGCCAACTTTTTCACTCTCTTTCACTTTCATCAAGAGGCTCTTTAGTTCTTCTTTGCTTTCTGCCATAAAGGTGGTATCATCTGCATATCTGAGGTTACTGATATTTCTCCTGGCAGTATTGATTCCTGCTTGTGCTTCATCCAGCCCAGCATTTTTCATGATGTACTCTGCATGTAAGTTAAACAAACAGGGTGACGATATACAGCCTTGACATACTCTTTTCCCGATTTGGAACCAGTCTGTTTTCCATGTCCAGTTCTAATTGTTGCTTCTTGACCTGTATACAGATTTCTCAGGAGGCAGGTCAGGTGGTCTGGTATCCCCATCTCTTTAAGAATTATCCAGTTTGTTGTGATCCATGCAATCAAAGGCTTTGGCATAGTCAATAAAGCAGAAGTAGATGTTTTTCTGGATCTCTCTTGTTTTTTCAGTGATCCAATGGATGTTGGCAATTTGATCTCTGGTTCTTCTGTCTTTTCTAAATCTTACTTGAACATCTGGAAGTTCACGGTTCATGTACTGTTGAAGCTTGGCTTGGAGAATTTTGAGCATTATTTTATTAGTGTGTGAGATGAATGCAATTGTGCAGTAGTTTGAACACTCTTTGGCATTGCCTTTTTTTAGGATTGGAATGAAAACTGCCAGATTAAAACATGCCTAAATCCCCTCAGACAGCATATTAAAAAGCAGAGACATTATTCTGTCAACAAAGGTCTGTCTAGTCAAGGCTATGGTTTTTCCAGTGGTCATGTATGGATGTGAGAGTTGGAAATGAAACTGAAAATGAAGATTATGGCATCGGGTCCCATCAGAAAGCTGAGCACTGAAGAATTGATACTTTTGAACTGTGGTGTTGGAGAAGACTCTTGACAGTCCCTTGGACTGCAAGGAGATCCAACCAGTCCATCCTAAAGGAGATCAGTCCTGGGTGTTCATTGGTAGGACTGATGTTGAAGCTGAAACTCCAATAATTTGGCCACCTGATGTGAAGAGCAGACTCACTGGAAAAGACCCCGATGCTGGGAAAGATTGAAGGCAGGAGAAGGGGACGACAGAGGATGAGATGGTTGGATGGCATCACCGACTCAACAGACATGGGTTTAGATGGACTCCGGGAGTTGGTGATAGACAGGGAGGCCTGGCGTGCTGCGGTTCATGGGGTCGCAGAGTCGGACACGACTGAGCGACTGAACTGAACTGAACTGAAAGCCCCTCAAAGCCAAACCTTTATTTCTGATTCAAACATGGCTCCACCTCCAACCCCGGTTGGTTTGTTACATGTGTAACCAAACAATACATAAAAACACCATCTCATCAAAATGCAATTACACAGCACTAAATAATTTACAACT
This sequence comes from Bos mutus, assembly GCF_027580195.1. NCBI lineage: Eukaryota > Metazoa > Chordata > Mammalia > Artiodactyla > Bovidae > Bos > Bos mutus. The sequence continues at coordinate 6,264,205 of NC_091629.1, forward strand.
TGGAAGGACTAAACACCCAGGATACATTGAAAACTGGATACAGATTCAATAATAATAAAACAGAAAATTAAAAACAGAGCAAAGTTTTCCCATTCAGAGACATCTGTCAACAGATAGAAGGCATACTTAGGAGGACTGTTATATACTTTCACTAGTGAGGAACATTAAAAAATAATCATCATTTTAGAAAAACTGTAATTTTCAAAGACTAAGCAAAGTACAGTTTGTTTTTTCAGTTTTTAATAAAGTGACAAGCTGCTTCAACCTTAAGTGTGAAATAATACTGAAGTAATAAGCTTTATGTTTTTTTGTCCTGTGCCCAGTTTCTCTATTCTCCAGTCCCCAACTTTCAACAAAGGAAAACATGAAAAAGAATTCTTGAATGCACTACAAAATATATACACACTTTCCATTAGCACCACTGTTCCCAGCTGCTTAAATTCAGCATAACCACCTACTGAAAAACAGTTTGACTCTTTTTTCCTCCTGTTTTCAGGGATGTTAGGATTTAAAACACTACATAGAAACCAACCATCACAGTAGAAACATCAATTGTGTGGGAAAAGAAAGGATTTAAACTACGGTCTATATCTTAACAGCTGAAATAACACATATACAGATGGCTTAGAAAGGGGTAAATGACACTGAGAAAGCAGCTTAGGCTTCTGAAATCCCACCTAAGTTTCTGTAAGTCAGCAACTATATTCCAAGAACACTAATGTATCAGAAAACTTACTGAGTTCATTTATAAAGATAAATCAAACTGTCATAACATAAGCAGAGAACAAAGAAGACTAAACTGAGGTCACGTGCGTTTTCAGTTTCTCTACTATGAAGTACTCTCACTAGAGCACTTAAGAGTAGTAAGCCAGTTACCCCTGTTATGTAAGAGAAGGGTAAATATTTGGTTTTTGCTTTTGTTATCATGTGCAGTAATTAGAAACGTCAGTTCTTTGATAGAGATACAACAGACATACAATTATTTAAATTTGTAGGTTTTTTTAAAAATGTGTTTCTACTGCACATGCATAAGAGAACACTTAAAATCTTACCACCAAACACCCCCTGTCTTTTCCCCATTGGTTCTGACCTAATGAGAAATGGTGACAAAACAACAAAAACATAATCAATGAGGCCAAGAACGACCAACATTTGTCCCTCTGCCCATCCAGGGAAAATAATTCAGTTTATGTAGTGTCTCAAAAAATTGCTCTGAAGATTTTCTTGAACCCAATAGTTTTGGCCTCACATTACTCCTCATCTAGACAACCTCAGAGTACTTGCCAATGATTCTATTATTTTCCGTCTTATCTGAATTACTTCCTGGCATCCAATCTGGAATTCTGGTTCTCAAATTAGAATAAGCCCTACTTCTGGAGACAGTCCACCACCAGGGTGAACATTTTCTAAAGTGCCAGTGTCTATATTTCTAAGGTACAGAAAATGAATGCAGGCATTTTTCATCTGTTGTCCTTTAATATTAGCAAAGGGCCCAAAATAAACATCAGATGTTAAGAACATTATTTCTCCATAAAACTTATGCCTGTAATCAATCATTTTCTTGTTGCATGAATCAAAAGTGTGCAAATTCTTTAGATGCTCTCAAGTGAAAAAATTTTAATCTAACAAGTGTCTAGCAACCTACCAGATATCATTACCAAGGTAGTCGCAGTCTCAGATCAGTACAGGATGTTCAGTATGACAATCCATCTGTAAGATGGACCTATTTCCCTGACTACTGCTGAAAGCTCTGCCTGCTGTAGAAGAGTTTGCATACCACTTAGAATACATACTGTGTAGAATTATATACCAGTGTGTAAACTGGTAATATAAACAGGCTTCCCTGGTGGCTAAGACAGTGAAGAATCCACCTGCAATGCAGGAGACCCAGGCTCGATCCCTGGGGCACAGAGATCCCCTGGAGGAGGAAATGGCAACCCACTCCAGTATTCTTGCCTGGAGAGTTCAATAGACAGAGGAGTCTGGTGGGCTACAGTCAATGGGGACGCAAAGAGTTGAACATGACTGAGTGATTAATACTTTCACTTTTTTCACTTTACAATTATAAAACTATCATATTACCTTCTCCTTCTTTGGTAATATAAATGCACCAACCACTGAGCAATAAAAGGCCATATGATAGCGAAGGTTAATGCACCAGGAGACATCTCGAAGGGCCACCAAGATGGTCTCTGAGAAAATAAAATAAGCTGGTCACCAATCTGTTACATGTATAAACTTAAAAACACATCTAGTTCATAATTTTTAAAATATACAATAAAAGATTTCATTCCTCCTAGAGGGAGGGAGAAGGCAATGGCACCCCACTCCAGTACTCTTGCCTGTAAAATCCCACGGGCAGAGGAGCCTGGTAGGCTGCAGTCCATGGGGTCGCTAAGAGTCAAACACGACTGACTGACTTCACTTTCACTTTCCACTTTCATGAATTGGAGAAGGAAATGGCAACCCACTCCAGTGTTCTTGCCTGGAGAATCCCAGGGACAGGGGAGCCTGGTGGGCTGCCGTCTATGGGGTCGCACAGAGTCGGACACGACTGAAGCGACTTAGCAGCAGAGGGAGGGAGATAATTTTAGAGCATAATTCATGTAGACTCTCAGAAGTCCTTCAGACTGACAAGACAAACATAGATATATAATTTTTTAAATCTTCTACTTTGTATAGTAGTGTAGCCAATGATTCAGCCATACATATACATGCATCCATTCTCCCCCAAACTCCCCTCCCATCCAGACTGCTACATAACATTGAGCAGAGTTCCCTGTGCTATACAGTAGGTCCTTGTTGGTTACCCATTTTAAATATAGCAGTGTGTACATGTCCATCTCAAACTCTCCCTTCCCCCCACCCTTCCCCCACAGCGACCAGAAGTTTGTTCTCCAAGTCTATGATTCTCTTTCTGTTTTAAAACAAATATATTTTAAACCTCAAAGTTCAAAATGGTAAATATTATTTTGAAAACTTTAAGAATATCATATAATCTATATTTATTGTAACCTGTTTGAAACCCTGGTGCTTAGCTTTAAGAAAAGAATTTCTTACCGGTGAAGTGGGCTGATTACTGGTCTGTAATGCTGATGATTTTGCCTATAAATACAAACAAACAGTGATTTAGCTTTGACAGAAAGAAAAAATACAGTACTTTTTTCCTATTTCCTGTCTTTTAAAAGAAGCCTGAAATATTAGTTTATTGTCAATTTTTCTGCTAATTATGATTATCCTGAAACTCACAGTAACCAAATTAAAAGTCCCTAAAGTTGCCAGCCAAATAGTTATCTTTGGCATTTTATGTTTTATAGTAGTTCAAATATAAAATTATCAAAATAAAACCTTAAATTAATGAGCCATTACTTCTTTTACATTCTTTTTAAATTACCTACTCAACATTTCTTAATTCCTTAAATTCCACATAAACTACCAACTTACAAACATTCGAGGAGAACTGCAGCCCTGATCATTAAGAATGCAAAAATGTAAAGATCAAGTGAACAATATCCAAGTATTTGTTTTGGAAATTCATGATCAGCTATAGCAAACCACAGTGGAGGTCAAATTATAATTTTTCCTTTCTCTCTGCTTAGAAGTTTTCATCTTAAAAATAATTTACATTAAAGTATGGGGAAGTTAGTATATTGACCCTAGAGCATTTTAAAAAGAGGTCAAAATAGAGGACCATGCTTACTATAAAACGATGACACTTCAATGATGGACTCTAGGACATTAGCTACAGTCTCTGTTAGTGCCTAAAACTGTACTATTCAACAATTCTTATTCTCCTGTTCTTCTTCTTCCTACTTCCAACATGGTACTCCTAATTTTATAGACTGAAAATTTCCTATTACTTTAAGTGGTATTTGGCTTTTGGCACAGTCTTTTCTGAAATAATATTTTCAAAAGTAGATCCTTTTAAAAATCATTAATCTCCACTGATGTGTGTAAATCAGATTTCTTTTTTAATCTAACAGCAAATAATTACTGTGCCCCCTACTTGGAATGAGGCTGCATGCTTAAGCAGCAGTAAATAAAATAGTTCCTACAATCATGGTGTTTAATAGCCTAACAGGAACGAGATATTAAACACACAGTACCAAAAAAATCACACATTCAACATTGAAAAACCATTTTGTAAAACTGTTACTGTGTACCATTTTATGCTTCCAGAATCTCTTTCTTAGCAAAACCATTCAAATCAGTGTGTTTGAATATTTTTCTCAGTGTGTTTGAATACACCTCTTGATAAAACATCATCTGAGCCCTGTTCCCTAAAAATAGATTCTTACTTAGCTGCTAAAATAAGGTTTGGGTATCATTTGTGTGGTCCATTTAAATCAGATTAACGCAGATTGCAGCTGCACACTGTTTGACAGGATCAACAGCAGATAAGACAAGACAAATGCAGAAGCCCACCTGTGATGCCGCCAGCATCTCCAGTTTGTGGAGTCTCTGGAGGACGTTCTGCATGTCCTCCTGCAGGCGCATGAGCACAAGCGCGATCTGCTCGTTCAGGCTGCCCCTTGAGCCTCTGTCCGAACCCCAGCGTTCCCCATCACCTCCACTTCCCACTTGCCGACCCTTGCTTCCTTCACTCAAATGCTGCATCCTGTGCCCTATTTTAAGAGACCAAAATAAATTACTTTTTGGCTCAGTGGTAAAGAATCCACCTGCCAATGCAAGACACACAGATTTGATCCCTGGGTTGAGAGGATCCCCTGGAGCAGGAAATAGCAACCCACTCCTGTATTCTTGCCTGGGAAATTCCATGGACAGAGGGGCCTGGTGGGCTATAGTCCATGGGGTTGCAAAAGAGGGACATGACTTAGCACCTAAACAACAACAACAATCATATTTATAAAAGTAGAAATGGTGGGGTTTGGGTTTTGTTTTGTTTTTTTCATTTTTCCTGTTTCTTTGAGATCTAAATTTCCAAAGTAGAGTGGAAGCAATAATAAAGTACACAAAATAAACTACTAAAATCAAAGAAGTTGACATAGGTGGAAACTTCCATTTATACTTACTGTTTTTTTGCTAAGGTTTTATAATGTACCTAATAAATTAGTACACAACTCAATGTATATAATATATAAATAATATACATATTTGGCTACATTCTTAAGAATTATTTACTAATATAGTAACAAGATTGAAAAATATGAAAACTGTTTCTTTTAGAGTACTGAGAGCTACATCAAATAGCCATGTTTTCTTATTTGGTCATTGTAAGCCTCCCAAAGGTTTTTAACTGATTTTTCTTATAAATGCCATCATAGTTAGACATATGGAAATCTCACTACTATTAACACATGGTTATCTATCCATCCATTTTTTCCCAACACATATATTTACAGAATTGGCATTACCCCTTATACGTAATTTTGTGTACTACTTGTTAAAAGATATTATGAATATTTGTGTGTTCATAACAAATTTTATTTTAAATAATAAAATTTTATTCCAGTCCCAATAACACTGAAATGGCTACGTGAATTCATTTGTAAGACAAAGAAGTAATTTACTCAATTGTTCTCCACTTTTGGATAGTTAGGATGACTCCAAATTTTTACGATTACAAATAACATTGCAATGAATATTTTTGTATATAAATAAATTCTTGTCCAAATTTCTGTTGATTTCTTTAGGTCAGACAAATTCAAAGAAGAATTTCTGGATGAAAGGATAACAACTCTGTTGTGGTTTTTAATAAATGTTGCCAAGTTATTTTTCAGAAAGACTGAAACTTTTGTTTGTTTGGTTTTTTTTTCGGCTGAGCTGCGTTGGGAATCCTAGTTTCCCAATCAGGAATCAAACCCATGCCGCCTTACATGGGGAATGCAGAGTCCTAACCACTGAATTGCCAGGGAAGTCCAAAACAGTTTTATATTGCAGTGTGTAAAAGGTACTACTGTGTTACCTTACCCTTGCAGAAATGGGATATCACAAGTTTTATATGTTTGCTTGTATAATGTGTAAGTTTTCAACATTATAAGGGAATTCCCTGGCAGTCCAAGGGATGAGACTCCATGCTTCCACTGCAGGGGGCAGGGGTTCAGTTCCTGATTGGGAAATAAGATCCTGTATGCTGCATGGCATGGCCAAAAGACAAAAATAAAAAAAGAAGTGACAGGACACACATTTGGCTACCTTAAAGAAGTATATAAAAGATGTGGAAATAGATATGTTTTCCCCCATATCTTCAAAGAATACAGTGTTATGCCCTGTACAGTCAAAGGAGAGAACCAGACATAAAGGAAAATGGTCAGATGTTCTGAGGATAACTCTCAACACTCCCTTTGCCAAGGGACAGTCCTGGTGCCTCTCCTATCGAGAACCTCTCCATTTCATTAATTCCTTTATAAAGGCAGTGAGAACAAAAAACAAGTACCACCTACCTCTCCCTCTCCTAATGTTAGAGAACTCCTCACTTTCTCCAGCCCGTTTCTCGCGGTGCGGGGCTCCACTGTTACTCCCGCCGTCCTCTCCCCCACGCTTTACTTCACCTTTGCCTTCAACCGCTGCGCCCTGCATGTCCTCAGGGCTGCCGTTCCCAGGAAGTCCTTGAACAGCTTCAGGAAAACCAGAACTTTCCAACGGTTGACTGGGATTACCACCCAAGTAATAGGAAAATGGTCCATTGTTTGATATAAAGCCGTCTAAAGACTACAAATGGAAAACAGTTATACATCACCAAGTTCTTATGACAACTGAAGAATTACTGGCTTTATAAAGTGGGTTTTTTTTTAATATTATCATAGAAAATATTATTTTTCTAAAAAATGTCAACTCATTTTCTGCCTCCCATCTGCAGGGAAGAAATGGGATGGAGATGATTCATCTATGAGCAAAGAACTGAGATACTTGGCAATGAACTGTTCTCATGAGTCATTCATCCAAGAAACATTTAAATACCTAGAGTTAATGTGTTCAAAAAGCACTGTGACAACATTGTAAATCAATTATACCTCAATAAAGTTAAAAATAATGAATTAATGAAGTTAAAAATTAAATAAATTGAAAATAATTTTAGAAGGAACTGTGTTAGAATATGGGTGAGGAAGACTGGGGGGTGGGATATATAAACAACAAGCATAAATACAACTGTCAAAACCACCTTAGCTGTTACCAGGAAAAGTTGTCAAAAAGGAAAAATAAAATTCAGGTACTTTAATGGTTTTTCCAAAGTTCGCTTTCAATACCAAATCTTAATTAACTGACATTTTAAAAAGTATTTCCACTCAAAATTTTAGTCTAATACGTCAACATGAAGAACAGATTTATTTAAGTTATTCAATCTTCTTGACTGTTAATGTCTCAGACATAGCATAAGGACTAGCATAAGGAATTCACCTTCTGACTCCCATCTCACCTCTCTCAGAATATTTATAAATGTAAATACATTATAAATTATAATATTTAAATATTTTGAATAGTCAGAAATTTTATATATTTTTAAACTCACAAAAAAACAAAATATAAATGTTTAAACATTTTACAGGTATGTTTTCAAAGTGGTGAAAAGCATACACATCTGTTATTAGCAGAAGTTATGCATGGAATTTGAATATATCACTTTGAAAACTTACCAATTAAAAAAATGTTATTTTTACCTCTTCTTGCCCAAATTGCTCCATGGAATCACAGTAAACTTCACTGTCTGAATCACTTGTCAAATGCTGAATTCCTGAAATATCTTCAACATGATCACTGTTTACATCTAAATATAAACAAATGTCCAGGTAGAATAGTTATTCTAATTGAATAAAAATGCATTTCATTTTCAAAACTTATTGGCTCTATATTATTTTCATATTGGGATAGAAATATGAAAGTTGATTTATTTTAACTTACCAAAAATTTAAATTCAATCTAATTTTATGTAAAAAGATTACAAAGTATTTTATCATGGAATTTTACAAAGACACTGTCCAGATCAAGCTCATAAAAACCTAATAACACGTAAGAAAAAAACTGACTACCTGCTAGGGCCCTAAATCTGGGATGCAACCATGCATATTTGGTTGTTATATTAAGAAATGGTATTTCTTGGTTTCTTGAGTGAACTGCAGCAATGTCAATAATTCACTGTATATATGCCGCTGCTGCTGCTGCTGCTAAGTCGCTTCAGTTGTGTCCAACTCTGTGCGACCCCATGGACTGCAGCCCACCAGGCTCCCCCGTCCCTGGGATTCTCAAGGCAAGAATACCGGAGTGGGTTGCCATTTCCTTCTCCAATGCATGAAAGTGAAAAGTGAAAGTGAAGTCGCTCAGTCGTGTCCGACTTAGCGATCCCATGGCCAGCAGCCTACCAGGCTCCTCCGTCCATGGGGTTTTCCAGGCAAGAGTACTGGAGTGGGTTGCCATTGCCTTCTCCGACTGTATACATACTATATGCTCATCCCTAGAGCCCTAACTTATGAAAAGACTGTAACTTACCTTGCCGACTTGAGAACAAAAGTGTCATAAAATTAGAGTATGAGTTAAAAGAAACATCAGTAATAAAAGCAAAAATTTCCAAGATTTTAGTTTAAAATGCCATATAAAAACACAATAAAAAATGTCTCAAGAAAAATGTAAGCCCCAGCCCTAATTCAGTCTTTCAAAGAGATAACCCTTATAACAGTAATAAACCCTAAGATGTTATTCATAAGAGGTTTTTTAAAATTCTCAGCTACTCCTAAATATCTTAAAATTACTAAGAGTATTTTATTCATAAGCAAGAAGCCAGAGAAACAAATTTTGATGGGGACAGTACCTTGGTGAACGAAGACAACAGTTTTTCCAGTTTGCTCCAAGTTTTCATCTACAGATTTTACTTCCTCAGTGCATCGGCCATTCAGGGAAGGACTGGTATGAATGCTATTCTGTACGTCCTGCACAAAGCTGTCTTTATCATAGCCATTAGTGACAATGATTTCCAAATTCTTATGGTCTGCAGATTTCTTCATCATTTTCTTATCTGTCATGTAAAAAGGGAGAGATTCATAAAAGTTAACTGTAGGAAAACTTCTATACACTATGTTCTAATATTGGGTAGTCATTCCCCTAGCCTAAGATAATCCTTTGGAAGGGCTTCCTACTTGGATCAGGGAGATAGGGTGCTCTTTGAAAATGGGTTAATTATATGCTGAGAGCTCACCCAAACTGTTGGTTTCAAAACTGCTTCAGTTGCATGTGAATCTTCTCAAATCCCTTTCAAGAGTTACTCTCAAGGTTCTTTCACTCTCTCAGGCACAGGCAAATTGCTTTGAAACACGGTCAAACTAAGAGGTCTACATAGCCAATAAAAAGAGCCTTCAAAGAAGGTATTATTTGTCAGACTTTATTGGAAAGTGAAGGCAAAACTAAGCTGTATGGTTTGTTTTAGTGTCTTTCTGCCCCCTTTCTAAAACAATATCCTGAAGAATCACTGGTACTCTTCCTCACAAGGCCCCCCCAGTGCAATACCCCAGGATTCCAACATTCCCTGTTCATCAGAATCTCTGCCTGTATCCTATTCTCTGGAACCCATGCTATTCTTGACAAGATATTGAGGGTTTAACTTGTCTTCTCTCCTTGGTAACAATATGCATATTTATAAATGGAATACATTTCTAATGCAGCATTTCAGGCACTACATTTACAAGAGTGACCTATCCTTAGCCTTCAATTAACATCAGCCCACCTATGCTTAAGGCTGGCTGTCCCTGAACTTGTTGTGAACTTTCTGTGAAGCCTCTTGGTCCACAACAAACCTGGTTAGAGGTCAAGAGTCCAGACCCTCCACGTGCCCTGATCACAGACAATGCCAAGTTAGTCCACACCTCTCCACAGCCTTTCATCTTAGTTAATGCAAAGTGATCAGGCCATCGCCCAAAGATTACCGCTATCACGTGGTTCTGGTCTTTTCGGGTCTTCTTGGGCTGCTTCTTCCTCAGATTCAGCTCCACTATCACTGCTTTCAGCTTTACCATTAACAGTTTTGGCATTTGGAGTAGAAGCTAGAACATTACCAAGATCTAAAATACAAAATGACCGTTTCAACTTTATGCTGTAACACATAAACATGTTGTAATTTACAAATAATACCTTGTGTAATTCACAAATAATAAAATAATCTTGAAGTAAAAAGTTAGAATGTTAATATATAATTAACAGTATTTTCAACTATATATGTGTACATTACATATACACTGTACATATATATATGTACAATATATATACATTATATTAATTCCTCCAGTTCACAACAAAATGATAACACTATCTTAAATTCTTTCTAAACAAGGCAGAGGATAAATTATTTTAACACTGATCAAAATGTAAAGGTAAGAGATGAATGATCTTTATAAACAGTAAACAAAAAGACAGTTATTACATACATTAGAACGCTGAAAACAAACACCTTTGGCCCTAAAAGCACTCATGAATATTATGGTTGGACTGCATTAAAAAGTTTTTTTATCCTTTTATTACCTTTAGGGCTTCAGGTGCACAAATTACATTACTATGTGTTTACACAGTAAATGGAAAGTTAATCTTTTTTTTTTTAAGCATGAGTTTAAAAAAAGAAAAAGGATTAGTTAATGTGATCAATCACCTAAAAGGGACAAATTGTCCTATTACCCAAAGTCATACCTTTAGAGTAAATACATCAAAGGTTCTCAAACATTATCATGGATAGGAATCACCTGAGATCTAGTTAAAATGCAGGTTCTGAATTGGTAAATCTGGGGTAATCTAAGATTCTAGATTTCCATAAAGCTCCTATGTGATGCCAATGCTGATGGTTACTGGACGACATTCTGAGACACTGGGGATTATATTTCCATAACTCTGAGATATTGAAGACATCCTAAGTGGCTCTTGGCCAAAAACAGTGGTCTTCCTCCACAAACATCTGGGCTTTATTTTCAATTATACAGGTCCCTTCTGGATGCTTCCATGCATCTCAAATAACCTATCAAATCTCCACTCATCTTTAACGGTCAGGCTTATAGCCTTATTTAAATCTCTCTAATCAGTAGCAGTAACAAGTAAAACTTCAACTCTATAGTCAACACTGAGCTCTATTCCCTCTCAGAGAATCATGATGATAACACATCTTTTGAATCTCCCTTACTCTGCCCCTGACAACCAGAAAAAATAAATAAATAAAAACTGACAATAAGTAAAATACAGAAACACCCACCACTCACAGGCACCTTCAACAAAGAAAGCAACAGGGAACCACCTAATCCCTCTCATCAAATGGATGTTTGTTAGAGAAACACCAGACAGCAACAAAAGCAGCCCCGTATCACCTGTGATGAGAGCTGCAGAAAGCATGAACAATTATTAATAAGAGCTACTCAACATCCAAAAATCAACATAGTACACCGTGCTGCTGCCGCTGCCAAGTCGCTTCAGTCGTGTCCGACTCTGTGCGACCCCATAGACGGCAGCCCACCAGGCTCCCCCGTCCCTGGGATTCTCCAGGCAAGAACACTGGAGTGGGTTGCCATTTCCTTCTCCAATGCATGCAAGTGAAAAGTGAAAGTGAAGTTACTCAGTCGTGTCCGACTCCTAGCGACCCCATGGACTGCAGCCTGCCAGGCTCCTCCGTCCATGGGATTTGCCAGGCAAGAGTATTGGACTGGGGTGCCATTGCCTGCTCCCATAGTAGCCGACTAAAGGACAAAACCCACGTGATTATCACAATGGATGCAGAAAAGGCACTTGACAAAACCCAACACTCAACAATATAATACTGAAGACATTGAGAATATAAGAGAAATTTCTCAATCTGATCAAGGGCATTTATGAAAACTTACAACTAGAATCATACTCTATGTTGAAAGACTGAATGCTTTGTTCCTAAAACAAGGAACAAGACAAAGATGTACTATAAGTTCTACCTGGGGCTATCAGGCAAGAAAAACAAACAAAAGGCATCCAGATTGGAAAGGAAGAAGTAAAATGGCCTCTGTTTGCAAATGACATACTCTCATACACAGAAAATGCTAAGTAATCTACCAAAAAATCTATTAGAAATAATAAATGGTTCAGTAAGGTTGTAAGATACAAGATCAATACACAAAAATCAATGTATTTCTACAAACTACCAATAAATAATCCAAAAATGAAATTAAAAGAGTCAATTTACAATAGCTGCAAAAAGAATAAAATAACTAGCCACACATTTGACCAAAGATAGTGTAAGAACTATACACTGCAAATGATAGTACATTGTTGAAAGAAATTAAAGAAGATCTAAAGAAACGGATTGGAAGGTAATATTGTTGAGCTGACCATACTCCCCTAAATGATCTATAATTCATTATAATCCCTAACAAAATCTCAGCTAGGCAGTTTTCTAAAAATTGACAAGCTAATTCTGAAATGCATAGGGAAATGCAAGGAATCAAGAACCGGCAAAATAATTTTGAAAAAAGAACAAAGTTGGAAAGCTCTTTCCTGATTTCAAAACTTAATATGTATGTTCTGAAAAAGCCCATGTGACATAGATAATCTGTTCTACTTGACCTACTTTTAATAAGAACAAAAAGAACTACTTAATAAGATTCTTTAAAAAAAAAAAACATAAAAAATTCAAAGATTACAAACTGTCTTGCAATTTGGCAATATCTTACAAAAGTGGACACCCATCAAACGCTCATAATTTGTGACTTAGCAATTATTATTTCTAATATAATTTATTACTTATATAGTTCCACCTATGTAAAATGACATTTGTACATGGTTACTTTCACCAGCAAGCTTTGAAGATCAGAAGAGAAAACAATCTAAATTCCTTTAGAGTGGCACAGGTTAAATAAATTATGGTGTAGGTCCACATCCCTCATAATCCTTGGATCTAGATATGATTTGAAATCCAGAGTTTTCTAACTTTGCAATGGTCATATACTGTATATAATGTATATTATACAATACCTTCAAGAGAGTCTAAGGCAGCTCTCACAAAAAAATTTTAAAAAATAATATTTTTACAGCAAAACATGAAAGTGAAGTCACTCAGTCGTGTCTGACTCTTTACAACCCCATGGACTGTAGCCTACCAGGCTCCACCATCCATGGGATTTTCCAGGCAAGAATACTGGAGTGGGTTGCCATTTCCTTCTCCAAGAGATATTCCCAACCCAGGGATTGAACTCGGGTCTCCCACATGGTAGGCATTGTAGACAGGCACTTTACCGTCTGAGCCAAAAACATAGTAATAGGCAAAATTAGAATAAAAACTTAAAATAGCCTCATGTCATTTCAGATCAAGGTTTGCTCCTCCTATACATATTAGGACAAGTTTTTCTGCCAAATGGGTTAACAAAAAAGCTTTATCAAGCCTTTCGAAATTTTTAATTATAGCTAAGGGATTATGGATCTGAGACGTCATTATCTGAAACTTCATTATTTTTTTCAACATTTGCCTCTGGCTGTAGGCTGGACACAGCCAAAGCAGGTCCAGAGTTATTCCCTTCTGCATCCTACCAACACACTTCAGAGAAAGAAAACACTGATAGTCTTTTCTGACTTGAGTAAGTATTAAATACAAAGAAGGTAATTTGTTAATGCTTGACCCCTCGAGTAGACAAATCAGATACAGAGGGTGTGGTACTGAGTCATACACAGTAAAAATTACCATCAGTTATGATGGTAGACACAATCTGCAGGCCTCATGACAGGACAGAAAGATTATCATTTCCATCAATTAGTAAAAGATGGAATGGGATGCCAGGGAAAAAGAAAGTAAGGATGGCCAAGCTGATTTTTATTTAAAACATATATGACTGTCATTTAAAATGACTCTTACTGGCTCATTTCACTCTGCTTTCTAAAACAATTTGAAGAGCAAATGTTGACAGTTAATACCAGCAAATCTGCAGAATATTCAGCTCCTTCTAGTACATAAAAGATAAGCCTTTCAATTCTTTACTGAGAACATGAAAACAGAATTCTAAAAAAAAAAATGACAAGTGAGGTGAATTCACTGACGTCTTGTTTTAAATGCTCTAAAACTCCAGCTACACTAAAGTTAAACCATACTATAAACATAATCACTTAAAATTAGCTAGCAAGTCATTTCAGCCATAGCACTGCTAATACAATTCATAAAGCAAACAGAAAATATAAAAAATGAATCATAAAATCAAAACCATGAATTCTGTTACAATTCTGTATACAAATGAACCATCTGTCATATTTTAATAACTCAGGGTTAAAAATTAGGGTTTATAATATTTTGGAACTTGGTACAATGCATTTGCTTAGAAAAAAAACTCTTGAGTGAAAAGCTCGTTAAGTTATATAAATTTGTGCAGAATTCTTCTGACATGTAAATTTTGAACAAAAGTTTCACATGGAAAAAAAAAAAAAGTTTCACATGGATTTCATTTATTCCTACCTTCTAAGCATTTAGAGATTTTCTCCAGTCGGACTGGCATGTGAAAGTGAAAAAAAAATTAGACATATAAATATTAATACACACATAATATATCAATCGCTGAATGAAAAACTAGGTCAAAGAGCCCAACCTGAGGTTAAATCAGAACTTCTGCCACTTTTTTTGTCTTCTACAATTTCATAAAATGGACCAATGACATGTAGCAGTTCTTCAACTTTTTCAGTCATCGGCATAGTTTCGAGAATCTGTAATGAAACGAAACAAATCTTGTGAAAACCAACTACTAATGTGATCCACGCTAGGACCAAATAATATATTTATAATTTACTTACTGATAAACTTTGAGAAGAAATTTACAGACTCCTCGAAGTATCTATGTTAATTACATATATTAATGTATATACTACCCTAAAAAAATTTCAGGCTACGATTTAAAAGCGTTCTCATTTTGAAAACTACTTTACATAAACTTCGTGTAAAATTTTACATGATAACCTATATATTGTGCATTAAACACTAAAGGCACTAATGTAAAATAAAATAAGAAACTGTGGGACTAAAGTGAAATTCTTGTGTCCAGTATTTAAAAAGGTACTTAAGGAAGGCAGGAAATGGTAACCACTTTCAGACACCTTCATAACTATGGGCCAATTTAGAATCATCAGAGTTAAAAGGCAAGGTAAATTAAATGAAAAAGCATTCAAATAAATAGTCATAAGCTGGTGACTGACAAATTATTTCTATATGTGGAATTTTTTAAATTTATTTTTAATTGGAGGATAATTTCTTTACAATATTCTGTTGGTTTCTGCCATACATCAACATGAATCAGCCATAGATATACATATGTCCCCTTTCTCTTAAATCTCCCTCCCACCTCCTACCTATATATGGAATATTTTACAGGTATTAAAAAGTCTAAGATTAGTTCTGTGTGTGCTGATTGGGAAAATACCTATAATTTTTTTTTACAGGCAGAAAGCTAGTTGCTGCACAGTATGTTTAATATGGTACCACTATCGGTTTCCTTTCCACTTTTAAATAACAGGATATAAATGTGTACATATATATATATATCTTTTCTGTATCAATCTACAAAACATAATTAAAATTACCACTCAAGAATTAAAATGGAGGGAATAAGGAAAGATCATAACAAAATTTTAAGGAAAAAAAGAAAAGAATGGTATCAAGCCAAAGCTGTAGATTATCTTTCTCTCTGCTTTTGAAAGGCTCCTTTGTTGTTCTACTGATACAGTTAACAACCAAAAGAACTAAGCTCTGACCTCTGTTACAGATAAACAAAGTCCACCAAATAAAACTGAAAATGTAACAAAGTCCACAACTCTGAGCAGTGTAGAAGAGATTACACCAAAGCAAATCAGTCTGAATCTACCAAATAAAGACTACTACTAAGAGATTAATACTGTCGAAGCACCGGCAAAAACTATTCCTTTTTACAGATTTTCTTTATGTTCCAAGGTTATTTTACATTCTCAGACAAATCTAGATTTCACAACTTCTGATCTATCACAACATACAAATATTCCTTTATAAAAAGGCATTAAGATCATCTTTAAAATGACAATTAAAATGATTTCATCAAATTGCTTCTGGAAGAGCTAATTAATAAAGAATGCCCTCCTTACTAGTTACCAGACAAACTAAAAGCATCCTTATCTTATTCTCCTTCTGAAGAATTTTTGCACATAAAAAATCTTGTTAGTAAGAAATCTACTGATAGGAACATCTCAATTAATGAGTCAACACTTGTATGAGAACACTGTTGGGCAGTTTTATTACCTATTTCTCATTAAAAGTTTCAAAGCAGAAAAAATGTTTTAAAGACAGTCCAGGTAAGTCCCAGACTCCTGAGAAAGGGAAATCAATATTTTAAAAGGTTCCTATTCATATACTTTCTGCAAAAGTCAACTATAGAGAAAGACAGGAAAGATGAAAAAAGAAAACAAAATACCATGTCACGATGTGATGTACCTTCAAGAAAAAACTGCACCTTAAGATGAACTTTGATACAGATAAAGCCTTGATAAACTCAATAATCTCAGAGAAGGCAATGGCACCCCACACCAGTACTCTTGCCTGGAAAACCCCATGGATGGAGGAGCCTGGTGGGCTGCAGTCCATGGGGTTGCTAGGAGTCAGACAGGACTGAGTGACTTCACTTTCACTTTTCACTTTCAAGCATTGGAGAAGGAAATGGCAACCCACTCCAGTGTTCTTGCCTGGAAAATCCCAGGGACGGGAGAGCCCGTTGGGCTGCCGTCTATGGGGTCGCAGAGAGTCGGACACGACTGAAGTGACTTAGCAGCAGCAAAGTCAATAATCTAGATTCTATATTCTAATGTAATACAATCTCCTTGTTTCTTAAAGCAGTTAATTAGACTGATATAAAAATTAAGGCGGCCCTGAAAAGTTTTATTTTCTATTATGAATTACTTTCCCTACCTTTTTCATTTCTTCAACATAAGCAATCATGGCTTCCTCTTTGGTCATATCACCCAAAGAACTCCACGCATCCCTAGAAATGAAGATACCCAAATAACAACAGAAAGACACCTGATTTCAATTGCTTAGAATACAATTTACAGTTACTGCTATAGGGTCATTAATTTAAAATAGGCTTTACTTAAAGCTATTAATACAAACATTAACATGTTTCCAAAGGATCTCTTTAAATGCACCAA
The DNA here is from genome assembly GCF_027580195.1 of Bos mutus. Classification (NCBI taxonomy): domain Eukaryota; kingdom Metazoa; phylum Chordata; class Mammalia; order Artiodactyla; family Bovidae; genus Bos; species Bos mutus. Next base: position 6,281,296 of record NC_091629.1, read on the forward strand.
ACTTGAAGAAAAATATCACTGAGCAAAATGGAAAATTGAGTAGTATCTAAAACTTTATTAATAAGTATAAAATATATATAAATATATATATCATAGATTACAGAGACCACATTATACAGACTACAGGCCACAGACACTATACACTGTTGATGATTATTTGCTAAAAACTCTTTAAAGTCTTTATCATTATAAAGAACACTGACAAAAATGAACATTTTTAGAAAATTTTACAAGCATTGTCACAGTCAGGTTTCAAATGAACAGAAGTTTTGGTTAATTTAAATAAGAGTCTAACTTAGACACTTGAAAAATGGAAACGTTTTCTTCTAAAAAAAAATGAAAATGTGAGAGACAAGAAAAATTTAGTCTTAGATGATGAGAAGAGCCTTTGAAATTTTTGCCTAAAATGAAAACCTCTCTTTTTAGAAGTATTTTCCAGAAGCAGTTTAACTCCACCAAAGGTCAATTCTGAGGAAAATCATTAATAAATAAATTTTCCTCAAACGGTTTAAAAACCATATTGCTGTTACCTTTAAGCTAGTATCTTAGGACTTTTCAAAAAGATCTTAGAGGAAAGTACAGAACTAAGAAATCCTCAAAGGAGTTTAAGGACTTTCAGTACAGGGTGAACTTAGCCATCAAAACATATGGCTCTTAAGACTTACTCTGCCAGTTAGCAATACTCTATTCCTGACTTACATGATGTATGGTCATGATATTCTGTTTAAGAACGTCAAATGTTGGTCTGTTGGAAACATGGCAGAGGTATTTTGTGATTCTGTTAAATATATTAAAAATCAAATTTCTATTCAAGTACGGTGGGACAGGAGTGATAGCTGAGATAAAAAGTAAGCCAGAACCTGAGTCATGCTCCTAGTTACTTATTATCTTAAAGGCTTGAAGCAAACCATGTCACCTGACAAGCCAAAGTCAGCCTTTTTCTTGGTAGGTAAAAGCAGCAGGAGAGTTTGTTTTTTTTAAATGCAGTTTGTGAGACAGTCTTGGCATAATAAAAAGAAAAAAAAATTCCATAAAGAAAAAGACTAACTGAAAATGCTTTTTATCTTTGCTACACCCACCTCTTGTGGTTTTATTGTTTTTCTCTCTTCCCCAAGACCTTCCTATTTGTGTGAAATTGTGTTGGAGCACATGGAAGATAAAAATGGATCCAACACTTGGAAAACTTTATGCACAGAATAATACATAACCACATAAATAACAGTCATATGACAATTATGTTATTAAACTTAAAAATTCTTTCATAGCTTTCTTCATAAAATTACCATTTGTATCTTCCAACAGGATCCCAGAAGCCAGGCTTTGACAGTTTACAAGGTCCTTCAGTTGCCTGCTTATAGAAGCTATAGAACTTGAGCATCATTTCATTTGTTGGCTGGAATGAACCTGTTGAAAACATACATTAAGTAAGACCACTTGGAGAATACAATTGATCATTTAATGCAATAAATTAGCTAAGCTATACTAATAGTGATTTTTTAATACTTCATTAATAGTCCAAACTATTCCTATTTTACAGCAACAAAAGTTATGGCTCAGTTTCTTTATTCCTTTGATTTAAAAATAAAATTCCCTGGCTACCCAGTAGTTAGAATGCAATTCAGGGGACACAGGTTTGATCCCTGTTTGGGGAACTAAGATCCCACATAACACATAGCGTGGGCCAAATCAAAAAACTCTGAGATTTTACACTTTCATAACATTGTCCAGCAATTCAATAAATAAAAGAATAAAGGAACAAATATGCTATAAGTGTAACGAAAATAATTGGTAAATGTCACTTAAAAAAACAAAATATAGAAAAACTGTATCATGCAACTATAATTAAGGTATTTTTATCCAAAAATTGTGACAAATCACACTGACTAGAATAAATGAAAAAGTGAAATATATACTCTGCTAACTCAAATTGCAACAGCAAGAGATTCAACTTCTTTTGATTTCCGATTTCTCGATGGATTACAAAGTTGGGCTACAGCCAACCAGCATGTACTGTGGTAGAAAAAGAATTAATCCAATATGAAATACGTTTCTCATTTCCTACCTCCATAGTTTTTAGACACATCAGTTTTTTAAGGATCAGACTTCATACATGTTTCTAGCATATCAGGAAACATTTTTATATTTAAAAATTTCAAATTGTTTGAATTAATGCTGTAAGTTGCAATACTATTTAACAACAGAGAAAAACTAGAATATAAATGTTTTATAATAACAAGCTAAATAATTTTGATACACATATATGACAGGATTATTTATAACTACTGCCCTTAAAAATGTTGCTGTCTTTTGTGTACTAATATGGAATTACGTTCAGGCCATAAATGGAAAGGTTATAGACAATTTTATTGTCTCATTCCATCTTCAAAAAATAAATATATATGCAAATGTATTAGTTGTACATGTGTGTGTAAGATCCAGCTTGTATTCATGCATGTGTGATCTAGATATATACATATCAAATTATTCTTACTGAATATCTCTGGGACTTAGAAATGGGGAATGAGGCAACTTTCACTTGCACTATTTTTATATTACAAAGTACGTGTTATTTTGTAATAAAATTTAAAATACAGAAAATAAAGACAAGTAGAAATCATTTAAAAATTTACTGTAGAAAAATATTAAAAATAGCATGAAAAATGCTTCATGATCTACTATGAAATGAGAACAAAACAGCAGTTTAAAACAGCATAACCAGCACAATCCATTTCTGCAAAATAAATACCTACATACTTAAAAAGCAGAGTAGAAGGAAACACATCAAAATGTTAAAAGAGGATATAGCTAGATCATAGGCATATAGATTACTTCTAGTTTCTTTTTGCTCATTTTTATTTTTTCAAAATTTACATTTAGTGTATATTACTTTTATTCCAAAATTTATAATAAAATTAAAACTGTAAAAATATTTTTAAAACTTCATAGATTGCATAATAAGCTGATAACATGTAGTTATCGAAAGCTAACAGTTTATACACATTGTAATTGAATTGTAATTTAAAATTACAAAACAGACAAGCTGAGAGCTGATGGTTCAGATTTGGCCAGGAATACATAATTAATTCCAAAATTACAATAATCACTAAGTACACACAACATGCTCATTTAAGAATATCCATTAGATAGAGTGCTTCAGTGATACAGTTTTTACACAGCAGAGGGGGAAAAATGGAGAAACTATAGTTTAAAATGGTTACCTATTTCACTAACACAAACCCAAATATAAAACACCAAAAACTTCATCTCATAATATCTTTAAAAAAAAAAAAAAAAATATCTTTAGTAAGTCAATCAACTGAGATTTAAAAGTTTATCGGTTAAGGTGACTAACATATACATTAGGTTACAACAAAAACGAATAACATATACTGAATGTATCCTGTGTATAAGACACTGGATAAAGTATAATCTCTGTCCTCAAGGTGCTCATGCATAATATATTTGATATATATGTGTTTAAAATACTATATAAGAAAACTAATTTCTAAAGGCCAAGAGTATACCAAACAAGATGCTATAGGATTCTTCATAACTTTATACCATAATAAAGATTAAGCAACAAGAAACAAAAAACTGTAAGTTTATTTGCAAAATAATCCAGGACAGATGACATAACTTAAAAGTTTTACTATAAAAATAATTAGTGATTCATTATAACAACAGTTCTGTTTCAATTATTATCAATTTCATTTCAGGGAATAATAGTACAGTACTGAACACTGCCTAACTCTGTTGCCATTTGGCAGAGGTTCTTGACTTTGCAATATCTTCTTAAACGTTATAAAATACAAACTGTATACTTACATGGATTTCCTAATAAGCAATACATGATCCTAGTAAAGATAGCAAACTATCACCAAGTCTATCCTATCAAATCTCAAGAAGTATAAAAACACGTGTTTTAGAAATAAAGATGACGGTACCATTTAAACAAAACTCTTAGCATCATGTCTTCCTATAAACTCTCTCAATCAGACGTTTTAAAAATCAATACCTAAGTTCCTGTTATTTCTTTACATTTTGTTCATTCACTCTTCTCTTTCAATCCCTCATGTGTCCTCCGATATGATGTTTGCAGATTACGAAAGCAAACTTATTTTATGTATAATTGTTTTCAAAACCTTTTTATCTGCACTTAATGAATGTTTGTTAACAGTACTGAACTTAGCCCAATGATTTACTGAACTTAGCCCAATGGATTACTTAGCCCAATGATCATGAAAATAGTGACCATGACATTAAATACTGTAGTAATGCAGTAGTGTTGTATTCAGTTAGTTTTACACTCTGGCACAATGATAGCACTTAAAAGCATCACTTTAAAAATATAAGTTTACTGTGAAAGAGAATTCATATAATGCAGAAAGGTAAGTGAAAAGTCAAAGTCCCCCTCTTCAAGCCTTTCCACAGGGGGAAAAAAAAAAAATCTGAATAATGGCCTTAAACTTCCCAACATTTGTCAAAGACATACAATTACAAGTTCAAAAAGCTCTGCAAAATCCTGAACAGCATAAACAGGAAGAAAACCATACCAAGACAGGTCATAATCAAACCACATAGAGAAAAATCTTGACAAAAAGTCAGAAAAATGACAGGCCAAATATCAAAGAACAACTCCAATGACTTTTCAGCTAAGTGGCCAGACTCCAAATGAGTGCAAAAGAGAGAACACTAGGACAACGAAAACAGTTTTTTTTTTAAAGCAGTAAATATTTACCCACTTTTTAAATAAGAGAAATCGTTTTACATGCGAATACAGTGGTTCTTTTCCTTTCTTTTCCTTCATATGAAAAGTTTTCAGAAAGTAGACTTTATGAGTATGCGACCCCGGGCATCTCTATCCTAGATTTTATTTTACCATACCCAAACCGCAGTCATTAAGTGACAAGATTTTTCAACAATACCAACTACTTAAGATCTGGATACTGTATCTGTTTCAGGCTTGAAAGATCAGCAGGCAGTTAATTCACATCTGATACCTCCCTTCAACTGCATGCAGAAATCAAGGAAGAAAATAAGTAGGTTAAATAAGCAAGACCAGAAGCAGAAAGAAGGTTCAAGGAGGTGAGATTCAGAAAACTGGGGCCTCGGGCCTCTGCAGGAGGCTTCTTCAGCGGGGCCCAAGTGGACGTACCATTTTTCGGCAAGCTCTGTATCACCTTCACAGCCGCCTCAAACCGGGTTTCGTGAACGGATCTCGTGTCCGCCATCTCCAGCCGCCAGCGCCGGCCGCGGTCCCAAGGTCCGTCGCCTGGAATCAGGCAGCAGCAGCAGCACCAGCTTTCCCAGGAGCCTGCATGAAACTGAAACATGGAGCGCAGCCGCGGATCAACATTCCCGAAGGGAGGAGGACTCCAAAGCGCAGCTGGTCAGCTCCCCGTGGCCCTGCCCTCTCCAGGCCACACCGTCCGAGATGGCCCGGCTCCTTCCTCCTCCCCGGGGCGTGACCTACGCTGGGGAGGCCGGGCCCCCCGGACGGAAAAATAACTCACCGAGAGGAAGAGCATATCTAGCAGAAGGCGGAGGGGCCCAGGGCACCGGTGGTCGCGGTGCAGCCGTCCCACCCACAGGACCCTGGCGGAGCAGCCACACCCCCCATCTCGGCGAGGTCCGTCAGTCCGTCCGCGACCTCCAAGCAGCCCCGCCCCAGAGCTTTGGGGGTGGGGGCCCCACTCTCTGCTGCCGCCGCGCAGTAAACTCCACCCACCAGCCCGGCGGCTGCGGCGGTGACGCCTGCTGTTTGCCCCTCCCCGGAGGAGTTGGGCCGGAGAAGGCAGAAAAGGAGAGCAGGGAAACTGGATCGCTGGAGGGCCCTGGGATCGCTGTTTGAACAGGCCTGAGCGAAGTGTCCTTGCCAGCGCGACCGCCACGGGGTGCAGCGCGCGGGGTGGGGGGTTGGAGGGGGGTGCGCTGCGGGACAAAAAAAAAAAATGACTGTGGTCCCCAGCGTCTTAGGTTAAGGTTTGGAGAAAGGTGATGGGGCTTAAGCAAAGTGCTTTAGATCCAGAGAGGCTTGGTGCGAACCTTAAGTTCTGCCATTTAAAGTTCTGTGACCGACCTAGGGGCAAGTCACTTCGCCTCTCCCGATGGCACTCTTCCTAACACCGGTAGAGGAAAGGATTTAGGGATGTTGGGTGGAGGTGCTTAGTAGTGCTTGGCTCGCAGGCCTTCGACAGCTTTAGCCGCCCCGATACAAGGACATCTGAGCAACAACCAAAGGAGAGGGGGAGGTCGCCCGCTACTTAGACGGGGCGGGGGGAGGAAGAACACCTTCCCCGGCATCACCCCCCCGACTTCGAGCCCCAAGGAGCCGGGCACGGTGCCGCTCCAGCCCGCGCTAACGGGAGACAAGGCGTGGGTCAGGGGCGAACGAGGACAGGCGCGGCAGCCCTAGAAAGGGGTAGACCCCGGGCCTTCGCCTTCCTAGCGCATCGAACCGTATCGTCAGGCACCTAGGAAGCGGTCCCAGGCCCACAGTGGAGGCGCTGCTTTGGGTTTTGGGGAATGGAGCCCGGCGGCCCGGAAACCCCAAAGTCGCCAAGGTCCCTCTGTCAGTTCGGGATGGGTTAGGAGGGTGACTATTCCAAATCTACTCTTCCCCTGGAGCCGCAGTGCCAGCCTTTACCTTGATTCTGCGGGGGCAAGGCCTGTCCGTTAAGGTCCCCGATGCCCGCCCCTCGCCGTCCCCCACCCCCGCGGGCTTGTGGGAAATGTAGTCCCCTCTCCCGGCACTTCCGGACACCTCCCTCCCCCCGGCGGGAGTTCTCCCACCGGTTCCGGTTCGGTTTCTCGGTCCTGTAGACCCTGAAGCCGTAGGGCCGGAAATCCCGCCTTCCTATGTTCCTTCCAGAAACACTACATCCGCTTCCATCCGAAGGGAATCGACCCTCTGTGGTGTCTTTCGGAGGAATCCCGGTGGGACTGGACTTGATTCGAAGAACTGGGGTCTCATTACTTGCTCCTGATATTTACTAATTGAAGGCGGGAGGAGAAGGAGATGGCAGAGGGTGAGATGGCTGGATGGCATCACCGACTAGATGGACATGAGTCTGAGCAAGCTCGGGGAGTTTGGTGATGGACAGGGAGGCCTGGCGTTCTGCAGTCCATGGTGTCGCAAAGAGTCGGACACGACTGAGCGACTGAACTGAACTAATGTTTAGTAAACGTTGAGGTCGTTGCTGTTATGTTACCGTCTAGGTAATAAAGACTGCGGCTTACTGAGAGTCTGATAATACTTGCCAAGCGTATAACATATTCCAGAAACTCTGTAGAGTGTTAACCAATGAGGAAATTGAAACATATTAAAGGATTTGTCCAAGAACAAGTAGCCAGTGAGTACAGGAGACTGTAGGGAAGGCTTCCCAGGTGGCTCGGTGGTAAATAATCGGCTTGCCAGTGCAGGAGACATGGATTCGATCCCTGGGTGGGGAACATCCCCTAGAGAAAGGAATAACAACTAACTCCAGTATTCCTGCCTGGGAAATCCCATGGACAGAGGAGCCTAGCGGGCACAGTCCATGGGGTTGCAAAAGAGTCGGACACCACTTAATGACAACAGGAGCGAAGCCAGGAGTCAGTCAATCCCAAAAACTCTTGCTTTACATCTTAAAACTTTTTCTAGAACACTAAAGTGTAATAGGCTAACAATTTTTCTAACTTATTCAAACAAGGAAAATTTTCTGTGTTTAATATCTACTGCTTCCTCTACTCTTTGCTTGCTCTTTTATTTTATAGCCTTTCCACTTTCAATCAGTTGTGCATACTTGGGAAAGGACGTGGGTATTTATTTCACATCTAAGACTTCATTTTGGCAACTGTTCATTAAGGTTTCTATAATAAGCTGTAAGGTTTATGTAATAAGTTGGTCATTAGGTACTGATGAGTAAGAATTTTTCTGCCAGTCACTTCTCTTGTATATCCATTTTCTGGTACTATGGATTTTCAATCATGGAGAATAGCGTAGAGAAAAGAAATTGAGGTTATTCAGTTAAAGGTGTTTAAAAAGTAGCTCATTTATGTAGCTGTTCTGGTTTAGATTTGGTACTTCCTACCGAAATGTAATGATGAGTGTGATAAATTAAATCAGTTCCTAAAGCACCTTCTAGTTATATATCTACCCATGTGTACTTAGTCAATTCAGTCATGTTGAACTCTGAACCCCTACGGACTGTAGCCAGCCAGGCTCCTCTGTCCGTGGGATACTCCAGGCAAGAATACTGAAGTGGGTTGCCATGCCGTCCTCCAGGGGATCTTACCAACCCAGGGATCAAACCAGTGGCACATCTCCTGCATTGCAGGTGGATTCTTTACCACTGAGCCAACGTGGAACCCCTATATAATCCTGTAATTCTACCTAAAATGTATTTCATGGAACACTAATGCCTTTTAGTACTTTCAGTATAGTGACTAATATGAAGCATTCTTTTTTTGAGATATACTGATGTACAACAATCTATTAGGTGTACAGCATAATGATTTTATATTTGTATATGTTATAAAATGATTACTGCAGTAAATAAAGCATTCTAGATCATGTCTTTCTACTAATATTTAATTAATATTTAATTAAGACTGGGCCCACTTCTTATACATGACCATAAGTAAGGTAAAATAGTACATTTAAGGGTTTTAAGAAACATAAAGGAGTAAATATTAAAATAAGTTAAAAGGATTCTTCTAGATGCTCCTTCCTTTACAATTTTAGGGAACCCCCTGGTGGCTCAGATGGTAAAGAATCGGCTAGCCTGCAATGCAAGAGACCCAGGTTCAATTCCTGGGTCAGAAAGACCCCCCCTGAAGAAGAGAATGGCAACCCACTCCAGTGTTCTTCCCTGGAGAATTCCATGGACAGAGGAGCATGCAGGCTACAGTCCATGGGGTCGCCAAGAGGTGGCTAACACTTAACTTGCAAATGTTTTTAAAGTCCTTACTGTCATGTAATGTAATTGACACTGAAGTTACAGAGCATTTTTAAGGTACTCAGTCTAATGTGGTAAACAGATATGTCAATTATACTCAGTAAAACTGAAAGAAAAAAAACCAAAAACAGTACAATGTATATGATCAGCAGCAAGTTTGTTCATATAATGGGACCATAGATATGAGTGAAGGTGAGTCACAGCACTGGAAAGCGATGATTGGAAAGGTGAAAGCGATGATTGAGGCCAACTTGAAGGTCACATCTGCCATGCAAAGGAGTTTGTACTTTGTTTTGAACCCACAAAGACCATTTTTGTATCAGTTGCAGTTTGATTCCACAGTTTCCCTGGTGGCTCAGACAGTAAAGAATCCACCTGCAATGTGGGAAGTGAAGAGGAACTAAAAAGCCTCTTGATGAAAGTGAAAGAGGAGAGTGAAAAAGTTGGCTTAAAGCTCAACATTCAGAGAACGAAGATAATGGCATCTGGTCCCGTCACTTAATGGGAAATAGATGGGGAAACAATGGAAACAGTGTCAGACTTTATTTTGGGGGGGGCTCCAAAATCACTGCAGATGGTGACTACAGCCATGAAATTAAAAGATGCTTACTCCTTGGAAGGAAAGTTATGACCAACCTAGAGAGCATATTCAAAAGCAGAGACATTACTTTGCCAACAAAAGACCATCTAGTCAAGGCTATGGTTTTTCCAGTAGTCATGTATGGATGTGAGAGTTGGACTGTGAAGAAAGCTGAGCGCCGAAGAATTGATGCTTTTGAACTGTGGTGTTGGAGAAGACTCTTGAGAGTCCCTTGGACTGCAAGGAGATCCAACCAGTCCATTCTGAAGGAGATCAGCCCTGGGATTTCTTTGGAAGGAATGGTGCTAAAGCTGAAACTCCAGTACTTTGGCCACCTCATGCAAAGAGTTGACTCATTGGAAAAGACCCTGATGCTGGGAGGGATTGGGGGCAGGAGGAGAAGGGGACGACAGAGGATGAGATGGCTGGATGGCATCACCGACTCGATGGACGTGAGTTTGAGTGAACTCCGGAGTAGGTGATGTACAGGGAGGCCTGGAGTGCTGGGATTCATGGAGTCGCAAAGAGTCGGACACGACTGAGCAACTGAACTGAACTGAACTGGGTTCAATCCCGGGGTTGGGAATACCCCTGGAGAAGGAAATGTCTACCTACTCCAGTATTCTCACCTGGAGAATTCCACGGACAGAGGAGCCTGACAGGCTACAGTCCATGGGGTTCCAAAGAGTCAGACATGACTGAGCGACTTTCACAGTTTGATTACAAAAGCAAAACTACTATGAATTGGGGAGGGGGGAGGGAGGAGGGTTCAGGATGGGGAACACATGTATACCTGTGGCGGATTCATTTCAATATTTGGCAAAACCAATACAATATTGTAAAGTTTAAAAATAAAATAAAATTTAAAAAAAATCTACTATGATTGATACAGTGTAAGAGATTAATTGTGGGGATTAGAGTTTCCATGACTGTGGGAGGCCTCTGGAACACTTTGCCTGTTACTGGACCTGATGCTAAAATGGTTCTAGATCAGCATATCTTGTAGTCAGGAACTGATGTGAAAGAAGAACAAGCTGAAACCCCCTAAGCACAAACTGGAACCCATCAGGACAAACTGAATCCAACATTACCTCTCACTGCTTCTAAACTCAGTGACGTGCACAACCTTCAGAACAAAATGGTACCAGTCTCCATGGAGATGAACTCACCCCTGACCTAAGACAGAGCGGTTGTGTGTCAGGCTGCTACTCCAGCCTGGTGTCCTTCAGAACTGCTTCACTTCTACCTACCAAACATCACATAAATTCATCTGGGAGACACAGTTCTAGCCTCTCTAAGAGTAATGGCCCAAGACAAATTCACCACAATTATTATTCTTGGAGTGGCCAGATTCTACTCCAGAAATACATAGAAAGATAAACATTAAAGACTTTAACATAAATCAAAAGAGAAAATGAAAAGACAAAAATCCGATCTTGACTATTATTCGGAAGTACTGTTATGGACTGAATGTGTCCCCCAACTTCATACGTTGAAGCCCTAACCCCTAGCGTGACTGAATCTGGAGAAAAGACCTATGATAAAGGTTAAATGAGGTCATGGGGCAGAGCCCTAATCCAATAGGTTGGTGCCATTGTAAGAAGAGGAGGAGACAGCAGCCCTCTATCTCTCCCATAAGCTAGCATCTTGATCTTGAGCTTCTCCAAGAACTGTAAGAAATAAATTTCTGTTGTTTAAGCCACCCAGTCTGTGGTATTTGTTCATTATGGCAGACTAAGTGAACAAAGACACCAGGAATACTTCTGAAAGACAGCCAAAGAGGAAGAAGAAATGAGGCATAAATGTAAGAGACAAAATTATTTTTGGATAATAGAATTGTCGATCTAAAAAAATGATATTGAATAAGCTAAAATGCTATTAAAATTGAGTTCAGGAAGATGAACAATTTGGGATAAATATACAAAATCTATAGCTTTCTAATGTTGGAATGCAAAAATTAAGCCCACATAGAGACTTAAATATAAAAAGCAAAACTACAGATTCTTAGAGGATAAGGCAGTCTTAGCTAATACAACAAGAAAGAAAAGTATAAATAAGATACAATGATCAGGAAAGAAAAAGTAAATATTTCATTATTTTCAGATGAGATATTTGTCCACATAGAAAATTTAGGGCAATTATTACAGTGAAGAAAGTGTCCAGCAAGCTTGTTGAACATAAAGTCAATCAATAATGATCCCTTGAGCCAACAATAATCAATTAGAAAGTGTAATAGAAAAATACTGACAATAGCAATAAAATTCAAAATACTCTGAACAAAGAAAAATATGTAATACCTTTATGGAGAAAAATTATAAAATTTATCAATGGGCATGAAAGACCTGAATAAATTGACGCATGATGGTTCTACCCAAAGCTACAAAGATGAAAACTATTCTCAAATTAATGCATAAATAACAATGTAAAGTCAGTTATAATCCTCATAGGACTCTGTGGAACTTTATAACCTGACTCTTAAAAGCCCTACAAGAAGATCTAGAACAGGCAAGATGATTCCAGAAAGAATACGATGGAAGGTTATATTAATCAGAGTGGGCTATCTGCTACAATCAACACCTGCAGTATCTCAGAGGCCTAACACAGTGAAGTTTATCTCTCACTCAGGTAGGGTGGACTCCGCTCCATTTAATCATCCAGGAAGGTAGGATTATCAGCCTCCATCATCCCAAAGACCTCTGAGTCCCCCACTGGATCTGCTGCCTCTAGCCAGAAGACACTAAGAAAGAAGACACAGTCTCAGGGGAGACCTTTAAGCGCCAGCTCTAGAAATGGTGAATATCACCTTACAGCTCTGAAAGTGGCAAATATGGGTCCCACTCCATACAATACTAAACATTTTTAGTCTACTTAAATTTCTCCCTAAAAGAATACTGGGCTTACTGAACAAATAGCCATCTCTACCACAAAATATTGGCACTGGCGAATAGCATACTTAAGAATAATTAGTAATTAATGACTGTGATATTGACTGAGGAAAGCTAGATTAATAGGACAGAATAGAGAAGCCAGAGATAGACAGGAATTAAAAACTAGTGGAGAAAGAATGAACTATTAAGTAGCAATGGAACAATCCCACATGGAAAACAAAAAAATTAAAATCCTTACTTCAGAAATGGGCTTCCCTGGTGGCTCAGACAGTAAAGCGTCTGTCTGCAATGCTGGAGACCAGGGTTCGATCCCTGGGTCGGGAAGATCCCCTGGAGAAGGCAATGGCAACCCACTCCAGTACTCTTGCCTGGAAAATCCCATGGGCAGAGGAGCTTGGTAGGCTGCAGTCCATGGGGTCGCAAAGAGTCAGACACGACTGAGTGACTTGACTTTACTTCAGAAACACACATAATAAATTCCACACAGATTAAGGATCTAATGTGTAAAATGTATCTTTAAAGTCCTTAGAAGAGAAATAAAACAGCTGCTGTGTCTCACAACCCCAGAGGGTACCATTCATGTTGTAATTAACTGATATTGGCTGATGCCCCATAAAGTCATGCAGCACAGTGGTCTTGCTTATGATTAAGTGTTAAGGAAAAGTTTACATAACGAGCCCTCAAAATAGAATTGTAAAAAGAAAATATGGGGACTTCCCTGGTGGCTCAATGGTTAAGACTCCATGCTCCCAATACAAAGGGTGCACGTTCGATCACTGGTAAGGGCACTAGAATCCCACATGCTGGGTCGAACAGTCAAAAATAAATAATTTTTTTTAAAAGAGAAAACATGGATACTTATCTTAGGCTCTCATTAACTAACTACCATAGACTGAGTGACTTAAACAGCAGACATGTATTTCTCACAATTTTGAAGGCTGAGAAATCCAAAATCAGTGTACCAGCAGCCTGGGGCTCTTGGTGAGAGCCCCTTTTCCCTGGCTTGCAGGTGACTACTCTTTTGCTGTCCTTTCCTCAATGTGATGCAAGTTCATAGAGAAGTCTCCTTCCCTTCATCTTCTTATAAGGGTACTAATCCCATCATGAGAGTCCCAAGTTCATGAACTAATCTAAACCTAATTACGTCTCAAAGTCCGCACCTCCAGAACCATCACTTTGGGGGATTAGAGTTTCAGGTTTCAGCAATGAAAGAACAATGGACCATATTAGACTCTGAAGCCTAAGAATTTAATGTGAAGTGGAAAAAAATCAATTTGAAGAATATATAAAATACAAAAACAGAATTGTGAATTATTTATACAAGCTTAATATGTAAAATTAATTTTCAATAAAAAGATAAACATGAAATTCATGTTAGTGATTGCCTGGATGGGTGGAGGGACTGGATATGGTGCACAAAAGGTCTACATTCTTATCTGAATATTTTATTTCCCTTTACAAAACAAATACTACTATGAAAAGTGTAATAATTTTTAATTTTACAGAATTTTACCCAGTTGCCCCACATTGCTTATTGAATAATTCATCTCTTTTCCCTTTCTATTTGAAATAACCCCCTTTAAGATACTAGTTCCCACAACTCAGCAGCAGCAAAAAGAAACATTTAAAAAGAAACAAAGGAGTTGAAGAGACATTTATCCAAAGAAGATAGGCAAGCGGCCAATGAGCACTTGAAACGATGTTCAACATCACTAATCAATAAGGGAATGCAAATCAAGATCACAATGAGATACCACTTGACATCTATTAGAATGGCTATTATCAAAAAACAGAAGATAGCAATTTTGGGAGGATGTTGAGAAGTTGGAACCATTGTGCATTGCTGATAGAAATGTAAAATAGTGCACCAGCTCTGGAAAACAGTATGGCAGTTCCTCAAGGAATTAAATATAGAATTGTCAGGGACTTCTCTGGTGGTCTGTGGTTCAATGCTGCACATTCATTGCTAAGGTCCAAGTTCAGTCCCTGGGCAGGGAACTAACACCCTGAAAGACGTGTGTGTGTTTAGTCGCTCAGTTATGTCTGACTTTGCGACCCTTCAAACTGTAGTCCACCAGGTTCCTCTGTCCACAGGATTTTTCAGGCAAGAATACTGGAGTGGGTTGCCATTTCCTCCTCCAAGAGATCTTCCCTACCCAGGGATCAAACCAGCATCTCCTGTGTCGTCTGCATTGTAGGTAGATCCTTTACCCACTGAGCCATCTGGGAAGCCCAGAAACTGAGACCAAATCTCTCTCTCTTTATATTAGAACACACATATATATTAGAATTATCATATGACCTAGCATTTCACTTCTGGGCATCTATTCAAAAGTATCAAAAGCAGAAACTCAGACATGTATTTGTTCAATCTTGTTTGTAACAAAACTAGTGACAATAACCGAAAGGTGGATCCAAGTGTCCCTGAACAGATAAATGGACAAATAATATGTGGAATATACATACAGTGGAATATGATAAATAAAGGAAATTCTGATGCATGCTACATGGATAAACGTTGAATATGTTGTTGTAAATGAAAATGTCCAGTCACAGAAGGAAAAATATACATCCATGAGGTACAACAGTCAAATTAGTTTAGACAGAAAGTAGACTGCTGGTTGCCTGGGGCTGGGTGGAGAGGTGAATGGGAAGCTATTATTTAATGGGAACAAAATTTCACTTTGAAAGAATGAAATAGTTCTGGAGATGCACGAAGGTGATGGTTGTACATTAGCATTGTGAATATACTTAACAGTACTAAACTGTACACTTAAATTGGTAAATTTTGTGTTACTTATATATTTTGTCACAATAAAAACTCAACTTTATAAGTTATACGCCCTTGGAAATTCTGAAAACAGTGGAAAATGGAGAAATATTACTTCACAGAAATGAATTTTGCAAGGCAAATCTTTTTTTTTTTTAATTTAAGCCTTTGTATTTATTTCAGCAAAGCCAAATCCAGTAAACTGTTTTCATCCAGGATTAATCAGAACTAAAAGGTTGGACTGTTTTTCTCTCCATAATAGGCCAGTGTGTTTTAGATGAGTAAGTGGATCCCCTGGAGGAGGAAATGGCAACGCACTCCAGTCTTCTTGCCAAGATAATCCTGTGGACAGAGCAGTCTGGTGAGACTGTAGCGTGCATGCTTAGTCACAAAAAGAGCTGGACATGACTGAGCATGCACCCATATGCATACAGAAGCAAACAGAGCAACCAACAAGCAAATACAAAGTTTCATTATATTTGAGGGCTTCTTTCTGGACTTCCTATTCTTTTTGTCTCTTCATGTGCCATTACCAAGCCATTTAAATAACAATAGCATCTAAATACAGAGAAGGCAATGGCACCCCACTCCAGTACTCTTGCCTGGAAAATCCCGTGGACCGAGGAGCCTGGAAGGCTGCAGTCCATGGGGTCGCTGAGGGTCGGACACGACTGAGCGACTTCACTTTCAATTTTCACTTTCATGCATTGGAGAAGGAAATGGCAATCCACTCCAGTGTTCTTGCCTGGAGAATCCCAGGGACAGGGGAGACTGGTGGGCTGCCGTCTATGGGGTCACACAGAGTCGGACACAACTGAAGTGACTTAGCAGCATCTAAATACAGAGAAGGCAATGGCACCCCACTCCAGTACTCTTGCCTGGAAGATCCCATGGACCGAGGAGCCTGGTGGGCTGCAGTCCATGGGGTCGCTAAGAGTCAGACATGACTGAGTGACTTCACTTTCACTTTTCATTTTCATGCATTGGAGAAGGAAATGGCAACCCACTCCAGTGTTCTTGCCTGGAGAGTCCCAGAGATGGGGGAGCCTGGTGGGCTGCCGTCTATGGGGTCGCACAGAGTCGGACACGACTGAAGCAACTTAGTAGCAGTAGCAGCAGCAGCATCTAAATATGTTTTAATAATATATAGTGCTAAAAAAATAATAATATATAGTGTTAGATTTCCTTATGTAAAATAAAAACTATTCACTGAAGGGTTGTGGTGATAAAGTTTCAAGACACTTTAAATGTCCTTCCACATGGAACTGAGTGAATAATTATGGCCCATCCATTCAGTGAAATACCATAAAGTATGATGGGACAATTTGAAGGAAAGTTATGACCAACCTAGATAGCATATTCAAAAGCAGAGACATTACTTTGCCAACAAAGGTCCGTCTAATCAAGGCTATGGTTTTTCCTGTGGTCATGTATGGATGTGAGAGTTGGACTATGAAGAAAGCTGAGCACCGAAGAATTGATGCTTTTGAACTGTGGTGTTGGAGAAGACTCTTGAGAGTCCCTTGGACTGCAAGGAGATCCAACCAGTCCATTCTGAAGGAGATCAGCCCTGGGATTTCTTTGGAAGGAATGATGCTCAAGCTGAAACTCCAGTACTTTGGCCACATCATGCAAAGAGTTGACCCACTGGAAAAGACTGTGATGCTGGGAGGGATTGGGGGCAAGGGGAGAAGGGGACGACAGAGGATGAGATGGCTGGATGGCATCACTGACTCGATGGATGTGAGTCTGAGTGAACTCCGGGAGTTGGTGATGGACAGGGAGGCCTGGCGTGCTGTGATTCATGGGGTCGCAAAGAGTCGGACATGACTGAGCGACTGATCTGATCTGATCTGATAGCAAGATCTTCATGATATGGTTAAATGAACAAAAAAGCAGGAAGACAGAACACCATGTACAATTTAGGTAACAAAAAAATTGTTTTTATGTGCATAGAAGATCTACAAGGTCTATAAGAAATTGGTAACATTTGTTGCCTTGGCGGCTGGTTGCTAGGACTCAGGTGGGATTCTCAGTGCATAATTTTTTAAAAATATTTCTTTAGTTGGTTGCACGGGGCCTTAGTTGTGGCACATGGGCTCTTAGATCTTTGTTGTAACACACAAACTCTTAGTTTCAGCATGTAGAATCTATTTCCATGACCAGGGATGTAATACAAGTCTCCTGCATTGGGAGCATGGAGTCTTAGCCACAGGACCACCAGGGAAGTCCCATGTAAGATTTTTTAAAAATTATTTTTCTCTATTCATTTTTAAAATAAAAATATAAGATGCTTAGTGCTTAGTCACTCAACCCTGTGGACTATAGCCCACCAGGCTCCTCTCTCTATGGGGATTATCCAGGCAAAAATACTGGAGTGGGTTGCCATGCCCTCCTCCAGGGGATCTTCCCAACCCAGGGATTGAACCCAGGTCTCCTGTGTTGCAAGCAGATTCTTTACCATCTGAGCCACCAGAGAAGCCCAAAATATAATATACATACAGTAAATTGTGCAAAACACACTGCTTTTAAGAGTAAGTTTGAGCTTCCCTGGTGTCTCAGTGGTACTGGGTTTGCCTGCCAATGCAAGAGACATGGCTTCGATCCCTGATTTGGGAAGATCCCACATGCTGCTCAGCAACTAAGCCTGGGTGCCACAACTATTGAGCCTGTGCCCTAGAGCCCAGGAGCCACAACTACTGATCCCATGTGCCCTGGAGTCTGTGCTGTGCAACAAGAGTGAGAAGTGTGCAACCACAGTGAGAAGCCTGCACAGCGCAACTGGAGGGTAGCCCCTGCTCACTGGAGCTGGAGAAAAGCCTGGGCAGTAATGAAGACTTGGTGCAACCAAAAATAAATAAATTAATTAAATCAAGAGTATAGTTTGATGGTTTTTATTTCCACATGCACCCCTGTAACCTCCAACCAGATTGTGAAGAGATGTAGAATATTCCTGGTGCCCCAGAAGATTTCTTCATGCTCCTTTCCAGCACATGCCTTATAACAACTAACTACAATTCTGAATTTTGTCATCATCCATGACTTTAGCCTGTTTTTGAACTTCATAGAAATGAAATCATACCCAATGTACTCTTTTCTTTTTTGGCAGCACTGTGGGGCATGTGAGATCTTCAGTCCCCAACCCAGAATCGAACCCACGGCCCCCTGCCTTGGAAGCATGAAGTCTTAACCACTGAACCACCAAGGAAGTTCCACCACAATGTACTCTTTATGTCTGATTAATTTCACTTAACATCTTTCATCTCTGAGAGTACACCTAGTGATTCAGGCATCCGTGTTCCTGCATTTATCAGTAGTTTGGTCGTTTTACTGCTGCATGTATTCATTATATGAATTTTCAGTTCAGTTCAGTCGCTCAGTAGTGTCTAACTCTTTGCGACTCCATGAATCACAGCACGCCAGGCCTCCCTGTCCATCACCATCTCCCAGAGTTCACTCAAACTCATGTCCATCGACTCAGTGATGCCATCCAGCCATCTCATCCTCTGTCATCCCCTTCTCCTCCTGCCCCCAATCCCTTCCAGCATCAGAGTCTTTTCCAATGAGTCAACTCTTCACATGAGGTGGCCAAAGTACTGGAGTTTCAGCTTTAGCATCATTCCTTCCAACGAAATCCCAGGGCTGATCTCCTTTAGAATGGACTGGTTGGATCTCTTTGCAGTTCAAGGGACTCTCAAGAGTCTTCTCTAACAATTTATTTAAATCTTTGAATACATTTTTTTCTGCTCTGTTAATAACTGTGATTTTTAAAAATTTATGACAAGAAGTTTATGATAATAACACATGCTTAGTAAAGAATCATATTTGTTTAATTTAGTGGTAGGAAAAAATGATTTTCAAACTGTGGGTTATGATTCAGTAGTGGATCATGAAATCAATTTAATAGTCCTTACCAACATTAAATAAATTGAATTAGAATAGGAAAAAATTGGAATACCATAATTAGTTTGGTGAAACTTTTATACCAGCATGTATATATATATATATATTTATATCTTGGTTCACATTATATATATAATATTATTTTTATTTTGAGTTGTGTCAAAAGATATTGAAAACCCATGACTATAGTATGGTGCTGTGTTTTACAGTTTTATCCCCACAAATCCTAATTTAGTCTTAAAAGAAATATTGTTTTATTACAGACTATCATTATAAGGGAGACTAATTTAATAAAAATACAAGGTTAGTATACTCAATTACCCTATGAGGGATCACTTCATTGATTAGACTTTATATGAACGATAAATATTTTAAGAGATGGTTTTAGCTGGAAAGTAGAAAGACCTCTAATCTAAAAGTCAGAGAACTTGACTACTATTTTCAGGGCCGTTAGCTAAATCTCTTAACCTGCATAAACTTGAATTTACTTTTTTGGTAATGATAGAAAAAAGCTTTAGGTCTTTTATCTCTGAGTTGTAAGCATTAAAGAAATCTTACAGGACTTTGAAAACAGTAAAGTGGCGTCACCTGCCCAATCATTCTCCAGTGTTTTTGAAATGTTGCAGTGTATGGAAATATTTAGTGATTTCCTTGGTTAAATCTGGCTCATGTAGAGACCAAATTAAAGAATATCAAATTTCAATAACTTGGATTAAATGATGTGTGCATTAATGATAAGTAATAACGAAAGACTATTACATCTACCTTGGATTATTGTGTAGAGTACTTCATTTGTTGATCTATGGACCTTAGAATCCTTGATTCTGGGAATTCAAGTGCTGGTGGTCCATTGGTTAGGACTCAGCACTTCCAATACCAGCCTGAGTTCAGTCTGGTTGGGGAACTAACATCCTGCAAGCTGCATGTTCAAAAAAAAAAAATCTGGTGAGTGGGAGTAGTTACCTGAAAGGGTAGGAGACATGAATTTTCCTTGTAGAGGGCTGAATATGTTATGGCCGCTAGGAAAGGAAATATCCAATAAATACCCACTGATGGGTCAATTTTTAAACATTCGGTTGTCATGTTATTATTCTTATAGTTACTGTGGTTCTAAATGACCTCACAGGGAGATGAAAAGATGAACTTTTAAGTGACTTTTAGTTTGTTTTTCAGCCTTTGGACAAAATTTTTCATAGTCCATTATATTAAAAGCATGTAATGTTTCTCTTGAAATGTAAGTTCTTTAAGACTATTTTAAAGCAGTTGATGATTTTTGAAAAAGCAAAATGATCTTACACTATGTACAGAACCTGTACAAAACTTCAAAAGTGTAGGGACATACACACACATTCTCCTAAAGAATGAGAAATTAGGAAGTGATAGCAGTAAAAAATATTATGTTGGTTTTTATTTTTAAAAATTAAAAAAAATTTAATTGAAATATTGTTGATTTACAGTTTCCCTGGAGGCTCAGTGGTAAAGAATCTGCCTGTAATGCAGAAGACCCGGGTTTGATCCCTGGATCGGGAGATCCTGTGGTGGGCATGGCAACCCACTCCAGTATTCTTGCCTGGAGAATCCCTATGGACAGAGGAGTCTGACAGGTTATATCTACAGAATTGCAAAGCGTCAGACGTAACTGAAGCCACTTAGCAGCAGTAGCAAAGTTGATTTACAGTATTATCTTAGTTGTGTAACCAAGCAAAGGGCTTGTGTGCTCATGGCTCAGAAAGTCAAGTTTGCAGCAAAGCAAGGATTTACTGCAGGGCACCAAGCCAGGTGATTGGGAGATGAGCCTCAGATCAAATGGCTCAGATGAGCTAGCTTAGTCTTTGAGTTACAGGTGTTCTAAAGGGGAGGAACAAAGAAACTGGGATTACTCATTGCTCTGTGACATTTCTGTATCTGTGATTTTAGGAGTCAGAATCTCTAATTTATGAGTTTCTGGCCAGGTGACTCCATAGTCTGTGAGTTCAACTTGCCCTAGTGAAACAACCTGAGTTTGTACCTTAATAGTGACATCTGTAACAGTGATGTTAGTGCATCATTAAGAATGTTATCAAAAGCTTTTGCACAGTAAAGGAAACTAGAAGTAAGGTGAAAAGACAACCCTCAGAATGGGAGAAAATAATAGCAAATGAAACAACTGACAAAGGATTAATTTCCAAAATATACAAGCAGCTCATACAACTCAATACCAGAAAAACAAACAACCCAATCAAAAACTGGGAAAAAGACCTAAACAGACATTTCTCCAAAGAAGACACACAGATGGCTAACAAGTACATGAAAAGATGCTCATCATCGCTCATTATTAGAGAAATGCAAATCAAAACTACAATGAGATGTCACCTCACACTGGTCAGAATGGCCCTCATCAAAAAAAGTCTACAAACAACAAATGCTGGAGAGGGTGTAGAGAAAAGGGAAAACTCTTGCACTGTTGGTGGGAATGTAAATTGATACAGCCACTATGGAAGATGGTATGGAGATTCCTTAAAAAACTAGGAATAAAACTATCATATGACCCAGCAATCCCACTCCTAGGCATATACCCTGAGGAAACCAAATTTGAAAGAGACATATGTGTCTCATTGTTCATTGCAGCACTATTTACAATAGCTAGAACATGGAAGCAACCTAGATGTCCATCTACATATGAATGGATAAAGAAGTCGCGGTATATATACACACAATGGAATATTACTCGGCCATAAAAAGGAACACCTCTGAGTCAGTTGTAATCAGGTAGATGAACCTAGAACCTATTATACAGAGTGAAGTGAGTCAGAAGGAGAAAGATAAATACTGTATTCTAACACATATATATGGAATCTAGAAAAATGGTACTGAAGAATTTACTTACAGGGCAACAACAGAGAAACAGACATAGAAAATAGACTTATGGACATGGGGAGAGGGAAGACAGGGTGAGATGTATGGATAGAGTAACATGCTGCTGCTGCTAAGTTGCTTCAGTCGTGTCCGACTCTGTGTGACTCCATGAACCACACACAGCACACCAGGCCTCCCTGTCCATCACCAACTGCTGGAGTCCACCCAAACCCATGTCGATTGTGTCGGTGATGCCACCTAACCATCTCATCCTCTGTCGTCTCCTTCTCCTTCCCTCAATCTTTTCCAGCATCAGGGTCTTTTCAAATGGGTCAGCTCTCCATATCAGGTGGCCAAAGTACTGGAGTTACATAGATAGCCAATGGGAATTTGCTATATGGCTCAGAAAACTCAAATAGGGGCTCTGTATCAACCTAGAGGTGTGGGATGGAGAGGGAGATGGGAGGGAGGTGCAAAAGGGACGGGAGATATGGTATACCTATGGCTGATTCATGTTGAGGTTTGACAGAAAACAACAAAATTTTGTAAAGCACTTATCCTTCAATAAAAAATTAATTAAAAAAAGAATGTTATCGACAGCAGTAACTTTAGTTATCTGACGCTGGTTGATTAGTGTTGTTAGCACAGGATTGAAGTCAAAGGGGAGGAAGAAATGAATAAAGTTTTGGAGAGAGAAATTAATTATAAACTCAATAAGAGATCTTGGTTTTAAGGGGACTCCTTTTCAGTTTCACGTGTACAACATAGTGAATATTTTTAGATTATATGTATATGTTTGCTTTTAAATTGTGGGTCTTTAAAGGTACAGAGTCGGAGAAGGCAATGGCAACCCACTCCGGTACTCTTGCCTGGAAAATCCCATGGACGGAGGAGCCTGGTGGGCTGCAGTCCATGGGGTCGCTAGGAGTCGGACATGACTGAGCGACTTCACTTTCACTTTTCACTTTCATGCATTGGAGAAAGAAATTGCAACCCACTCCAGTGTTCTTGCCTGGAGAATCCCAGGGACGGGGGGAGCCTGGTGGGCTGCCGTCTATGGGGTCGCACAGAGTCGGACACGACTGAAGTGACTTAGCAGCAGCAGTACCTTTGCATGAGTGCTTAGTCGCTCCCCAGGTTCCTCAGTCCATGGGATTGTCCGGACAAAAATACTTGAGTGGATTGCCATGCCCTCTTCCAGGGATCTTCCCTATCCACGAATCCAACCTCCATCTCTTACGGCTCCTGCATTGGCAGGCTGGTTCTTAATCGCTAGTGCCACATGGGAAGCCTACTCTGTACCTTTGCTGCTGCTGCTGCTGCTGCTAAGTCGCTTCAGTCGTGTCCGACTCTGTGCGACCCCATAGACGGCAGCCCACCAGGCTCCCCCCGTCCCTGGGATTCTCCAGGCAAGAACACTGGAGTGGGTTGCCATTTCCTTCTCCACATGGAAAGGTACAGATTATCCTTACTCAAATTGTACCTGCTATGTTTACTTCATTGCTTGGTATAGAGCTGGCAATATCAAGTATTGACTAAATTTTAAGTGAATTGAGGGCAGCAGAAGTTTAGACAGTAAAGCCTGAGTCTCGTTATCTCTAAAAAGATAGAGGAAGTAAAGATTTGGAGTTCTCCATATTTAATCCCTTTAATCCTTGACTCTGATGCTGAGAGGGATTGGGGGCAGGAGGAGAAGGGGACGACAGAGGATGAGATGGCTGGATGGCATCACTGATTCGATGGACGTGAGTCTCAGTGAACTCCGGGAGTTGGTGATGGACAGGGAGGCCTGGCGTGCTGCGATTCATGGGGTCGCAAAGAGTCGGACACGACTGAGCGACTGATCTGATCTGAATCCTTGTCAGAATATCTGATTCCTAGTGAATCAAATTCTGCCAAGCTTCACAGCCTTCTCGGGGAACCCGGTTCATTCTCTAGAATCACCCTGTGGCGCCATCTCCCGGAGCTGTCAAGAAACTTGGGATTTAAACCTCCACCCTCTTTCCAAGTTCTTTTATTACTCTCCTCCCGAGTCTTTTTCGGAGCCTCCCTGGACGCATGCGCCTTTGATGTGCAGCAAGCCATGGAGAGACTACAATTCCCAGAAGGCCTTGCCAAAGTGGGGGGAAATCCCATGGTCCGGAAAAGAGGGAGGGAAAGGCAGGAAAACTCGCGAGAGAACGAGCTTGCCGCGCCTGCGCGAAGTGGGTGGAGGCGGGTGGAGAAAGTGAGGAGGAAGAGGAGGAGGTGCTGTCCCACAATACCAGGCGGGAGGGCGGGCAGGCGGTTTGTATCCGGGCTGTGAGGTGCTGGGAGCCTCCGCGGACCTTGCTGTTGCCTCTGTCTCTTTAACGCGAGAGGAAGCGATGCGGAGGGGTGGAAAATGGCAGAGCTGCAGATGTTACTAGAGGAGGAAATCCCGTCCGGCAAGAGGGCGCTGATTGAGAGTTACCAGAACCTGACCCGGGTAGCGGAGTACTGTGAAAACAACTACATACAGGTGAGCCGCGCGGGCGGGCGCTGCCGGCCGGGCCGAGGACCCGCCACTGGCCGCCCGAGTGACCAGCCCACTGGGCGGGGTGGGGAACTGCCTAACCCCAGCGGCAACCCCAAAGCCCAGACCCAACCCCAAGCTCAGCCGGGGTAGATAGCGAGCGGCCAGGTTCGGGGAAGTCGGGCTGTGATACAGGAAGTGGCTGCGGTGGTTGAAACCCCAAGAAGCCGAAAGAGAAAATGGGCGAGGGATCCCGGAGCCGCGGCCGCCGCAGCCCGGCGCCCCGCTGCCGTCCTCCTCCCGCGCGGGCTCGGCCCCCAGGACCGCGCTGCTCTCCAGCCGCCTTTCACCGCTGGGCTTCCGTCCCGGAGTCCCCCGCCGCCGGCCGAGGGTCTCGGAGCGGCCGACTGAGCGTTTAGCCGAGGGCCGGGACGAGGAGAGTCAGGAGCCGGAGGGGAAGCGGGGGTGCATCGGGGGAGGGTGGGGTGGGGCGATTATGTCAGTTTCAGCCCAGAGGGTGTGTCTTTTATTTATTTTTTTTTTAAAAAAATTGGTCATGAGTCACATCACATAGACCTCCCCGAGGAGAGGAGGAAGCGGGTGGGGAGCGAGGGAGGGCGTAGAGAAGTTAACCTCCGAATTCCCTTTAATTGAAGGTTTGTAAATCTGCCTGCCTGTCGGTTTTCAAGTCGGGTTTTTTTTCCCTCTCATCAATTTCACTTCCGCCCCCACCACAATATATTCTAGAGACTGTTAGGGCGGTCGTTAGTGTAAAACACAAATTATCCTTAACTACTTGGAAAAATGGCTTGAATATTCTCTCTTCCCTAAAAGTTCTTGAACTGGTGGCTTCTTAAGTAAAAATAGAACGGTATAATCGCCGGTTGCTTTTTTTCCCTGAGGTTTGTCTCTTTCCATCCTAAATACATGGACAGAATGAATCTCCGAACTACAAGTGTAACGTCAAATATGTTACTGTAAATTTATTAGAAAATTCTTGTCACTTTTCTATGACAGGGGTTGGTTGTTTGCTTTTAATGTTTGAAAGTGAATTATGTTGTGTGATAGTTTAATTTGTAGATCTTTAACTGCGTAAACTTAACAGTTTGCAGTAGAAGCAAATAAAAGTAGCAGAGTCCTTTGAATCAATGTAATGGCACGAAAAACTTGCTTGTTAGTGGAAAGGCATGACCAAAACGTGCTTTGAAAGGTTGGGGTTATTGCAATTGAGAACTAAAGTATTTATAGAAATGCATCCCATGCGATTATCATTTTTAAGAACCAATCGTCTCTGTGTTGGCAAATACTTTTCCTCTTTATTTTTAGAAGGAGATACTGTTTTCAGAATATTTTGAATATTTCTCAATTCCCATATTAGTAACATCGTATTTTCAGTAGCACTACTAGGAATTTATCTCATAAATTTTTTCAGGCTTTTAGTTTAGAAATTCCACTGATAAACTTGTTGAGTGCCTGCCCCAACTACTGTATTACTTGTTTTTGCAAACTTTATATTTGGCTTTTAAGAAAATATTTTTTTTTTAAGAAAATATTCTTAAATCTAGTAGGAATGTGAATATAGTTTTCAAATAGAAACGCTATCTTACAGTTTATCGATATTAAAAGTAAACGCGTTTTATTTAACTTCACATGAAGAACCTTAAAATTGAGGTGAATCTCAGTTTGCTGCAGATATTAAAGATTTTGAAAGCCAAAGGAAGAGCACAGAAAGTTAAATTACCCACGTTCTAGAGAAGTCATTTCTTTGTAGAAGTCAGCAGACAGGCGCTTCATAAAGGGCTGGTTTCTTTCTGTTTTGCATGTTGGGAAATCTGACAAATACATGGTGTGGTAACTGCTACGTGTTTTAACCTGTCTGTTGACTGTTTCTTTTTCACGTAGTTGTGTGCTGTTTTTTTGGTTTTTTTTCTTCCTTGACCCCTTTTCTTTTCCCTTCTTGCTACCATCATGTAATTTTGAAGCACTGTAAAATTTCATTATATTTGTAAATAAATCATTCTGTTTCTCTTGTGGTCTTTTAAGCATGTTAGTACCATGGTGCTAAGATGCACTGTCACTGGCCCCAAGTTGGTTTTTTTTTTTTTTTTTGTGATCCTCAACACCAATGAGATACTCAGAAGTACTGGAGGGGAGAGGGAAGGATGAAATTCACACACAGCAGTGTTTATCTTTGTACCTTTGGGCTCCTGAAGCTGGTCACTAGCTGCTTTCCCAGGAGGCTCAGACAGGCTCCAAAGATGACATGCACTTTGTGGAAGTTGATGTGGTGGTAGCTGATTTTGTGATCTGCCATGGTGCTGTGGAGAGGGGACAAATAGTACTGGAAATATCCGTTTGGAAATCTTTTGAGATCTCTCTGTATCCCTTCTATGACTGACTGGGTAGTGGCCAACACCCTGTGTAAACATAGCTTCACTTGGAGAAAGTATATGGTCACTTGTGTTTTGAGAATTTTTTTATACCCAAGGTGAGTTAAATTATTGCCTGAGTGATTTTCATCCTGAGAATTTAGTTTTGTGATTTTGTTTCTTTCCTACACTTTGGAAGTACAGTTCTGGTAAGGTGTTTAGCTGGCAAGTTCTTTTGGCTGTAGTGCAGTTGAGTCCTTGAGCACTTTGTTAGCTCTTTTGATCCTGTTGACTTTATTAAATTTTATTATTAATAGCAAAACTCCTCAGAAGAGTCTGCTATCTTTTAAAAAGGACAGGGCTTTTGAATTTCTTAGGGAAAATAGTATTCAAAATAGTGTATTTTATTTAGATATAAAGAAAAATCTTTGCCTTTTTCTACCTTAGTTAGAATTTTCTGGTGGTTATGTCAAGGACAGTCACTGTTCAACTCGAATTCATTTGTTCTGGCCAGTTCTCTGCACTCCACTTCAGGGTCCATACTGCCTTTATCATAGGGACTCTAGGGGAGTAGGAAGGAGATACAAGTTAAAAGGAGCAGAAACTGTTTACGAAAGATTTCTCAGCATAGGTTGAGTAAGGACAGGAAAGTCTTACTTACCTCTCAACTTTTTAATTTTTTCCTCTGGAATCCCCCCCATAGGGGCTTCTTTGGGGTCAACAGGTATATCCTGAAGTCTGGGAGGATGAGGGGATACCATCAGTGAGCTGCTTAGTTTAGCTTGATTTCCTGTACCTGTGATGTTATTTGTATTCATTTGCTCATTAGACTGATAATCTTGGAAGGCAGGTAATTTTTTGAGTGGGAGCACTTTGGAGTAGGTAAAAACTGACTCTTTTGATACTCTATAGTTTATTCCAGTTTATAAAGTGATGTCACTTAGGTATTACAGTAATTCTATGATCTTTTTCTTTCTCCTTTCCTTTTCTTTTTTAAACAAATGAGCAATCTGAGGTACTGAGACATTGAATACCTAGCCTAAAGTTCCATATCATGTATGAGATAGCGCCTGGAATCAAACCCAGATTTTCTGATTCTGCATCCTAAGTGGATAAAAAGAATGTATGAAGAGGGTAATAGAAAAGGGAAGAGTAAGACACCTGCTTTGCTTATTGAGTACCTACTCTGTCCCAGTCTTTGCTGGTTGATTTGTATTATCTTTAATCCTTGCAAAAACTCTGTGATAGACAGTATTCTCTTACAAATGAAGAAATTAGGACTCGGAAAACATAAATCAGTTTTTATTTTATCATACAGTTAGGGATTGGCAGTCGGGATTTCTCTGTAACTCTCACAGGCTCTAAAAGCCATACTCTTTCCATATCACACTGTCTATAGATGCGAAGGAGTCCAGAAATGTCATGAAATAAACAGACTCTTGAGGGTTGTGTCTGGGATCCTCACAACTATTTAACTATTGTTTCCTCTGAATTCCACGCTATACTATAAGAACAGGTATGTTTGTAATTTGGCAACTTGCCTGAATCACAAAATACAGTAGCTTTGGCACTTGAAGTATTGAATTACAGGAGTTGTAGGCTAGTTTTTCACTGAGCTCACTGGTCCCTTTTCCTTTCTTGTGTGTTTTTGCCTTTTTTTTTTTCCTCTTCTGAATCAGCTTTGCAATTGTGATAAGGAAATTTTTAGAAAAATTAGTAGACGTTAACAAAACAAAAAACATCTTGAAATATTTCGAGTAGTTCTGATTTCCACACAAATTGTGTTCAGGTAAAGACAGTCAGAATGATTGCAGAGATGAGGACAGGTTAGAAATGGTAGAAATCTTAATTGTACTTGAAAGTTTGAGTAAAACAGTAGTTTGAAAAATTAGAGAAATTAGAGATGTAGTTTGGAAATCTATAATACATGAATTAGGGTTTAGTAATGCTCAACATGGTGATTCTAGTTAATATTGTGTAATTGCTAGGAGTGTAAATCTTAAAAGTTCTCAGTATAAGAAAGAAAACTTGTAAATTTGTGTGGTGATGTTTAACTGGACTTACTGTGGTGATCATTTTGCAATATATACAAATAATAATGAATTATTATATTGCACACCTGAAACTAGTAGTGTTATATCTCAATAAACAGAATGGAATTTTAGATAATTTTATGGAAATTCCTCAGTTAATTGTTAGATTGACCTATATCGTGTCATAACATTAATTGAACATTAACGGCAACCCATTCTTGCTTTGAGAATCCCATGGACGGAGGAGTCCATGAGGTCTCAAAGAGTTGGACATGACCGAGCAACTAACACAGTGCTGCCACTAAACAGGCAGAATCTGACCTTGCATGTTAGGTCTTAAAGAAAGTCCATTCGTAAGAGTGGAGTTTTATGCCAGTTCTTACTGATGCTCTCAAGAGTACTGAATATTCTTTAGGGCTGCATATCATTTGAATGTTTGTATTAAAACAAACATCTTTTTTTCACTTTGTAACTACAGTACCACTAAGAACTTTACATGTGATACTGTGATCTAGTTCTGGTCTGTGATTAGATTCTCAGTTTTAGCTTGTTTTTGTCTTTTGGAGAGAAGTGTTTTTTTTGTTTTGTTTTGTTTTTTAGAAAATTGTTGAAATAATCCCTTCAAATAAGAACACTTTTCTAATTCCTCTTCTGTGTGTGTGCTTTCTCCAGTTGGTTCTGATAGGTGGTGAATGCTAATACTCCTTAAAGTAGAAAAGAGATGTTTGGACCATTTGAGTTCTGATCAGTGCTATTTATTTATTTATTGACATATAGGATCTTAGTTCCCTGAAGAGGGATCAGCAGTGGAAGCATAGTCTTAAGCACTGGATGGCTGGGGAAGTCCCTCTAGGGCTATTTAGGATAACTCTGTTTATCTTAGGTTAAATTATATTCTAGGAATTAGGCATTTGTGAGTTAGCAGACAAGAATGTATTAGCCAGAGAGGAAGATGCTAATACTGGGACAAGAGGTTGAGTCAAATATTAGAAGAGATACAGACTGTAATTCCATGAAAATAGTGGTAGTACAAAAAGTAAGGTAAAAGTCATAGTTAAAAGCTAATTTTGGAGCATTTAAAAAGTTTGAATTTGGGGGGAGCTGTGTATTTTTTCTAATGCCTTTTATTGTTGATTATAACTTTTACTAAAATTACGGCTTGGTTTTTGAAGAATATTTTGAAGAATAAAGAAGTCAAGCCCTGGAACTAAAAACTTTTTAGACCTTAATATTTATTTAATACGACATCATGCTAAAAATAAGGGATTTTTTTTTTAACTGCAAAATTAAGAAGATAAGGCATTTGGAAAATGGTGATTACTGGATTTTGTTTTTAAAGCAAATAGCTGACACATACTTTAATTCCATAGAAAGGAGACTTGAAGTTTTTTAAAGTACTCAAATAGGTACGCTTAACTAATTTACCAATTTTCTTCATTTACAAAATGAAGTTTTCTGAGATATAGTTGGTAGTGAACTAGTATTTGTGAAAAAAACCTAAAACCAAAACATCCTAAGGAATGTTATGTGTGTTTGGCGCATGGGCTTAGTTACTCCGTGGCATGTGGGATCTTCCTGAATCGGGGTTCAAACTCACATCTCCTGCATTGGCAGGTGGAGCCACCAGGGAAGCCCCGAAGTCTTATTTTACTAATTTTTAGCATAGTAAATTTCAAATGTACTCAAAAATAAAGAGAATAGTATAATGATACCCCCAAATGTTCATCATCTGGCTTTAATGATTGCCAGCTCATGGCCATCTATCATCCTCTCCTGTCTCTTTACTGTTCTGGTAAAGTCCATCTTTGACATATCATCTCATCCATAAATATTTTAATATGTATCTCTACAAGATAAAAGTCTTATTAAATCCACTGCACAACTGCTATATGTGGGGAAAAAGATAATGAATGTTACTATAATTTATTTATGACAGTAAGGAGTAGAGAGCTTCAGAATTGTTAATATATTTTAAATTTACAACCAGTTTTGTTAGTAACTCCTGCCATAGATTGATTAGAATATTGCTGTATTATTTGCTTCATAATGCAGTTTTAGAAATTGAGCTATAAGTCATATAATATAAAACCAGGAATTTTAAAGTATACAATTCAGTGGTATTTAGTACATTCAATGTTATGCAACCACTGCCTTGATGTATTCTAAAACATATTCATTGCTCCTCAGAAAAGCCTGAGACTGTTAAGCAGGTTGTCCCCATCTCAACCACCCTGCCCCCAGCACTTGGGATCCACCAATTTGCCTTGTGTCTATTAATTTACTTATTCTATATATTTCATATGAATGGAATTATACAATATGTGGCCTTTTGTGTCTCTTTGACTTGTATTAGGTGTAATATTTTTAAGCTTGGTTCATTCACTTGTTAGCATGTGTTAGTACTGTATTCCTTTTTATGGCTGAGTAATACTCTAGTGTGTGTATATAATACCACATTTTGTTTATTCATCTCTTGGCTCCTCCATTATGCTTCCCTGGCACCTCCTTACCCAACTACCACCACTGATTGATCTGTACCACGTCCTGTTGATTCTTCCTCTTAAATATCTCTTTAAATTAGTCTTTGTCTCCATTGTACTACCCTAGTGTAAAGCTTAGCAACTGCTCTAGCTTCTGTCTTTACATTACCACATATCCCCTCTGATCACATCCCCATTATCCACACTGTGGCTTAACCGGCACTTTCAAAATGGAAATCTGATCATGTCACTCCCCTGCTTAAAAGTTAGTCAGTGATTCTTCATAAATATGCAGCCTCGCAGTGAGGCCTGTCAGGCCATATATGGTATAGCTCCCGTCTTTCTAGTCTTGCTATGTTCATTCTGTTGCTCTAGTCTTACCAGTCATAACGCCCTTTCAGTTTTTTGAAATTTGATTCTTCTCTACCTTTGCAAACGGTGTTCTCTAACTAGAAAAATTGTTCGTCTT
Organism: Bos mutus; assembly: GCF_027580195.1. Classification (NCBI taxonomy): domain Eukaryota; kingdom Metazoa; phylum Chordata; class Mammalia; order Artiodactyla; family Bovidae; genus Bos; species Bos mutus. The sequence continues at coordinate 6,313,056 of NC_091629.1, forward strand.
GGTCTAAATATCACTTATGTGTCAGGTCTTGTAGTTCAGGTGAAAAATTACCACATTCATTCATCGTTCTTCATTTGATCAAAATCTTTTGAGTACCTTCCAGGTACCACAGATAAAATAGTAAGTGAGGCCAAGTTCCTACCCTTAGGAAGTTTTCATTATAGAGGGGAGGGGACAGAGGATCCCCAACCCCCCCTCCCTAAAAAAAACCAGACTTTCACATAGGGAGAAGTGCTGTTTGGAAAGTTAAATAGGGTGACAGGATGCAGAAACCTGGGATTGGGCAGGAGGAAGTGACACTCTATGGAGTGACCTTTGAAATGAGACCTGGAGGATAGGGCATCTTCCCTGTGAGGATCTAGGAAAAAGGCAAGTTCAGAGGCTCTGAGATGGGAAAAATCTCTCTAAGGGTAATGTCTACAGGGTAATGAGAAGGAGACTGGTGGGAGAGAGTCAGAGAGATTGTCAGGGGTCAGATCACATGTAGGCTTTGAAAAGTGGTTGGATTTTATTCCAGGTGTGATGGGATTATCATTGCAGTACTTAATTTACTTTTTGAAAGAATCATTCAGGCAACTGAGTGGAAAACATACTGAAGGGAAAGCAAGAGCAGAATTTCCAGGAGGAAGGGTATTATTATACTAGTCCGGGCAGAGAATGAGAATTGCTTGTACTTTGTTATGGGTTGAGGAATTCAGGGGAGAGAGGTTGGCCGTTTTTAAGGCAGAGCTGAATAGGGCTTACTGATGGATTGACTATGCGGTATGAGGGAAAGAGGAATTGAAGGATGACTCCTAGTCGGAATTATTTTCGTAACTGTGTCAGTGGATGGCTACACATGGGCGGGGGGCTATCAAGAGTGCACTTGTGGATGTGTGTTCAGTCCGAATTAGATTTGACAGTGAAGTAGATAGGCTAGGTAGATAGTCCTTCTGGAGTTTAAGGAGGAGTCAGAGTTAGAGATCCACATTTAGGAGTCATCACAGAATAGATTACCACTGCCTCATAGAACTATAATGTGAGTCCCATATCTAATTTAAAATTTTTATAATAGCCATATTAAAGTATAAAGAAATAGGTTGAAATTAATTTTAATAACATTTTATTTACTCAGTGCATCCAAAATATAATTATTTCAATAAGTAATCAACAGAGTTTGTTAATGAGATATTTGCGTTCTTTTTAAAGTACCAAGTCTTTGGAATTTGATGTGTATTTTATACTTGGAGCACATCTTAGTTGCAAAGTAGATAGTGAAAAACTGGGACAATTAGTGAATGGGAAGTCCTGTGAAATCTAAGGATTGTTTAAATTGAGGTGCTAGAGCAGGTGAACTGCAGAGATACAAGAAGAAATTGGATGTTCAGAATACAGGATTTTTAAAAATCTAGATTTTTGAAAATGGTGTAAATACTAGTGATGACCATGGAGGGTTTTGACAGTGATAAAGAAAAAAATGTTTTAGTTCAGGAAGTCTGGAGACTGAGAGGCCAGGGTTTGGGGTGGATTATCTGAGTGAATGTTGACATCACTAATAATAATGACAGGAATGGTGATGAATTAATGAGTCCTTAGCAAAAGAGGGAGTGATGAGGATGTTGGTAGATGACAGTAACGAGGTTACTTTCTTAGAGATCTCTTCCCTCCGAGCTCAATTTATACTCCGTTCCGTGCTCCCCTAGAATCCAGTGTGTTTCCTCTGTGCACGCGTTACATCTGTTTGACAGGACGCTGATCTCCAAGAAAGCAGGTGTGCCAGGTTTGTCTTGTTCATGCCCATGTCTCCAGTGCCTGCCCGTTGCCTGGTATGTGAGCTCGGGAAAGTTTACACGGACTATTCAGGAAGTCTGGAAGGTTAGTTCTCATCCTCATTCTATCACGAATTAGTTGTATTTTAACCAACCTTTAACTCTTTTGTTGTTGATATTTAGTTACTAAGTGGTGTCTGACTCTGCAGTCCCATGGACAGTAGCCCACTAGGCTCCTCTGTCTATGGGATTTCCCAGGCAAGAATACTGGAGTGGATTGCCATTTCCTTCTGCTAACTCTTATCTTCTGTAAAAGGACAAGTTTAAACTAGATTATGTCCAATTGCAGTTCTGATGGTTTTTATTAGTTTGCTTCTGACTTTTTAGTCTTGTAATTCCGGTGCTTTTCATTTGTTTGTTTCTGAGTTATTTCTTCAGTTTCCTCTTAAAAACCCTCTGATTTACTTCCACTTATTCCTTCTGTTTTGTATGTTGAAATGTTTACTTTGTCATTGAATAAATAAGTTCAGTCTTACTGAGGAGAGAAAATATAAGTGAGATTGTGTTAAATTAGAACATCTTTGTCTTTATCTCTTCACAGTATATATCAACTGTATCGAAATGTAAAGGTCTCAGGACTCCTTTATACTCCTAAAAAAAGCTAAAGACCCCAGAGAACGTTTTTTAGATGGGTTATATTTATCGGTATGTACTGTATAAAAAATTAAAATGGAGAAATTTAAAACATTTATTAATTCGTTTAAAATAACGTGATGGGTTTTAACATAAATAATATAAATAGTAATATTTTGAAAAATATCCATAGGTTTCCAAAACAAAAAAAAGTTTGAAAAGAGTGGCATAGTTTTATGACTCCAAATCTCTTTAGTGTGTGGCTGCTGCTGCTGCTAAGTCACTTCAGTCCTGTCCGACTCTGTGCAACCCCATAGATGGCAGCCCACCAGGCTCCCCCATCAAGACTCCCCAGGCAAGAACAATAGAGTGGGTTGCCATTTCCTTCTCCAATGCATGAAAGTGAAAAGTGAAAGTGAAGTCGCTCAGTTGTGTCTGACCCTCAGCGACCTCATGGACACAGCCTTCCAGTCTCCTCCGTCCATGGGATTCTCCAGGCAAGAGCGCTGGAGTGGGGTGCCACTGCCTTCTCCAGTGTGTGGCTGGAAGACAACTAAATTCTTGTATCTACTTCCGCATTCAACCTATTGTGATACTTTATTTTGGTTGAAGTATATGGGAAAAATCTGGCTTCATACACTTATGTAGTTTGAAAAAGAGAAGTATTTTAATAGTCCATGTATAGAACTGTGGATAATTTTGTTTGATATTGTATCGAAACTTAGATAGTAGTTCTTAACGGTTTGTTGCAGTGTGGATTCTGAAACAATGTCAACATTTTATACTCCAGTACATTAAAAATTATTGCATGGGTCATTTGGATGGAAAATATTTGTTCACTTAGTTATGTGGATCCTTCTGAATGTTGACCCATTCCATTATAGGATATTAAAAAAAAAATCACATTCATTAATATCACTGTAGATCTTCATGAGTCTTAAGTATTGAAAAGCTTCCAAGCTCACATTGGTGGATTAAAGGTTTCCAAAATTCTAATGTTTACTTGAAAGCTCGAATTTTACTGTTGGCAACAAACATTGCCAAACAAAACAAACAAGAATTTTCCTTGAAATGATAGGCTTACTTCATTCACTTTAAGGAAGATGTCTGCCAAATGTCCAGTCTGATTAACCATAGTTTGTCAGTTGTCTTTCGAGGTAACACGTAGTTTTTGAAGTTGTTTTTTGAAGTTCCATGGAAAAATTACTTACTTAGCTTGCACAAGTGTTTTTTCCTATTATACGTAGAATGCAGCAGAATTATTTTAAAGTATTTTTCCTTTTGTTACACAGAATATTAAAAGACATCTTGTCAGAAAAACAGGCAAATAGCGTTAGTATTACTATGAAAACAATAGTTTTGACCTTTCGAATCTCCTGAAAGGGTGTGAGGGATCCTCAGTAGCCTGCAGACCACACTTGGAGAAACTTTGATATGAATAGTTGGTTTAGAAGGCTTAACATCAAGTTCCTTCTGCAAGAATTCTGTTAATACAGCATATTCTGTTTTAATCATTTTTGATAGTTTCTTATATTCTGGGTGTTAGTTTTCCTCTGTATATTTTACTTTTCAGCACTAATTTCCAAATAGTTTTAGTTTCATATATCTGTTTTCTCCAAATCTTACCCAAGTCCAAAGTTTGGTAATTTGTTTGAATAAATTTATTTGATTAATAGGAAGTTGTTTACATTATATGATTTTTATAAAGTAATATGAAACACTGATCTTAAATTGTTTATAGTAATCATTTAATTTTTTTCTAATTTGAGTATGTTCCAAATTAGATTTGAAGAAATCCATTGTTGATATTACCTCTGGCCACCTCATTCGAAGAGTTGACTCACTGGAAAAGACTCTGATGCTGGGAGGGATTGGGGGGCAGGAGGAGAAGGGGACGACAGAGGATGAGATGGCTGGATGGCATCACTGACTCAATGGACGTGAGTCTCAGTGAACTCCGGGAGTTGGTGATGGACAGGGAGGCCTGGCGTGCTGCGATTCACAGGGTTGCAAAGAGTCGGACACGACTGAGCGACTGATCTGATCTGATGGTACATATATGCCTTTTCTGTACTGATTTATTTATGTCTTAAAAGAAACCCAACTAAAGTGGGAGAAAAAGTTAAAACAAAAACAAAAACAACAACAACAAAAACTGGCCTTTTGTTTTGTTTCAGCTCTTTCTCTGGCATTTTTCCTCTTAGGCTTTTTTTATATTTTTAATAAAAAAAACTTTGGATTAATCCATCTCTCTTTCATAAAGGTTGAGAAGTCTTTTTGTTTTCAGCTCCATGTTTCATTACAATTAATAATTAATCATATTCAGAGCTTGCTTAGGGAGACAGACTGGTGATACTCCCATTCTTTCAGAATAATCAGAGAATGCCATAAAAATCCTAAAGAAAACAGGCAGATTTTTACAAGTTTCTAAGTTTGGAACCATGGGAATGCCCAGTAAAATGAAACATGCATAATTATATGTAATGTACTTCATTGTATTACAGAATATATTAGTTTGTCCCCTATTTACTTATTCAGCAATTTTTGACTGCCTATTATGCCCTGAGTGTATTTTGCAAATCAGATATAATTTCTGCCTCCCTCACTAATCAATCACGTGCTGTAATAAATTTTATCTGAGGAAACACATGTTGACATGAGAGTGTCCTGTCAGGTGGTTCCACCTAGCCTGGCAAACCAAGGAAGGAACGCTGGGATGGAGATCTGAAGGGTGGCTATATTGATAGTTAACCAAGAAATTGTGAGGGAAGGAACAGCGCTGTCCCTACCAGAGGGAACCAGGAGCATTATATGTGCAGGCCCAAAGGTGAGGGAAGGCAGAATGATTTTGAATGAGTTATTAATATAAACCCTTGTGCTCTAGAGTATAGTGAGCAGAGAGAGGATAGTGATCTGAGAGGAGTTAGGTGAGGACCAGATCATTAAGGTTTTATAGGCTGTGTTAAGGGTGTTGGTCTTTTTTTCTGAAGCTGATAAGAAGACATTGAGAATTTTAAGCAATGGGATGGCATTATCATTTTTACTTTTTAAAGATGACTCGTGTTTAGAGTGGAGAACAGATTGGAAGGAGGCTGGAGTACGTATGGATTGGAAAGAGCTCAAGAGGAGATGGGGGAGGCTGGTCTTGCATGATGATAGTGAGTGGTGGTGAATTATCTGAATTTTCTTGTGCCTGAAATTGTTGTGATAGGCTGTGACTACTTATTTTTCTTTGCTAGAAGGAAGAGTGTTTGAGGCTGTAGAACTGTTTTAAAAGTAACTCAACAAATAGTTATTTCATGCTCAAAAAATAGTTATTAATTGCATTCTCTGTAAAAGACTCTTTCCTAGGTGTTGTGATGTCAATATTATATGTAGTATAGTTATGTGAAAAATCATTGAACCATAGCTTATAAAGCCTTAAATTTTGGGAAGAGGAAACATTCTGTATGGAAGAAAATTGTTGCTTTTGAAAGGTTTTTGGTTTTAGTTTTGGCAGTCAGTAGAATTTTGCTTATGCAAAGAACAAATGTCAAGCAGCATTTTTTTTTTTTAAGGAGCACATAGGTAATGAAAAGATCGCTGTAAAAGATTCTCATAATTCAGTTGCAGTCAAAGCAGAACCGAAAGTCCCCCTTCCTCCTCCTTCCCATTTGCCTGCCTACCCCTCCTCCCAACCACTGTCAGTCTGTTTTGTATCCTTGCACTTTTTGCTCGGAGGATGAGGATGCAGAGTGACCAGGTAGAGGACGGTTGCATCTGTCCACACATAAAGGGTATTTCTTGAATTGAGATAGCTGTAGTTAAGAGAGAAAAGGACGGAATAGGTGCCAGAAGAATCAGGAAGCTTGGTAAAGGGGATACGGTTGATAGGAAAGGGAGAACTCAGAGATGACTTATTTTACCTGGAACCGTTCTCCAGCATAAAGCTAGTACGCCCACAGAAAGTAATTTGCAGTCATAGAAGTGAATCTATAGACCTTCTCTTTTTCAGCTGTTAGTACACAGTTGGTTCCACCACACTCCAGCTTTTACTCCTCCACAGTTGAATTGATTGGCAGAGCAGTGGGCTGGAGAATAGGAATACGGCTTGATGTTAGCTGGCAGCGTGGGCAGCAGGGGAGCAGGAGAGAGGAAAGGGAGGGACCCTGAGTTCTTGGCTGTGTACTGTTGGGTCAGGAGGCGAGGGGCAAGTTTCTCCTTCTGATGTTAACTGATGTTCTGTCATAATCTCCTGTGTTACAGATCGCTGCATTTTTAGACATGTGGATTGAGAACTCCCCCTTTCAGAAAGGATCTTGTAGAGAGAATTTTAAGGAACAGAGCAGTGTTTGGGGGTTTCAGGGAAGTTTGAATGCCTCATAGCGTGAATTTGTCTGAGTCATGAGTAACACGGAAGGGGAGGTTGACAAGCGAGGGATCTAGGTAGTAAGTACAAAATGCGCACCAGGGCACATTTGAAAGAGCTGAAAGTTGTTTGATTTTGATAATGTCAGTTGCCAGGGAGGGTAGTGGGGGAGATGAAGGCTTGGTCAAAAATATCCCTCAACTACTGTCCTTCAACTGTAGAAAACCAGTGTAGTGTTTCCCAGCTTGGAAAACAGAGAAACCACATTTTAAATGTAAGGTAACATTGTTAAGGTGAAATTGTGCTTTTGCTATGTCCTGATATATACTCTGTTCTTTTGTGTGGACCCATTTGGTATAATCAACAGATGTCATTCAAAAGTGGGTAAATGTAGCAGAAGTGAATTACAGGTCTGAATAAATCACTTTTGTATCAACCATGTGTCATAACTTGGGGACTCCTTGCATTAGTGGGCTTATTATTTGTATTTAATAATGTGGAATATAGAGCCACCTTATCTCCAGTTTAGTGGTGCATTTCTTTCACACTCATCCTTATTCTCCCTACTCCTCCTGCCTCACTCTCCACCCCACCCCATCCCAACCCCCCCCGCCAAAAAGAGAAGAAAGGCAGGCAGGGAGCAGGGTACTGTCTGTATGAAATCCTGCCACTCTGAGGATTTTTGTTTGTTTTTTGGGCTAAGAGGTAAGGTGAGAAGAATAAATATGTTCACAATCCAGAGAAAAATTATAATAAAGCTTCCCTTTTACAGTCAGGCTGAAGTCTTAGAAAAAAATTGAGTTTCACCAAAATGTTTTGACCTCACGGATACTGTAAATCCTGTAGTGATCTTGTTTCTTTGCAGACTCGTGGAGATCAGAGCCAGACTTATGGCTCCAGTTTGTCATGTAGTTCTCTGTGGTCTCTGTGGTCTGTGTATTAGGGTCCTGCCTTTATCTTCTGTATTATTGGGTATCCTGATTTTTATCTTGTATATTTTCCTGTTTTATTGTACACATTTTTCTGTTGGTATAGTAATAGCTAATGGTCCTACCCCTAGGCCAATTAAATTGTAGTCTTTTTAGAGGGGAGGTAAGGATTAGGTTGGGTCTAGGGCTCTGGAATTTTTTAAAAAGCTCACTGGGAATGTCATTATCCACTTCAGGTTGGAAATCTCTGTTCCAGAGCAAGAGTGGTCAGTGTTTTCCCAAAGGGCCAGGTAATATCAGTATTTCAGGCATTGCAGGCCAAGGGGTCTGTCACAACTACTCAGCTGTGTCACTGTAGTAAGAAAGCCATAGATGCATGTGAATTAATAGCTGTGAAGGTGTTCTCATAGAACTTTGTTTGCCGAAGGTAACTATTTGGCCTGAGGGTCATAGTTTGTTGAGCTCTGTTCCACAGCCTGCACTAGTTACACTGCTGATGCATCAGAACTGTGCTTGAACTAACATACTGAGGTGAATGGATTTATTTTTTTCTCTTTCACTTTTTTCCCCCAATAGACTTTTTAGAGCAAGTTTAGCTTCACAGCCAACTTGAATGGAGGGCACAGAGATTTCCATATGCTGTCTGCCCCACATATGCACAGCCACCCCATTATCAACACCAAGATCGAATTGTCAGGATGGCATATTCATTACAGTTGAGGAACCTACATGGACACATCATTAGCACCCAGAGTCTAGAGTTTGTTTACGTAGCTTAGGGTTCACTCTTGGTGCTGTACATTCTTTGTTTTTGGTTTTCTTTTTCATTCTTTGGGTTTTGACAAACGTAGAATGACATGTGTCCACCATTATACTATAGTACAGGGTAGTTTCACTGCCTTGAAAATCCTTTGTTTTTCACTTACTCATCTCTCCCTCTTTCCTGACTCTTGGCAGTAAATGATCTTTTTACTGTCTCTACATGCAAAGAGTTGACTCATTGGAAAACACTCTGATGCTGGGAGAGATTGGGGGCAGGAGGAGAAGAGGACGCCAGAGGATGAGATGGCTGGATGGCATCACTGACTCGATGGACTTGAGTCTGAGTGGACTCCGGGAGTTGGTGATGGACAGGGAGGCCTGGCGTGCTGCGATTCATGGGGTCACAAAGAGTCGGACACGACTGAGCGACTGAACTGAATTGAACTGAAGGTTTGCTTTTTAAAGACTGTTATATAGGTGGACTCATACAATTTGTAGCCTTTCAGGTTGGCTTCTTTCACTTAGTAATACTCATCTAAGGTTTCTCTGTGTCCTTTCATGGTTTGATAGCTCATTTATTTTTGGCTTTGAATAGTATTCCATTGTGTGGATATACCACAGTTTATCTGTTCACCCAATGAAGCACACCTTGGTTGCTTCTAGGCTTTGGTAATTATAAATAAAAGCTGCTATACTCTTTCGTGTATGGGTTTTTGTACGTACCTATGTTTTCACCTCTAAAGTGACTGTACAGTTTTGTATGCACATCATCAGTGAATGAAAGTTTAGTTGCTCTGTATCCTCACCAGCATTTGGTGCTGTTAATATTCTGGATTTTGGCCATTCTGATAGATGTGTAGTGATAACTCATTTTGATTTCGATTCCCCTAAGGATGTGGAGCATCTTTCCCTATGTGTATTTGCTATCTGTGTCTCTTCTTTGATAACGTGTTTGTAAGGTCTTTGGTCCATTAACTCGGGTGTCCAAATCTCTCTCCAGATTTGGGAAGTCCTATGCTATTATTTCTTTAAAAAGACTTTATGCCCTCTTCTCCATCTCTTGTTCCTGTGGGACTCCAATAATTCACAGATTGTTTCTTTTAATCATATCCCCCAAATCATGTAGCCATTTTTCACTCTTTTTCATTATTTTTTTTTCTCCAGTGTTTGAAGTTTCTGTCTCCTGTTTCTCACATTCTTTCTCCTATTTGATCCATGCTGCTGTTGATGGTCTCTTGGATTTTTTATTTCATTGATTGCATTTTTTAGCTCCAGAACTTGTTTCTTTATTAGGATTTTTATCTCTTTGTTAAACACATTTTGTTCATGTGTTTACTGATTTCATTAAATGATCTTTCTGATTTCTTGTAGCTCATTGCGTTTCCTTGAAACACTGTTTTGAGTTCTTTATTGGGTAAATCACAGAACTCTTTGTCTTTGGGATTGGTTACTGGAATATTGTGAGCCTTTGATGGTGTCCTTTTTTCTTGAATTTTCATATTCTTTGAATTCTTGTGTTGCTGTCTTCACACTTGAAGTAGAGCTGTCAGCTCTTTCAGTCTTTACTAATTGACTGCAGGAGAGAAATATCTTGTCACATCTGCTAGGAATTCCAAGGCTTTGATAGATCTTCTAAGAATATGCCTGCTCTAAATATCTTGCTCCTCCTTGTGACAGAATTTTTAAGCTTGCTTGCATTCTTTTGATCCTGTGAAGTAACAGGCATTGTTTTTTGCTTTTCTGAGGGTGGTGCTTATGGCTCAAGTTTATGGTCTTTCCCAGGCCACAGGTTCAGTCTGCCTCTCTGCGTGCTCACTGATCTTTTGCAAAAGCTCACTCTGCCACTATCAGGAGCGCTCTCTTGAGCCAGTTATGAGGTGGGGATATGGAAGGCTGGGCACTTTGGGGCACTGTGGGCAAAGCGTTCTCAGAAGCTTGTGGTCGGGTTTCCTAGTGGAGTCTTTGACATGCTCAGTAGGATCCACATCCGTTTTGTTGTGTACCAGCCACTCACCACCTCCTAGAGGTGCTGTTCACACTTCAGAATTCTGGATGGGGCGAGAAAGAAATGGGCTTTGCAGTGTGTCCCACAGCCGGGAAGCCAGGGGCTCCCTCACCTGCCCTCACTTGACCCAGCAGAGAAGTCGCTGGTTGAGAAGGGCTCTCTTGGCACTGAGCTGTGCTGCCTTGGAGGGATGTGTGAAGTGGGTGAAATCAGACTGTTCTTCTTACCCTTTCCAGTGCATCTTATCTCACATTTCTTTTGCTCCAGTGGTGGGCTGGAACTTCTCTATGGTACTCCTGGACTTTCACAGAGGTTCTCTCATCTCTGGGTGATTGTCTAAATTAGTGTTCTCTAGGGGCTCCTGAACTGCAGCTGCAAGGAACTGGAGCTGGTTCACAGGTCAGTGCATGGTTGACCCTTGAGACTGATGTCTGTATATGTATTACCTGATTACAAGTGGGTAAGAGTCCTCCTATGCCCCTGGCATCTGGTGCTGGTGTCAGAACCAAAGCTAACTGGGGCTGTAGCTATGGCCTCTGGTATAGAGCCAGTTTTAAATCCAGCTGAGACCATGGGTACAAGTCTGTTTTAAAACAGCTTTCCTTGATCTTGTACTACACCTGGGTTTTACAGTTTGTTCCCTGGATCCCACAGCTCCCTTTTGCCCAAGGATGGATGCAAAATTGTTGAAGGTAGATGTGACGAAGGACATCATATTCAGCTGTCTGACATCATCCTTCCATATATACTTCATAATCACTTTGTCGATATTCACAAAGTAACTTCCTCGGATTTTGATTGGAGTTCTGTTGAATCTGTAGATCATGGTGGGGAGATGTGATGTCTTGATAGTATCAGGTCTTCTTAGGCATGACAATGGATTCTCTCTGTTTAGTTTTTTTTTATTTCTTTCATCAGAGTTTTGTCGTTTTCCTCATACAGATCTTGTACATATCTTGTTAGATGGCTTTCTTTTTAATATTATTGTATATCCTTAATTGGTATTTAGATTTCTAAATGGTTATTTGGTTTGTATTCAGTATGTGGTATTTTGTTAATAAAATGTCTTTTATCTCTGTTTTATAACTGATGGATGGGAATAGAATATCCCTCTGTCCATGTCTCAGGCTTTTTTTTGGAATACTTGTAAAAATGACTCTGTCTCACATATTTTGGGAATAGCTATAATTTAGAAAATTTAGCTGCTTTCAATAAGACTTGTTAACTGAGTCTTAATATCACTGTAATTCTTACACTTTTATATAATAGATGAAGAAATTAGGGGAAAATATAGTTTGTCAGACTGTGTCATGCTCGTAATTTTTTGGTTTGGAAAATGTGGTCAGTGAGTGAATCAGTCTAGGATGGAGACCTCCAGTACTGATTCTGTGAGGCTGTTTTGTGAGCTGGTGTGAGGAAATAGGCAGTCAGTGGTAGCACAAGTTACTTTTGTCGGTATTTATAGAACCTTGATTTTTGTTTGTTTGTTTTAAAGCAGGAGTGCTTAGTTTTCCCCACTCAGTTAATTAAGGGTGGTGCTGATTGTGATGGTATTAACTACCACTCTACCTTGTAGTTTGTGAAACGATGCTTTGTATTCCTTAAGTAATTACCTCTCAAACTCGCATTTATTTGAGTATGAATTAAAGATATGAATGTGTTCCTGTATGAAGAATAACTTGGAAAAGTGTTAAATGTTTGTTTTTTTCTCCATTTATAGATCTCTTATGTACAGCTTTAATTGTTTCATTGGCCAAGAATGAACTATCTGGAGGAACTATTTCTCCTCAACTATCTGGAGAAAACTTTCTCACTCTATTCCTTTTTCCCTTCTGGTTAATTAAAATTCACGTGGTGTTCAAATCTTGGAGGAAACACTTCAGTGGATTCACTGACATTTTAAAACTGTACTTCGTTCACTCCTAGAATCATAGGCTGGGAGGCAGTGGTCTCCCCCTATGCCATTTCTTTTTTTCTTTTTATATTTATTATTTTTTTTGAAAGATAATTGCTTTACATATGCCATTTCTTTTTAAAAAAGCAGGTACATAGTCATTTTATAACTTGCTTTTATTACTGTTTTATATACCTTTTCTTGTGATGTATACTCCACAAGGTGTATACTTAAGCTCCTGTTTCTTTGCTTCTTCACTCTCAGTCCACGCTTACGGCCTCATGAGGAGTCCCAGTTAACTGAGGAAAAAACAATTTAGGTTTAGTTTACAAATGGTTCTACATGATATGCTGGTGCCAGCATGGGCATCTGTAGCCCTATAGCCACAGTCAGCCGTGACCTGGAGCGCAGTGGTGAAGGGAAATTCCCTCTATGGGCAGATCTTTTTGTTTTAATTGACGTATAGTTGATTCACAGTATTGTGTTAGTTTCAGATATACAGCAAAATGATTATATATATATGTATATTTTTTTCTTTCAGATTAGTTTCCATTATAGATTATTAATTATTACAAGATACTGAATATAGTTCCCTGTGCTATATGGTAAATCCTTGTTGACGCTCACTGGTACATCTTTGAGCAGCACACCTAGTTGTTTTGTCTGGAGAGAGAGATGGTTAGAGATGTGGACCCCCTCAGTTCATGGCAGTAGCTAATTGTTTGGCTAATTGATCATGGGCTTGGAAGGAACATAATTGGAAGTATGGGGAATAGATATACAGACACACTTCCAAATGGACACTAATATTTGGGTTTATTGTGAATGCCCATCAAAGAGCAGCCTCGGCAGAGAAGGATCTTAATGATCAGGTGGACAGGATATCACGTCTGGATTTCAGCCTTTCCCCGTCTACCTCAGTCCTTTCCCAAAGGGCTGATGAAAAAGATATCACAGTGACGGGCATGGAGATGGTGTGTATGCTCAGACACATCACGACTGGCTTAGAGCCCACTACCGCTGAATGAACACCTTGCTAATGGTAGAGGGCCCGCACTGTGACCCCTAAGATGACACCATTCCTCTGGAGGGACCAGCCAGATACCTGGTGGCGAGTGGTTTGCGTTGGACTACTTCCATAACGAAGAGGACAATACTTTGTTCTCCTTGAAAAAGCTGCTTGCCCTGGGCATGTATTTACTTCCCCTTCCTGCATTGTTTCTGCCAAAACTCCTTATTGACTTTCAGAATGCCTTAATTATGTCTTGGTATTTTGTATCACATTACTTCTGACCAGGCAATTGATTTTACAGCAAGTGAAATGTGGCATTGGGCTCATGTTCACGGAATCCCTGGTCTTAGCATATTCCCCATTACCTTGAAGAAGCTGAAAGGATAGAACAGTGGAATGTCCTTCTGAAGACTCACTGTACCTGCTGGTGGCAGTTCTTTGCAGTGGTGGTGTGATGTTCTCTGAGATGGGGTCTGGTCTCTGAATCAGTCACAGATGTGTGGTGGGGTTTCTCCTGTAGCCAGCATTCATAGGTCTGGGGCTCAAGAGGTGGAAATAAAGTGACCTTTTCTCACTTACCCCTAATGATCTGCTGGCAAAAATTTTTCTTCTTTATCTTCGACTCTGGGGCGTGCCAGTATAGAGTTCTGAGTTCCAAAGAGGAGTGCTTTTACTGGGAAATGCAGCATTGGTTCTATTAAACTGGAAATTGAACACCTGGCCACTTTGCCTTCCTTGTGCCAGTAAACTAACAGGCAAAGCAGGAGATTGCTGTATTGGTTATGGTGATTGATCCCAACTGGTGATTGATCCCCACTGTCAGTGGAAACTGGGTTGCTACTACACAGTGGGGTGGAGAGGAGTATGTCTGGAATGCACGAGGTCCCTGGAGTGCCTCTTAACCACTCCCGAGTCCTATACTATAAAAGTTAATGGAAAGCTAATGCAACACAATACAAGAAGGGCTGCTGATGGTAAAGAAGGTTTGAGTCACTGGGCTTCCTTCCCCAGTGGCTCAGCAGGTAAAGAATCTGCCTACAGTGCAGGAGACATATGATGTCCCTGGGTCCTGAACATTCCCTGGAGAAGGGAATGGCAACCCACTCCAATATTCTTGCCTGAAAAATTACATGAACAGAGGAGCCTGGCAGGCTGCAGTCCATGGGATCGCAAAGACGCAGACACAACTGAGCAACTAAGCACAGACACGTCAGGCAAGGAACAGTGACTGGATGAGATGACTGCAGAGGGCAAACAAAATGGTGATGGATAGTGGGAGAAGAAAATGATAAACACTAGCTGCTCTTGGTCACCTCATGACCAGTTATAGAATGAAAACTAGTAGTTATGAATATTTGTTCTGTATCTTTCTTAATATTTATGTATATAGTAACCAATTCTTCCCCCCTAGTCTTCTGTATTTAACTTAAGATATGTTATTACTGGTTAACCTTGTATTTCAGTATTTAAGTCACAAGATATCAAAGGGGAAGTACAACTCAATTAGGAAAGGAAAGAACTTTACTCGAAGAGAAGATAGACTTTGTATTCTGTTTTGAGGAGATAGCATCTTTTCGGTTGTATAAGGGATGGTTGCATCATGTTACACTGGAGTGTGATGTTGCTTTAATTCAGGAGTTGAATATGATGACAGAGCTGTGTGTGTACCATATTGACCAGGGGTGCCATGGTAGTTAGTACTGTGTCAGTTTACTTAAGCTGAAGCTGGGTATGGCTAGAATTGGCCGAAAGAGAATTTGTGTAAGCAGCCCTCACTAAACCTCTGAAGGTTTTTGTGGTGATATGCAGTGAGAGACGTGGAGGTGTTGGTGAGGTCCAGCCAGACTTTGATCTCCTTTGCTCTGCATTCAGCTGTTTTTTTCTGATTGCTGATAGTTTGGTTAACAGATGCATCAGGCCCACTCACTTGGTGGGAGACCTGAGCTTCTCAGATCTCTCCAGGAGTCTTTGCTTTGCAGCCACGTTTTTGTAGCTGAATGTGTCAGATGTCTCAAACAGACTCTCGTTGATGACTCTGATCTTCCTACTTCCCTTTGGGACCTTCACAGCTTTCCCAGCTAGTCCTATAATTGTGTAAGGTAAAATTCTATAATTATTCTGTAACTCACAGTGGTTCTACTTCCCAGTTTGAATTCTAACTTAATGCATTTTCCTTGTTGGTAAATATCTAGATTACTTTTATTGACTGCATGGTATTCTAATACATGAATATTTTAAACACTAATCATTGGCCACTTAGGTTGTTTCTGGTTTTTTTTGTTTTTCCTTTTTTGCTGTTTTAAACAAGGCGTGGACATTCTTGAACATACAGTTTCTTTGCACTTTGCCTTTTATTTAAGTAAATTCCTAGAAGTGAAGGATATATACATTTTATTTATTTATTTTTTTGGATATATACATTTTAAAGAACTGTGATACTTGTTGTCTAATTGCACCCTCCAGCAGAATGTGAAAGTGTGTGTCCAAGCTGCACTCTTCATCATGGCTCTTTCAGTTTAATTCCTTTTAAGAAGAAATAAGATTATATGAGAAGATAATTAACATGGAAGGAGTTGATGGAAGGAACCCAGTGTCTTGGACTCCTATGGAATATATTCTGTCAGTAATACATTTAACTAATTTTTTGTTTAAATGTAGTTGCTCTTTCTAAAATTGGGTTTTTGCAGGTTTTGCCTGTTTTTAATAAATATAATTCATTGACTGAGGCTATAATTAGGGTGAAACCTAAAATTTCAGAACCTAATTATCTAGTTATTGAAAGTGCCCTGGACGTATAAATTGACCTGTGAAGGTTTGAGAACATAATCTACGTTAGAGTTGAATTTGGAATGTTATTTAATGAGGATACTAGTTGTTGGTGGTTTTGTATTTGCTCTTCAGTTAAAGAGCATGCGCCACAACTCAGGTTCCTGCCCATCAGCGCTGTGTGACTCAGTAGGCAGCAGAGGTTTTCCCTGGATTTTGTTGGGAATGAAAGGATCATAGACTGTGAGCAGTTGCTTAAGTGGGAGGTGGTGGGGAGGAGCTATGCTGGGGTTACAGTGACTAGGTTTCAACTTGAATTGTTCTGCAAAAAATTTATTCTTTTTGCTGGATAAATACCAGCTGTAACCTGGTAGGGTTTCTTTTTATTTCCTTTTTACTTTTATTGGAATGGAAATTGTGTTGGAGAAAATTAGATCCTTTCACTGTTAGCTGGGTATTGCGAGTGTGCATACCCTGAGCCCCATGGCTCCAACCAGGATTTGGCCTGTGTGCTCCTCTCAGCCCTTGCCACAAAGGGATTCTGGATTCCCTCTGGAAATGTTCTCAAGCCAGACCTTTAAGTGGCCTTCAGCAAAATAGATGTTTTGTTTTGTGTATATATAACCCTTCCTTACAAGTATCGAAAGCTGACATTTTAAATCCTTAATTGACGGAAACCTTAACCTTATAGAGTATATTTTAGCAGTTCTAAGAAACTTTCTCCTCACCCCTACATTTTAAAATTTCTGTTCTTGGGATGCATTTTACAATTAATGTTGTCCTTAGAAAGCTATCAGCCAGGCAGCAGTTGTCATTGTTCCCACTTGTATGAATTTGGATGGTTTTACTGTTGGGATAACTGGATTATTGCAGCCTGTCATCAAACCATTTGAGGAAGGGCTAGAGTCAAAACGTTTAAAGACCATTTGAGGAAAGAAAAGAGTCTTGGGTTTTGTCTTAATTTTTTTTTTTTTTTGGTTACCCCCTTGTAAGATAGCACCAGCATCAAAGTTTGCAGAATTGGTGTCAGGAGTTTGGAAGAAAATCATGGAAATAAAGATGGAGCCTTATTTTAAAAGATGTATTGCTTATAGTGGGAAGTTTATAGCATCACCTGTTCTTCTAGCCACTCTGCTTAATCTGAATCTAATCATGAGGAAACAATCAGACAAATCCAGATTGTAGGACTTCCTATAAGACAACTGACCTGGAATTTTAAAACAAAGTCTGTGTTTTGAAAGAAAAAAAAAAAGGTCAGAGTTGAAGGGGATGTTCTAGATTTAGAAACTGAACAGACATGACTGTCAAGACTTGGGAGCTGTGTTTTGTTGGATCTTGAATCATACAAAATAAAAGATACAAAGGGTTTCTTTTGGAAGTTGGATGAATCTATAGCTGGTATTACTGTATGATTAAGAGTGACCTTCCTTGGTGGCTCAGACGGTAAAGCGTCTGTCTACAATGCGGGAGACCCGGGTTCGATCCCTGGATTGGGAAGATCCCCTGGAGAAGGAAATGGCAATCCACTCCAGTACTATTGCCTGGAAAATCCCATGGAGAGAGGAGCCTGGTAGGCTACAGTCCATGGGGTCGCAAAGAGTCGGACACAACTGAGCGACTTCACTTCACTGAGAGTGACATACAAAGCTCACCATCTAAATAAATCCCAAAGAGCATTTTCTGTTAAGTATAAAATAAAATTTATTCATAAGAAAGCATTCTGACATAATGGAGTTGGCCGGTTTTTCCCTGAGTGATACATAAAAATGGTGCATCTGACATAGCTGTTTTGTTGGAGTCATTGAAATATGGTGTGTTTTGGTAGATGTGGGTAATTTTTTAATGAATTACCATGAAATAGCTTCCATTCTATTAATATAATTGGAAAAACCTTATTTAAATATTTGAGATATTCTGTGGGAAAAATCACTTACTTTGGAGAAGTTTCTGGCAAGTTTGGATTAGAGTTAAGTTAAAGTTGTTAAAAAGATATGATGTGGTATCATTTCTACAAAGAGTGGGAGGAAAAGTAAAGACAGAAGCAAGATGGAGAAACTTTTTTTTAAAAAATGCGTAAGACCCCTGTTTTGTTACCTAGTTCGGTTCAGTACAGTTGCTCAGTTGTGTCCGACTCTCTGCGACCCCGTGAATCGCAGCACGCTAGGCCTCCCTGTCCATCACCATCTCCCAGAGTTCACTCAAACTCACTTTCATCGAGTCGGTGATGCCATCCAGCCATCTCATCCTCTGGCGTCCCCTTCTCCTCCTGCCCCCAATCCCTCCCAGCATCAGAGTCTTTTCCAATGAGTCAACTCTTCACATGAGGTGGCCAAAGTACTGGAGTTTCAGCTTTAGCACCATTCCTTGCAAAGAAATCCCAGGGCTGATCTCCTTCAGAATGGACTGGTTGGATCTCCTTGCAGTCCAAGGGACTCTCAAGAGCCTTCTCCAACACCGCAGTTCAGAAGCATCAATTCTTCGGCACTCAGCTTTCTTCACAGTCCAACTCTCACATCCATACATGACCACAGGAAAAACCATAGCCTTGACTAGACGGACCTTTGTTGGCAAAGTAATGTCTCTGCTTTTGAATATGCTATCTAGCTTGATCATAACTTTCCTTCCAAGGAGTAAGCGTCTTTTAATTTCATGGCTGCAGTCACCATCTGCAGTGATTTTGGAGCCCCCAAAAAATGAAGTCTGACATTGTTTCCACTGTTTCCCCATCTATTTCCCATGAAGTGATGGGACCAGATGCCATGATCTTCGTTTTCTGAATGTTGAGCTTTAAGCTAACTTTTTCACTCTCCTCTTTCACTTTCATCAAGAGGCTTTTTAGTTCCTCTTCACTTTCTGCCATAAGGTGTCATCTGCATATCTAAGGTTATTGATATTTCTCCCGGCAATCTTGATTCCATCTTGTGCTTCTTCCAGCCCAGCGTTTCTCATGATGTACTCTGCATAGAAGTTAAATAAGCAGGGTGACAATATACAGCCTTGACATACTCCTTTTCCTATTTGGAACCAGTCTGTTATTCCATGTCCAGTTCTAACTGTTGCCCCTGACCTGCATATAGGTTTCTCGAGAGGCAGGTCAGGTGGTCTGGTATCCCCATCTCTTTCAGAATTTTCCACAGTTTATTGTGATCCACACAGTTAAAGGCTTTGGCATAGTCAACAAAGCAGAAATAGATGCTTTTCTGGAAAACTCTTCCTTTTTCCATGATCCAGCGGATGTTGGCAATTTGATCTCTGGTTCCTCTGCCTTTTCTAAAACCAGCTGAACATCAGGAAGTTCACGGTTCACATGTTGCTGAAGCCTGGCTTGGAGAATTTTGAGCATTACTTTACTAGCATGTGAGAAGAGTGCAATTATGGGGTAGTTTGAGCATTCTTTGGCATTGCCTTTCTTTGGGATTGGAATGAAAATGGACCTTTTCCAGTCCTGTGGGCACTGCTGCATTTTCCAGATTTGCTGGCATATTGAGTACAGCACTTTCACAGCATCATCTTTCAGGATTTGAAATAGCTCGACTGGAATTCCATCACCTTCACTAGCTTTGTTTGTAGTGATGCTTTCTAAGGCCCACTTGACTTCACATTGCAGGATATCTGGCTGTAGGTGAGTGATCATACCATTGTGATTATCTTGGTCGTGAAGATCTTTTTTGTACAGTTCTTCTGTGTATTCTTGCCACCTCTTCTTAATATCTTCTGCTTCTGTTAGGTCCATACCATTTCTGTCCTTTATCCAGCCCATCTTTGCATGAACTGTTCCCTTGGTATCTCTAATTTTCTTGAAGAGATGTCTAGTCTTTTCCATTCTGTTGTTTTCCTCTATTTCTTTGCATTGATCGCTGAGGAAGGCTTTCTTATCTCTTGCTATTCTTTGGAACTCTGCATTCAGATGTTTATATCTTTCCTTTTCTCCTTTGCTTTTCGCTTCTCTTCTTTTCACAGCTATTTGTAAGGTCTCCCCAGACAGCCATTTTGCTTTTTTGCATTTCTTTTCCATGGGGATGGTCTTGATCCCTGTCTCCTGTACAGTGTCACGAACCTCATTCCATAGTTCATCAGGCATTCTATCTGTCAGATCTAGGCCCTTAAATCTATTTCTCACTTCCACTGTATAATCATAAGGGATTTGATTTAGGTCATACCTGAATGGTCTAGTGGTTTTCCCTACTTTCTTCAATTTCAGTCTGAATTTGGCAATAAGGAGTTCGTGATCTGAGCCACAGTCAGCTCCTGGTCTTGTTTTTGCTGACTGTATAGCACTTCTCCATCTTTGGCTGCAAAGGATATAATCAGTCTGATTTCGGTGTTGACCATCTGGTGATGTCCATGTGTAGAGTCTTCTCTTGTGTTGTTGGAAGGGGGTGTTTGCTATCACCAGTGGGTTCTCTTGGCAAAACTCTATTAGCCTTTGCCCTGCTTCATTCCGTATTCCAAGGCCAAATTTGCCTGTTACTCCAGGTGTTTCTTAACTTGCTACTTTGTTACCTAAGCAGGATCATTAAACCAATTGCAGTTAAAAGTGCAAGTCACTCAGTCCTGTCCACTCTTTGCAACCCCATGGACTATACCCATATGGTCCATGGAATTCTCCAGACCAGGATACTGGAGTGGGTAGCCTTTCCCTTCTTCAGGGGATCTTCCCAACCCAGGGATCGAACCCAGGTCTCCCACATTGCAGGCGGATTCTTCAACTGAGCCACAAGGGAAGCCTTATGTCTTGCAGTTAAGACATGGAGAAAGATTGTTCCTCAGAGCAAACGTAATTTTCCGAACTTCCTGTCAGAGTTTAGGGAAGGGTTCAGGTGAGTGAGAAAAAGAACACTGTAATTTAACTTAACCTGTTTTTCTGAAATGTTTTTAGACAGGCTAGTACTACAGGGCATGTTCCAGGTCTCTCAGTAGTCGGGCCCTAACTTGGAAATGGTGTTTTTAGCCTTAGCTTACAGGTTAATGTTTGGAAATAATGCCACCTCTTGTTTGGTTATTTAGAGGAAGCTGGATTTGAATCTGCATACATTGATGTCCTGATTAAAATCAGGGTCTTAATATTAGAGGAATTAAAAGGAAAACAGTCAGCTAACAGTTACTGCCATTATTGTGTAGCTATTGAAAATTCTTTTTTGAAAAAGAATAGGAATAGAAGAATAACACATGGGGAAATGCTCATCATACATTTTTAAATGAAAAAAGCAGGGTTAGTTTTGCATTCTTGTAAGATAAACACATGTACTTGAGAGATTTGAAGAACTTATACTAAAATGTTAGTAAGGTCCATTTCCATGATGGTGCATTAATTTTGTAAATTTCTCTCTCTGTTTAAAAAAAGGCAAAAATTAAACCATGCAATTTGTTTTCACCTAGAATGTATTACTTTCTAAGCATACTTACTGCGAGGATGTTCTTAGTTGTAATAGAGGGAGAGAGGTTTTTCTTCTGATCATAGGTGGAAGTTGAGAACGGGGAAGAGGAGGTGGGGTTAAAGATAAATGTATGAGTATGAGAGAGATTGCTTATAGCATCATCATTTCCATTTTAAACAGTGAAAAACAAGAGATTACTTTGCCTGTTTAGTCACCTTGAGGGGCAAGAAAAGGATGTAATAGGAGTAGGTACTGCTTGAAAAGGTTCTTTCCTCCAGCAAGCAGATCTTAACTCAGTAAAACTTGGTTTCCACAGGTGGATATGGGAGGAAGAAGACAGTTTTATATATGGGCTGTTGAGAAAATTCAGTTATCTAAGGAATTTCCTGTTAAGTTCTTGGCCTACATTATTTATTTTGAGTTTAGCTCTTTTAAATAATTAACTTTTCTTTTAAAGCCATATGTTTATTTCCATTTTAAGCCAACTTCCTCAGTGGCATAAGACAGGGATGGCAGATTGATTACAATCACATGTCACGTCCTAGAGTGATTAGTTAAGAGTGTTTAGACTTTTGGAGGAAGGCTGTCGTAATTGATTAACGATGTCTGTTTTAGCTCTGTGGAGAAGTCTTCCGATTTATAATCCATTTTGTGTGATCCTTTGGACATATTAAGGCTGCTTGGTAGATAATACAGCAAAAGTATCAAAGAATGAGGGAGACCAACTATTGGACACCAAACAAGTGAAATAAGTGAAAACAGTAATTCTTGTGCAGACTTAACTTTTAAATCCATGGTTTAAAGAGGAAATTAACTGTGACTAGAACTGCAGTCTCTCCAGTAAGGCCACAATCCATATATGACTATTGAGCTGTTTAAAATGTGGCTAGTTTGAGAATATGAATTTTAAAATTTTATTTAATTTTAATTATTTTAAATTTAAAAATGGAAGCAGTGTACAACGGTTTCTGTTAAGTACAATTTAATTTTTTTGTTTCAGTTCAGTTGCTCAGTCGTGTCCAACTCTTTTCGACCCCATGAATTGCAGCACGCCAGGCCTCCCTGTCCATCACCAACTCCCAGAGCCTGCTCAAACTCATGTCCGTCCAGTTGGTGATGCCATTATACCAATCATCATACCAATTTTTTTGGTAGGACTGCATTTTACTTTTAACCTTTGCATCCAAACAATGCAGGGATGCTTTTATGTCTAGGCCTGGAAGTGGCACCTGTATCTGCTATCGACAGTACTTAGTTAGCACATGCATCACCTCATGTGTATCTCCCCTCCCCGCTTGCTGAGGACATCAGGCCTGTCCTTTTAGCAAATTTCAATTTTACAGTACAGTGTTATCAACTACAGTCACCATTTAGGCTTTTTTTTGTTGGCTATTGGTATATAAAATGTGATACCATAAAAATTAAGTTCAGATTAATGTTTTCAGCTTAAATGCAGAACTACAGGTTTTTCTTCTTACATCAGAATGTCTTTTGAATTATGCCCCAAATCTCAGCTCTCAGTGACCTAAACATATTTAATGACTTGCTTTATTCCACACCACACAAACAGCAGTCTCTGGGTAATAATTCCAAAACTACCATCAGCAATAAAGTAACTGAAAACAGATTCAGTATTTTTCTTCCCTCTTTTAATTGTTTTTGTCCTAAGGATA
This sequence comes from Bos mutus, assembly GCF_027580195.1. NCBI lineage: Eukaryota > Metazoa > Chordata > Mammalia > Artiodactyla > Bovidae > Bos > Bos mutus. The sequence continues at coordinate 6,336,204 of NC_091629.1, forward strand.
AACCCCATTAGAAATGTGCAATCAAATTACTGTGCTTTGAAGCCACTTGTAGGATATTTCCTCTCTGGTTAAGCCACTAATTGGATGCACAGTTAGGCTCATTTGATTAATTTGACATTTAATTTTGGGGAATTCCTTTTTAAAATTTAATTTTGTTTTATAATTGTGTAAATTGTATGCATAGTTGCAAAAAGCAAATCTAAAAAACAAGGTATGTTTAAAGAATCTTATCCATATTCTTGCCAACCTGTTGACCCTTGGCCCCATATGCAATTATTTTTTAAAGATGTTATGTTTTATCCTTTTTTCTTAAAAAGTAAAGGAATATGTTTTTGTATCTTTTCCATTTCATAAGTGGTAGCATTCTATAAACATTTTTTTTTTTATTTTTCACCTTAGCAATATTCTGGAGATTGGGTGTGGTGGTAATAACAGTATCTCTCTACATTACTTCTTACCTGAGATTGGGTGTGGTGCTAATAACAGTATCTCTCTACATTACTTCTTACTGCAGTGTAGTACCCTAATGTTTGGAGATCCCATAATTTATTTGACCAATCCCCCATCAGTGGTTGTATTGGTTGTTTCTAGTCTTTTCCTATTGCAAATAGTGCTGTAGTGAATAATTACATATATATTTTTGCCAGTGATTCTTTGAGATTCCTAAAAGTGAGTTTGCTGGGACAAAAAATAAGCCCGTGTGTAATTTTGCTGGATATCACCAGCAGAGAGTGTATCAGAGTCTTTCCCTGCAACTTGGCAGAGTACGTTGTCCTGCTTTTAGATTTTTGCTGGGTGGATAGATGAGAAATATTATCTCATATTAGTTTGTGGTTGCATTGCTTTTTTTTTTTTGAACTCTTAGATCTGTTTCATTTTTTTCTATCCTTGGCCTTTTTGTTTTTAGATTCTATATTAATTGTAATATAAGTTGCTGGCTACCTTGCTTGCTTCCCACTCATCCCCTCCCTCACTCTCTCAGAGTTTATCACTTGTCTTTGAATTTTTCTCTGAACTTAGCTTTGAACTTGGTCTCTGAACATTTCTTACTGTCTGACTGTGCACTGGAGTTTGGGGAAAACGGATGGGTAAAGGATGGGGTCATAAGAGTACAGTAGTTTTTGTGGAGATGAGAAGCTTGGTTGTAATGGTTAACAGGTGGTTTGGTTTCTGATGTTCACTGATGTAAACAGGATTGTAAGATAGAATGGATTTAGTCCATATCATTGTACTAGTGGATGTTGTGATTTTTGTTGTTGTTGTTAAGTTACCATTTGTTAAGTAGAGCCCTGGGGTGTCATGGATGGTGAGCTCAAAGTTCAACAAAAGACTGTAAGGGAAAGTGAAATGGAGAAATTTATTACTCACAGGTCCTGGAGGAGGTTCATAGCTTGCCTTGAGGGGACACATGGGGAGGTCGGGGCAGGCAGAGAGTAAGCCAGCAGGACTTGAGACACCTGCCTTTATTAGGGTCAGAGGATGGAGTGCTTTGTGGTTCATCAAACTGGTCTGCTAAGTTCTTTGATTCAGTTGGGCTTTTCTATTAAAAAAATATAATTCTAATACTGCCTTTCTTTTTTTTTTTTTAATTTAATTTTATTTTTAAACTTTACATAATTGTATTAGTTTTGCCAAATATCAAAATGAATCCGCCACAGGTATACATGTGTTCCCTATCCTGAACCCTCCTCCCTCCTCCCTCCCCTACCATCCCTCTGGGTCGTCCCAGTGCACTAGCCCCAAGCATCCAGTATCGTGCATCGAACCTGGACTGGCATCTCGTTTCTTACATGATATTTTACATGTTTCAATGTCATTCTCCCAAATCTTCCCATCCTCTGGGATATAATACTGCCTTTCTATAGAACAGATGTTTAATGAATGTTAACCAAAATAAATATTGGGCTTTTTTGTTCTTATTTCAGGCTACAGACAAGAGAAAAGCTTTAGAAGAGACCAAAGCCTATACAACCCAATCCCTAGCTAGTGTCGCTTATCAAATAAATGCATTGGCTAACAATGTGCTCCAACTGCTGGACATCCAAGCCTCTCAGCTCCGGAGAATGGAGTCTTCCATCAATCATATCTCACAGGTAACAGCTTGTAAAAACTTTAAATTCACATTTAATTAACTAGCAGCATGGTAGGTAGCCTGGAAATATGGATTCCTTACTCATCTTCTTACTGACTAGTCATTATCACTTTCAACTTTAGCTTTGAGTTCAGTAAGACTATTCTGTGTGTGTGTGTGTGTGTGTGTATGGTAAAATACACACCCAGTGGTTACTGGTCTGTGGCTTTGTGTTAGTATAATGCCGACCTTACCAAATAACATTGGACAGTGTTCCCTTCTCTTCAGTTTTAAGCAAAGTGGGTGTAGAATTGATTTTCGTCTATTAAATTGATTTTCATTCTGGTCTTAATTCTTTCTTTCTTTGTCCTTACCCATTTACCCTAAATGCTACATTTACTATGTATGTTTTTTTCCTGTAGTAAGGGAGTTTTTGAAAGGCAGTAGATTGTATTGTTATTTATTAAAAAAATTCTAGAACTTAGCACTAAACCTGTCATATTCTAAGCATTCAGTAAGTATTTGTTAAAATTTCTCTTTAGGAAGGATTGGTCTGTATACTATTCAGTACAATACCTGGAAATAGTTAATAAACATTTGAATAGAGAAATAAGTCCCATGGGCATGTCTTTTGGGTGGCATTGAAGGAGTGATGTTTAAGTTGGGGTTTGATGGGAGTCTGTGTATTTGATCATACGGACATGGAGTACAAATGCATTCCAGTCGGAGATAATGATCTTAGACAAAGTCATGATGACTTGTTCAGGGTGACTAAGATATCTGTTTTGTTTAGAATGAGGAATGTACCTGGAGCTTAGTTCTGAAAGATAAATCTGAAGTTCTAAGTTAAAATTCATTTCTCTCTGATTTGTTTTCATCGATGAAGCTGAATAATGGCTTGCATTTTGTTAGCAGAGTGGGTGTATCCTTTTGCTGCTTCTCTTATCTGCTTGCTGGGAAATATAAAACTCCTGAATCAGAGCAGCATGCTGAGCAGAAAAAGAGAGTATCCATCTTCCCTCACCATTGTCAGATGGCAGACTGATGTGATTCAGCCCTGAAGCGAAGATGGGAGTATCCTTCGAAAACTGAAGACTCTGTTCTTTACTTTCAAAGCAGACAGCAGCTATCCTGCCTCTGTTCAATATGCTTTTTGGAGAAATGAATCACCCAAACCCACATTCTGCCTCAGATAATCTATTTGGGGTGTTGAGGAAGCAAACCTTCTGTGCCTCTTTTCTGTAATCTGTTTGTCTCCCTACTAATCACAAAGTTTGGGCTAAACCGTATTTTTGTTGTTGTTTAGTCACTGAGTTGTATCCAACTCTTTTTGACCCCATGGACTTTAGCCCACCAGGCTCCTCTGTCCCTGGAATTCTCCAGACAAGAATATGGAATGGGTTACCATTTCCTTCTTCAGGGAATCTTCCCAAACCGGGGATTGAACCTGAGTCTCCTGTATTGGCAGGCGGATTCTTTCCCAGCCATTGGGAAGCCCAAGCCATATTTTAGTTCTGTCCTGATTAATAGTAATAACTGAAGACTGCTCTCATCTCACTTAGAATAAAGGCTGCGTTTTTCTAAAAAGAGGCTGGAGTCTTCCTTTTTCTGGTCTGATAATAAGAGGTTAGTTTGGGAGCCTCTTTGCAGATCTTCTGACCTTTTGGTTGTCTCTAAGCCGTGCCTTAGGCTACAGCTTGAACCTCCTAGTCAATTGCTGAGTCTTTACAGTTGCCAGTCTTGTTTCAAAGCCTGGAAATGGTTTTTTGCTTCCTATGGTTTTAAACCTCAGATGTCTTAGTGTGGTATAAAAGGCCCTTTGGTCTGGTCTCTTCCAACTCGCATCACATTCCTGCCATGCTCAACTTGTTGAAGTCTTCTAAACATAGCATGCAATTTTGTGCCTCTTTTCTGTAATCTGTTTGTCTTACTTGGCATTAACTTTGTTCTGACTCTGTTCTGCTTAACATAAGCACCATCTGAAGTCTTCACTGATTAGCTCAGGGTAGATACTGCTGCTCTCTTTGTGCTATGCCATCTTATTCGTTCCCCCTGGTATCAGTGTCTTGAGGTCCATGTCTGTCTCCCCCTCCTCTCTTTAAAGGTGACGAGCATCCTGTGTAAGTACCATGTGCTGATTGTGCCCCAGGAGTTGTTTATCCGCAGTACATATCCTCTTTTTATCCTCAGTACATAGTTAACTGGCACGTAAGAGATGATTTAAAAAGTATTTTTTGGATGAGACAGTGTGGTGTAGTCTGCTTTGAACTCATAAAGATCTCAGTTTGAATCCTAGTTCTGCCTGCGTGTGATGTGTTCAAATTACCTAACTTTTTTGTGTTTAGTTTTGTCATATGCAGAGTTGGCCCATTAGTGCTGATCTTAAAGGATGAAATAAGGAATTGCATGTAAAGAATTTAGCCTAATACCTGGATATAGAATGTTGGCATTATTAGTCATCATAGCTAATCATCTGTTCTCTCCCTTTAACGTTCGGCCTCTCTTGCATTAGCCCTCTAATCAACATTCAGCATTTTCTCTCCATCTTATAAAAAAGCTTTCCTTACCATACCTTTTGAGAGACTGCCTTTTCTTTTTTGACAATTCACAGACTTAAGTGCTTGAATCTGTCATCTTGTGGCAGTTTTCTTCCTGGAAACATATATGTGTGTCAGTCCATTGTGATTTGATTTTGTCTCTTATCCTTGGATGTTGCTTTTGCAAAAAGGAACAATGATATTTTTGTTCTAAATCTAGAAATACTTTTTCCCACCTCTTCCCTATTGCTCTTATTTATGGCATGTGACAAATTTGTGATTGTGTTTGTGTGTTTACCTATTTAATGCGTGTTTCTTCTCTTAGAGGTAAATTTAATGATGAAGAAACCTCATTTGTTGGGTTCATCACTGTGTCTTGTCCCCAGGGTCTCCCTTAGAATCTGACAAGGAGTAGATCCTTGAAACTTTAAGTTACCCCGAGGCACTTTTAAAAATCTAGTCTTCTGTGAAGGAGGACTAATCATTTGTGAAATAGAGGAGAACAATAGAATGGAAAGACTAGAGATCTCTTCAAGAAAATTAGACATTCCAAGGGGACATTTCATGCAAAGATGGGCACAGTAAAGGACAGAAATGGTATGGACCTAACAGAAGCAGAAGATATTAAGAAGAGGTGGCAAGAATACACAGAAAAACTATAAAAAAAGATCTTCACAATCCAGATAACCACGATGGTGTGATCACTCACCTAGAGCCAGACATCCTGGAATATGAAGTCAAGTGGGCCTTAGGAAGCATCACTATGAACAAAGCTAGTGGAGGTGATGGAATTCCAGTTGAGCTATTCCAAATCCTGAAAGATGATGCTATGAAAGTGCTGCACTCAATTATGTCAGCAAATCTGGAAAATGCAGCACTGGCCACAGGACTGGAAAATGTCAGTTTTCATTCCAATCCCAAAGAGAGGCAATGCCAAACAATGCTCAAACTACCACACAATTACATTCATTTCACACTCTAGTAAAGTAATACTCAAAATTCTCCAAGCCAGGCTTCAACAGTACGTAAACCATGAACTTCCAGATGTTCAAGCTGGTTTTAGAAAAGGCAGAGGAACCAGAGATCAAATTGCCAACATCCATTGGATCATCGAAAAAGCAAGAGAGTTCCAGAAAAGCATCTACTTCTGCTTTATTGACTACGCTAAAGCGTTTGACTGTGTGAATCACAACAAACTGGAAAATTCTGAAAGAGATGGGAATACCAGACCACCTGATCTGCCTCTTGAGCAATCTGTATGCAGGTCAAGAAGCAGCAGTGGAATAACAGACTGGTTCCAAATAGGAAAAGGAGTACGTCAGGGCTGTATATTGTCACCATGCTTATTTAACTTATATGCAGAATATATCATAAGAAATGCTGGGCTGGATGAAGCACAAACTGGGATCAGGATTGCCGGGAGGAATATCAGTAACCTCAGATATACAGATGACACCACCCATATGGCAGAAAGAGAAGAACTAAAGAGCCTCTTGATGAAAGTGAAAGAGGAGAGTGAAAAAGTTGGCTTAAAGCTCAACATTCAGAAAACGAAGATCATGGCATCTGGTCCCATCACTTCATGGGAAATAGATGGGGAAACAGTGGAAATAGTGGCAGACTTTATTTTTTGGGCTCCAAAATCACTGCAGATGGTGACTGCAGCTATGAAATTAAAAGATGCTTACTCCTTAGAAGAAAAGTTATGACCAACCTAGACAGCATATTCAAAAGCAGAGACATTACTTTGCCAACACAGGTCTGTATAGTCAAAGCTATGGTTTTTCCAGTGGTCATGTATGGATGTGAGATTTGGACTATAAAGAAAGCTGAGCACCGAAGAATTGATGCTTTTGAACTGTGGTTTTGGAGAAGACTCTTGAGAGTCCCTTGGACTGCAAGGAGATCCAACCAGTCCATCCTAAAGGAAATTAGTCTGAATATTCATTGGAAGGACTGATACTGAGACTGAGACTCCAATACTTTGGCCACGTGATGCGAAGAACTGACTCACTGGAAAAGACCCTGATGCTGGGAAAGATTGAAGGTGGGAGGAGAAGGGGATGACAGAGGATGAGATGGTTGGATGGCACCACCAACGTGATGATTATGAGTTTGAGTAAACTCCAGGAGTTGGTGATGGACAAGGAGGCCTGGTGTGCTGCAGTCCATGGGGTCGCAGAGTCAGACACCACTGAGTGACTGAACTGAACTAACCACTGTTGTGTTTAGAAAGTTCTCCATTTTAAAGGAAAATGAACATACCTTAGTGTACATTTTGAATTATCATTTATTTGATGCAGAATCTTAAATATAGTACTCAGTGTGGTCACTGAATATATTTTTGCCCACTTGTTCCCTGAGAAAGTCCCAAGTATGAAGAATTAAGAGGCTGAAATGGATTAGGTCCTTTAATTAGATATTGTCAGTGTCTGCATTCATCTCCACACTTGGACTCTGCCTTGCAGTTCTTATGAAACAGCCAGGGAGGAGCTGGTCAATAAGTAAGAGCGAGAATTGACTTTTACCATTAAGAGGAAAATCTCTTTGCCTATTACTTTCATTAAAAACCCACCCATACCTTTGTCAAGTGATATCATGTCAGTGCTCACACTTTGCCTGCAGGACAAAGGCTGGATGGTTGATGGTATCAACATAAGCTCCGTCCTGTCTCCCCTTGCCTCTCTAGCTTCATTCTGTCTCTCCCTCCCTCCCCACTGTTGGCTTCACACCTCCTGATTCGCATAGTGCTTTAGCAGTGTGTCTTTGTTGTGGCCAGTCCCTTTGCTTGGAATGGGTACCTACTCGATTTCCTCTGCCTAACTCCCGGTCACTCTTCTGCTTCAGTGTAATTGCCTTGGCCTCATGGAAAGCATTTCATTGGTTCCAGAAGAGTAGATTTGATCTTTCCTAGTACTTCTGTTGGAGAAGGCAATGGCATCCCACTCCAGTACTCTTGCCTGGAGAATCCAACGGACGGAGGAGCTTGGTAGGCTGCAGTCCATGGGGTCACTAAGAGTTGGACACGACTGAGCGACTTCACTTTCACTTTTCACTTTGATGCATTGGAGAAGGAAATGGCAACCCACTCCAGTGTTCTTGCCTGGAGAATCCCAGGGACGGGGGAGCCTGGTGGGCTGCCGTCTATGGGGTCGCACAGAGTCGGACACGACTGAAGCGACTTAGCAGCAGCAGTACTTCTGTGCCTGCTGCTGTATGACAGATAAGTTCTGTTTGATCTTCTTTGATTTTTCTCTCCCCTTTGGTCTTTGTCCTTGGAGGCTTACCGTATGGATTATGTCCATGGGCATCTGTAACTTCTGGCTTCAGAGAGAGTGCAGCCATTGTGGACATGGGCAGGTCAGCAGCAGTGAGGAAGGAAAGCTCAGAACATTTATTACCCTGGTTTCTTCCCAGTGGACTGGCTGTGTCCAGGACAAGTCCCTGTTCTTCTCAAGGTGGCCTTGTCTGGGTGACTTCGTCCTCCTCATTCTGGTGATCCTCCTGCCCTTGTCCTTTTGGATTTAGGATTTTAGCTCTTCCTGCTGAGAACATTGGCTCCTGTACCTACTTCTGTTCCTGTGTCCCTTCCCATTCCTTTGTGTTTAGTTCCTCTGTTATAAATGGTCTTTGAATTTTTCTAATTGGAATATTTCATCAGTTTCTGATTGGAAGTCTGGCTAATGCAGCCCAGCTTGTTATTTCTCATACTGAGCCCATCTCTTTTCTCCTGTTTTTGCCTTTGCTCTCACTTAGGAAAGCAGGAGGCTCAGCTGATGAAGTTCTAGAGCACTCTGTTTACACTTTAGCTAGGTTAGTGCTGCTTTTGTTTATATTACATATTGAGATTCTGTGTAAGCGTTGACTTGAAATTAGGATGAACAATAAAAACGGTTTGGAAGTTAGTGACTGGACTGCAAGAATAAAAATCCTAAAATCTTTTTAACAGCATTTAAGGTTCTTTAAGAGGCCTGGCACCTGCCTTTATTTTTGGCTTTATTTCTTATTACTAACCCATCTAGGATTTTTAAGTTGTAGGGATAAAAGTCTCTCTACATACATGACTCATATTGTTACAGGCATGTTTCATCTGGTCAGGTCCCTCCCACTCATCATTGAGGTCTTACCCTGAATTTTATTAAAGGGTGGTTTTCCTGAATGCCCCTTTCTGCCTTGTCTCTGACCTGTGCACATATTATTAGAATTCTCTGCTGATTGTTTTTACAGCATCCTATAGTTCCCTTTCAAATCATTTATTGTTAGAATTACCTAGTTAATTTGTCCTGTTCCTTTGCCTTCCATGGGGTTCTGCTGTGATCATCCCAGTGCGTAGCATGCATGCATCCATTAATTTCAACAAATGAAAGGAAATTAAAGTGGAAGGTCACAGACTCTCTTTAGAGAAGCTCAGTGCAAGAGACTTTAGAGTCATTGGAATTTGTTACAGTTTTGAATGGGGCCTGTCTCCTTTTAATTTCAGTTGATGGGGAAAAAAATCATTGTATCCTTATCTTAGAGAAATTTTTCTTGGTTGTGTTCCTTCATAGGTTAATGGAACATTGATTGCTAAATACCTCTGAATCAGGGAACTTAAAAAAAAAATCTTGCTCTCATTTTTGTGAGTAAGTAGTAAAGATGACTTCAGAATTTTTTTTTGGAGGGGAAGGAGCGACAATTTTAAAGTCACAGAAAATTGCAAGTATAGGACAAAGAACTTTTTTGTTTTGGACTGTTTGAGAATAACCTGCTGCTGTGGTGCCCCATCAGTCCTGAAATCTTGGGTGTGTATTTTCTAGACACAAATACATGCTACTGGATAGCTGTTATACAAGCATCAAAATCAGGTGATTAACATGGATATATTACTACTCTGTACTCAAATTGCTACTTCAGTCTGCCAGTTTGTTCAGTAACTTTATGGGAAATTGAGCCAGTTCAGAAGCATTTAGTTATCCTGTCTCCTTGGCCTTCTTCAGTCTGCCACTGTTCCTCAGTCTACATTCGACTTTACCTGACCTTGATACTTTTGAAAACTATAGACCAGTTAATTTGTAGAATGTCGGTATGAATATGTTTAATCTTTCTTCATGAGTAAATTCATGTGATAAAGAGACTTTGGAGGCAGTAGCTTCCTATTTAAAAACCACTTTCATTGTCTTAATTTTTTTAAGAAAACTTTTTTGCTTACTTTTAAGTCTTTTTCTAAGTGTTTCTAGCATTAGGGCTTATAAATTCGTAATAATATCTAAAGATAGAGGAATTCTATTAAAGAATCTGGCATGACACACATCAAGGCATAACACTCCTAAGAATGTTTTGTTAGAGATCCAGCAAAATTTATTGTCATAGGAATTTTTATTTCAACTTGTCAAAAATAATTAACTGTGCTGTATTTTGCCATTAAGATCATTGCACATTTAAAAATCCTTTGGTCTCTGAGTTGCAAGTGGTACTTGAGAACTTCTAAGACATAAATAAATGTATTTAATTATGGCAGAAATTATTTCTAAAATAACCCTCTTGGTTAAAAACAAATTGTGTGCATTTTAGCTCTGAAATAATTTGAAAATCCAAATGAAGGCATTAGACCGCTGTTCTAAGCCTATTTTTAGTTGTATTTCCTTTGAGCTGATTTCCTTTCTAGCCACCTGCAGTTTTATGTGCAGTTACACGTGTTCATTTTTTCTAAAATTGTCCCCTCCCTTTTCCAAGCTTGGCATGGAAGTAGCTTCTCTAATGTTTTTAGTTTGTTCTTTTTGAAGAGCAAAGTATAAATTATAAAACCTCCATTGAGTAAATTCATGTAAAACTATTTTTGATGAAAAACAGCATTAGTATGAAATAAAATATTCTCTGGCCCTAGAGTTTTTAAAAATTATAGCCTATTTTGTCTTGATATCATTAATATACTACATGTTAACATATAGAATATATCCTTCCCTTTCTTTTACTTTCCACTTTTTCCTGTTAAGATTTGCCTCTTCTAAGAATAACTGGATTTTATAAAAAATACAGTGTGGGAGTTCACTTGTAGACTAGTGGTTAGCATTCCTCCCAGCTTTCACTGCCATGGCCCAGGTTCAATCCCTCAATGGGGAGCTGACATCCCACAAGCCAACAATAAAAAATTAAAAACAAAAATAGTGTAACATTTCTTTTAACTGGGGCATCTATTGCATATACACTTAGTTATTGAACTGTTTGGATTCAGATGAACCACCATTATTTTGTGCCTTTTATTCATGTCATCTATTCTCTTAGTTTCCTTTCTTCTGGATTAGCATTCTCTTTCGGATTAACATTCTCTGGAGGCCTTACTGTGTAAGTGTGCACGTGTATATATGTGCGTATATGTGTGTATGCTGCTTCCTGCTTATGGTGAATTATTTCCTTATGTGTTTTATAAATTTTGGTTGTGAGCCTGTCTTAAGATATCATCTTTGAGATCTCTCTGCATGCTGAGGGTGATACATCGGTAAGATAAATTGAAGACGTATTCCTAGACAGTTTTATTCTGTTATTCTGCCAAGTGTTCTTGGGGTACGATCAATCAAGGACTGTTAAGAGTTTTGTAGCTGAAAACATGGGAACTTGTTATACTTTCTTGGATAGCTGCCCTCCCCGCCCCCCGCTCAGGGGTGTGTGTGTGTGTGTGTGTATATATTAGTTTCCTAAACACTTTTGTGATGACATGAGCTCATATCAGTAATCCTGGATAATCTGTCTCAAGATTCTTAATCACATCTGCAGAGATCCTTTTGCCATGTCACTTCTACCTTCCCACATTCAGCAAACCAAGACCTTCTGTTTTGTTCCCATTTGAAAGTGAAAGTGTTAGTCGCAAAGTCATGTCTGACTCTTTGTGACCCCATAGATTGTAGCCTGCCAGGCTCCTCTGTCCATGGAATTCGCCAGGCAAGAATACTGGAGTGGGTAGCCATTTCCTTCTCCAGGGGGTCTTCCTGACCCAGGAATCGAACCGGAGTCTCCTGTATTGCAGGCAGATTCTTTACCAGCTGAGCTACCAGGGAAGCCCTTGTTCCCTTTTGGTGTAAGTCTGAAGTCTGTTAGTGGCCAGCAAACCCCTATGGAGTAACTTCTTTGATGTTTTCTGCTCTGATCTTTAGTCCCCCCTTCTCCCTCCTCCCTGGATATTGTTTGCTGTATTTAATATTGGACTCTGAATTTTTAAAGAGTCTATCAAGTATGTTTAGGCAGTTCATAACTGGGAGAGTTTGCAGGTGTCTAATCTGCCATATTGCCTCAGTTGGTATTCCTTTTTTTCCTGTTATCTTTTAATTTTAAATGCTTTTAATTTAGCCTTAAAAAAAACCCTCAACCCCCAAAACCTCAGTGAATCTCATCTTTGAACAAGCTTGTCATTTAACTGTGGCTAAAGTCAGTTTCTTGATGAAAGTGAAAGTGGAGAGTGAAAAAGTTGGCTTAAAGCTCAACATTCAGAAAACTAAGAACATGGCATCTGGTCCCATCACTTCATGGGAAATAGATGAGGAAACAGTGGAAACAGTGTTAGACTTTATTTTTTGGGCTCCAAAATCACTACAGATAGTGATTGCAGCCATGAAATTAAAAGACGCTTGCTCCTTGGAAGGAAAGTTATGACCAACCTAGATAGCATATTCAAAAGCAGAGACATTACTTTGCCAACAAAGGTCCGTCTAGTCAAGGCTATGATTTTTCCTGTGGTCATGTATGGATGTGAGAGTTGGACTGTGAAGAAAGCTGAGCGCCGAAGAATTGATGCTTCTGAACTGTGGTTTTGGAGAAGACTCTTGAGAGTCCCTTGGACTGCAAGAAGATCCAACCAGTCCATTCTGAAGGAGGTCAGCCCTGGGATTTCTTTGGAGGGAATGATGCTGAAGCTGAAACTCCAGTACTTTGGCCAGCTCATGAAGAGCTGACTCATTGGAAAAGACTCTGATGCTGTGAGGGATTGAGGGCAGGAGGAGAAGGGGACGCCAGAGAATGAGATGGCTGGATGGCATCACTGACTCGATGGACTTGAGTCTGAGTGAACTCCAGGAGTTTGTGATGGACAGGGAGGCCTGGCGTGCTGCGATTCATGGGGTTGCAAAGAGTCAGACAGGACTGAGCAACTGAACTGAACTGAAAGTCAGTTTCTTTTCTTTGAGTCCTCTGTTTTGCTCTTATTGACAAACTGCCTTTTTTCTTTTAACTGACCCCACCTGTCCTGGGTTATTCTGATTCTGATGCTCAGCCAGACCAAGACTCTCTCTTATTACTTCCTGTTTCTATTCTTGACTGGTCAGGTGGTTCTCTTTCAATACAAATTTGTGTTTTCTATTTTTCTGTCTCGTTTGAACTAAAGGCGTATAGATATTATTCTCTACTGAGCAGTTATCATTGGACTTTGTTTCACAATTCCCTCCTCCTGTCTGATACTATGTGAGTGTGCCCAGGCCAGTCAGATACTACCAAAGGGATTATAGTTAAAAGCTGAGATCTGTTTTGCCCCTTTCTATACTCAGTCTTGTTCTCTAGAGCACTTGGATAGTAACTACTGGGTATCAGGCCTGCAATGCAGTAGACCCTGGGTTCAGTCCCTGGGTTGGGAAGATCCCCTGGAGAAGGGAATGGCACCCTACTCCACTATTCTTGCCTGGGGAATCCCATGGACAGAGGAGCCTGGTGAGCCACAGTTCATGGGGTCGCAAAGAGTTGGACATGACTGAGCGACTAAGACACTACTGTGTATCAGATGTTTTACACATGTGAACACCTGTGAGTTAATTCACCCTCACAACAACCCCACTTCCCAGATGAAGAAACTGATATTCAAAGAGGTTATTTGACTTGTTCAGAATTATACATTTATTAAATGGCATTATTTGAACCAGAAAGTCTGGCTTTAGAATCTGCTTTATTATCACTATGCTGGACTGCTTTGGTTTTAGAATGAAAATTATTTTCCCTCCATACTTTGAAAGGCAATCTAGTCCATTTCTTCTAGCTTCCAGTATTGTCACTGAGATGTCTGATGTGTCTGATTCTTTGTATGTAATTTGCCTTTTTCTCTCTGAAAACTTCGGAATATTTATTCTTGTTAGCTGTGATATTTTGAAATTTCACAGGGATATAACTTGGTCTTTTGAAAGTACATTATGCTGGCATTTGGGGATATGCTCCTGTATTTTGGGGTGCTATGTGTTATTTCTTTGTTTTCCTGTTATTCTGGGAATATTCATAGATTCATATATTCCTATTTTTTCTAGATTCAGATATTAGACTTTTTAAATTAATGTTTTGGTGCTGTTTTCCTTTCTTGTTTCTTTACCTTTGGAAGACATCTCAAAAATAAATTTCAGTGTATCAGTTACTGTTCTTTTTAATTTTTCAGAATGTTTGTTTCTTTTTCACAAGTTGGGTTTTTGTCAATGAATTACCTTCTACACTTCATATAATACGTACATATATATTTCATGTAATATAAATCCTTTTCAGAAAAGGATTCCTCTAATCTGTGCAGAATTCGGGGGGGGGGAGGTTCTTTTTTTTTTAGTTTTAGTTTTGTTTTAGGTCTCCCCTCACCCTGCCATGCTGTGTTGTCTCAGATGATCTGGTGGTTCTAGTCTGCTTCTGTTTAAGAATGAGGGACTAAAATGCTTAAGTAGAAACTATAAATACGTGATGGAGACTGTCACTTGGTGGTGTGAGCAGGCCTTACCCAAATCTAATAGACAGTTAATTCTCCAGCTTTTAGCTCTGTTCCTCACTTTTTTTTTTTTAATTTTTTTTATTGAAGGATAATTGCTTTACAGAATTTTGTTTTCTGTCCAACCCCAACATGAATCAACCATAGGTATACATATATCCCCTCCCTTTTGAAGCTCCCTCCCATCTCCCGCCCCATCCCACCCCTCTCGGTTGATACAGAGACCCTGTTAGAGTTTCCTGAGCCATACAGCAAATTCCTGTTGGCTGTCTATTTTACATATGGTAATATAAGTTTCCATGTTACTCTTTCCATACATCTCACCCTCTCTTCCCCTCGCCCCAAGTCCATAAGTCTGTTCTCTATGTCTGTTTCTCCACTGCTGCCCTGTAAGTGAATTCTTCAGTACCATTTTTCTAGATTCCATGTATATGCGTTAGAATATGATATTTATCTTTCTCTTTCTGACTTATTTCACTCTGTATGATAGGCTCTAGGTTCATCCACCTCATTAGAATTGACTCAAAGGCGTTCCTTTTTATGGCTGAGTAATATTCCATTGTGTATATGTCCACAACTTCTTTATCCATTCATCTGTTGATAGACATCTAGGTTGCTTCCATGTTCTAGCTATTGTAAATAGTGCTGCAATGAACAATGAGATACATGTGTCTCTTTCAATTTTGTTTTCCTCAGGGTATATGCCTAGGAGTGGGATTGCTGGGTCATATGGTAGTTTTATTCCTAGTTTTTAAAGGAATCTCCATACCGTCTTCCATAGTGATTGTATCAATTTACATTCCCACCAACAGTGCAAGAGCATTCCCTTTTCTCCACACCTTCTCCAGCATTTATTGTTTGTAGACTTTTTGATGATGGCCATTCTGACCAGTGTGAGGTGATATCGCATTGTAGTTTTGATTTGCATTTCTCTAATAATGAGCGATAAAGGACTTCCCTGGTGGCTCAGATGGTAAAGCGTCTGCCTACAATGGGGGAGATCTGGGTTCGATCCCTGGGTTGGGAAGATCCCCTGGAGAAGGAAATGGCAACCCTTTCCACTATTCTTGCCTGGAAAATCCCATGGACGGAGGAGCCTGGTAGGCTACAGTCCATGGGGTCACAAAGAGTCGGACACTACTGAGTGACTTCACTTCACTTAATAATGAGCGATGATGAGCATCTTTTCATGTGTTTCTTAGCCATCTGTATGTCTTTGGAGAAATGTCTGTTGAGGTCTTTTTCCTACTTTTTAATTGGGTTCTTTGTTTTTCTGGTATTGAGTTGTATGAGCTGCTTGTATATTTTGGAAATTAATCCTTTGTCAGTTGTTTCATTTGCTATTATTTTCTCCCATTTTGTGGGTTGTCTTTTCACCTTGCTTGTAGTTTCCTTTGCTGTGCCTTAAGTTTAATCAGGTCCCACTTGTTTACTTTTGTTTTTATTTCCGTTACTCTAGGAGGTGGGTCATAGAGGATCTTGCTTTGATTTATGTCATTGAGTGTTCTGTTTTCCTCTAAGAGTTTTATAGTTTCTGGTCTTACATTTACGTCTTTAATCCATTTTGAGTTTATCTTTGTGTGTGGTGTTTGGAAGTGTTCTATTTTCGTTCTTTTACATGTAGCTGTCCAGTTTTCCCAGCACCATTTATTGAAGAGGCTGTGGTTGCTCCATTTATACTCGTGCCTCCTTTGTCAAAAACAAGGTACCATTGGGCTCATGAGTTTATTTCTGGACTTTCTGTCTTGTTCCATTGGTGTATATTTCTGTTTTTGTGCCAGTACTGTACTGTCTTGATGAGTGTAGCTTTGTAGTATAATCTGAAGTCAAGAAGGTTGAGTCCTCCAGCTCCATTCTTCTTTCTCAGGACTGCTTTGGCTATTCGGGGTCTTTTGTGTTTCCATATGAATTGTGAATTTTTTTGTTCTAGTTCTGTGAAAAATGCCATTGGTAATTTGATAGGGACCACATTGAATCTGTAGATTGCATTTGGTAGTATAGTCATTTTCGTGATACTGATTCTTCCTACCCAGGAATTTGGAATATCTGTCCATCTGCTTATGTCATCTTTGATTTTTTTCATTAGTGTCTTATAATTTTCTGTGTACAGTTCTTTGTCTCCTTAGGTGAGTTTATTCCTCAGTATTTAATTCTTTTTGTTGCAGTAGTGAATGGGATTGATTCCTTAATTTCTCTTTCTGATTTTTCATTGTTAGTATATAGAAATGCAAGTGATTTCTGTGTATGGATTTTGTATCCTGCAACTTTGCTAAGTTAACTGATTGCTGCTACTGCTGCTAAGTCGCTTCCATCGTGTCTGACTGTGTGCGACCCCATAGACGGCAGCCCACTGGGCTCCCCCGTCCCTGGGATTCTCCAGGCAAGAACACTGGAGTGGGTTGTCATTTCCTTCTCTAATGCATGAAAGTGAAAAGTTAAAGTGAAATCGCTCAGTCGTGTCCAACTCTTAGTGACCCCATGGACTGCAGCCTACCAGGGTCCTCCATCAATGGGATTTTCTAGGCAAGAGTACTGCAGTGGGGTGCCATTGCCTTCTCCGAGTTAACTGATTAGCTCTAGTAATTTTCTGATACTATCTTTAGGGTTTTCTATGTCCAGTATCATGTCATCTGTAAACAGAGCTTTACTTTTCTGATCTGAATTCCTTGTATAGCTTTTTCTTCTCTGATTGGTGTAGCTAGGACTTCCAGAACTATGTTGAATAATAGTGGTAAAAGTGGACACCCTTGTCTTGTTCCTGATCTTAGAGGGAATGCTTTCAGTTTTTGACTGTTGAGACTAATGTTTGCTGTAGGCTTATCATATATGGGCTTCCCTTGTAGCTCAGTCGGTAAAGAATCTGCCTGCAGTGCAGGAGACCAGGGTTCAATCCCTGGGTTGGGAAGATACCCTGGAGAAGGAAATGGCAACCCACTCCAGTATCGTTGCCTGGAAAATCTCATGGACAGAGGAGCCTGGTGGGCTGCAGTCCATGGAGTCACAAAGAGTCGGGCACAACTGAGCAACTAACACTTACTTACCATATGTGGTGTTTACTGTATTGAGGTAGGTTCCTTCTATGCCCGTTTTTTGAAGAGTTTTAATCATAAATGGGTGCTGAATTTTGTCAAAATTTTTTTCTGCATCTATTGAGATGATCATATGGTTTTTATCTTTCAATTTGTTAATATGGTGTATCACATTGATTGATTTGTATATATTGAAGAATCCTTGCATTCCTGGAATAAACCCAACTTGATCATCAGCTTTTTGATGTGTTGTTGGATTCTGTTTGCTAAAATATTATTGAGGATTTTTGCATCTATGTTTTTGCATTTATGTTGCAATACATTGATACTGACCTGTAGTTTTCTTTTTTGTGTGTGTTGTCTTTGATGGGACTTCCCTGGTGGCTCAGACGGTAAAGCGTCTGTCTACAATGCGGGAGACCTGGGTTCCATCACTGGGTCGGGAAGACCTGCTGGAGAAGGAAATGGCAATCCACTTCAGTACTATTGCCTGGGAAATCCCAGAGGATTTTCCTGATAGGAGGACAGAGGAGCCTGGTAGGCTATACAGTCCATGGGGTTGCAAAGAGTTGGACACGACTGAGCGACTTCACTTTCACTTCATAGAATTGAGTTTGGAAATGTTCCTTCCTCTGCAATTTTTTGAAAGAGTTTTAGAAGGGTAGGCATTAGCTCTTCTCTAAATGTTTGGTAGAATTCTCCTGTGAAGCCATCTGGTCCTGGGCTTTTGGTTTTGGGGAGATTTTTGATCACAGCTTCAATTTCAGTGCTTGTAATTGGGTTTTTCATAATTTCTATTTCTTCCTGGTTCAGTCTTGGAAGAATGAACTTTTCTAAGAATCTGTCCATTTCTTCCAGGTTATCCACTTTATTGCCATATAGTTGTTCATAATAGTCTCTTATAATCCTTTGTATTTCTGCATTGTCTGTTGTAACCTCTTCTTTGTTACTCACTTTTAAAAGAAAAACAGTTCTATTGAGATAGAATTCACATACCATACAGTTTTGTTATATTCATGGAGTTGCAGTGCATCACCACAGAAATTTTAGAATATTGTCATTACGTCAAAAGAAACTTCCATCTTCCTTAGCTCTCACTCCTCAGTCCCTGCCTTCTCTCTCCACTTAGCCCTCAGCAACTGGTCGTTTACTTTTTTCCCTATAGATTTGCCTGTTCTGGGAATTTCATATAAATGGTATTATGTAGTAAGTGGTCGTTTGTGATGTCTTCTTTCACTTAGCATGATGTTCTCAAAGCTCATCCATATTGGAGCATGTGCCAGTGCTTATTCCTTTTTACTTCCAAATAGTATTCTATTTTGTGGAAATAGCAAATGTATCCATTTATTAGTTAATGAATATTTGTATTTTTTCCAGTTGGGGGTATTAACGGATAACACTGCTATGAACATCTGTGTACCAGTTTCTGTGTGGACATATGTTTTCAGGTACATTGGTTATATACCTATGAGAGGAATTGCTGGATCCTGTGGTAACTCTGTGTTTAACCCTTCAAGGGACTGCCGGCTGTTACCCTAAGTGGATGCACCATTTTACATTCCCACTGGCAGTGTGGCCCGGGTTCAGTTTCTCCACGTGCTCGGAAGATCTGTTCTATTTTTTTTAAACAGCCATCCTAGTGGATATCAAGTAGTATCTCATTGTGATTTTGATTTTTTTCCCTCACTTTTGTAGTCTAGAGAACCTGTTGCTTCTGAATTCTCAGGCTCTCAGGGATCATTTTTTTTCTTGTAGAATAAATTGCCTTGCCATCTGAGGGTGTTTGGGGTTCTAGCTTCTCCTGTTGTTCTGTTCAGTTAGTTCACGTTGCCTCCATTTGCTTTCTGATATTTAACGATTTGTTGGACATTCTTGTCCACTCATTTTTCTCCTCTTATATCCCTTTAACATTCTGGAGAAGAAAAAAAAATGTGTATGTGTGTGGCAGGTGGTACATACCTGCCAGGTGCAGAGTGGTAAAGAATACACCTGCCAGTGCAGGAGACGTAGGTTCAGCCTCTGGGTCAGGAAGATCCCCTAGAGAAGGACATGGCAACCCATTCTAATATTCTTGCCTGGGAAATCCCATGACAATCCATGGACAGAGGAGCCTGGCAGGCTGTAGGCCATGGAGTTGCAAAGAGTTGGACACAACTGAGCACCTAAACAGCACAGCAGCATGATGTGTGTATGTGTATAAATATATAAAACCAGTGTAATCAGTTCTCTTAATCTACCAACTTGTACCTTTAAATATTCTTTCTTTATGAATATCCCCAAATGATGTCCTTTCTTGTAAGAATTACAGGACCAAAAATATTCCTGTGATGAATATGAAAGAAATGAGGCTCGGAAGGGGTTATTATTAAGTACACTCCAAATCCCTTTGAAGTGTTGGGTTTAACCCTTCTGATTATACTGATTCGATTTGTACTCCTTATTATATGTTTAATGTAGCTGGAATAACATAAATGAACTAAGTAACAATTTTTAATTTCTAAGATTGCTTGTAAGAGTTGTGTTTGGTATAGGCTATAAGCTTTAACTGGTTTAACACCATCTGGTAAACTCAGTTAAACACTTGAGTATGGATTGGGGAACAAAGAATAACAACAAGAAAAGCTAACGTTAGTTTTTTCCAGATGATAGATAGTGTTGAAAATCCTTTATCCATATTAAAACCTTCATATTAACTGTGTGAAGTTGATAAAATTATTTGTTTTTAAACCTTGTCTGTTTGATAAGAAAACTGTGAGGGCATGGAATAGTTAAGTAGTTGCTCCAGGCTACACAACTAGTAAATGGTAGAGTTTACTTTTACATCTATGCAGTTTGGTTCTTGAGTCTGTGCACTTGAAGTCATTATATTGCAATGCCTGAAATTTCTACAGAATTTTTAATGTATTATCTTTTTGAGAGGATAGGGATACTCCTGAAATATTAAAACATTTTTCGGGGCTCCAAAATCACTACAGATAGTGATTGCAGCCTTGAAATTAAAAGATGCTTACTCCCTGGAAGGAAAGTTATGACCAACCTAGATAGCATATTGAAAAGCAGAGACATTACTTTGTCAACAAAGGTCCGTCTAGTCAAGGCTATGGTTTTTCCAGTAGTCATGTATGGATGTGAGAGTTGGACTGTAAAGAAAGCTGAGTGCTGAAGAATTGATGCTTTTGAACTGTGGTGTGGAGAAGACTCTTGAGAGTCCCTTGGACTGCAAGGAGATCAACCAGTCCATCCTAAAGGAGATCAGTCCTGGATGTTCATTGGAAGGACTGATTTTGAAGCTGTAATTCCAATACTTTGGCCACCTGATGTGAAGAGCTGACTCATTGGAAAAGACCCTGATGCTGGGAAAGATTGAGGGCAGGAGAAGGGGACGACAGAGGATGAGATGGTTGGATGGCATCACCGACTCAGTGGACATGGGTTTGGGTGGACTCTGGGAGTTGGTGATGGACAGGGAGGCCTGGCGTGCTGCGATTGACAGGGTCGCAAAGAGTCGGACACGACTGAGCGACTGAACTCAACTGAACAACGAAAAGGAGTACTAGTTGGGAATAAGTACACGTTCATGACCTGACATGTAAAAGATGAACTGTGACCTAATGTTCTTTTTTTTAAAAAAATTTTTTTGGGAGGAGAAAATTTCTTTACAGTGTTGTGTCAGTTTCTGCCATACAACTCAAATCAACCATAGTTATATGTATATCACCTCCCTCTTGAGACTTCCCCCCTTCCTCCCTAATGTCCTCTTGAAAGTTCGTATTTATTTTAAATCCTGGTTTGGATAAAATGATTAAATCAACCACATAACAAAAAATACATATTTTTGAGGTGGACACATAATTGCCATGTAGAGTGTTGTAAAGTGTGCATTATATTCTTAAGCAGGAGGTTAGCGGACAGAAAAATGTCCTTGGGTTGTACTAAAAAATTGGATGCAGGCCAGAGTATTAGTGACAGATTCAGTCTTTCTCAGGATAAAATATTTTGGAATAATTCTGAGTGTTTTATTATATTATGTTTTTCCACCAGAGTCTTATTTTGCAGCTCATCTTTTCTAAATAGATCTTTTTTTATAGTGTGTGTATATATAGGTCATTCTGAATCAAGTTAACTTCACAGTTGATTGGGACCTTGTTCCAGGCTTATTGAACAAAGGCTTGTAACACAGAATTTTGGGCAGTGGGCCATTTCCAAAGTCTGCTCCAAAAGAAGCCGTAACAGACAAAGATTGTCTCTTTCTCGGCTGAAGGCTTTCTGTGTGTGGCTTGTCTCAGGCCTCTTTTACACTTTTTCTACCCCTTTCATACTCCTCCTTTTTCTATTCAGGGCAAAAGTGTTTTGGTTTTCATTCTGTAGTTACTCTTTCAGTGAGCATTTATTGTGATTTTACTTACATACAAGATTCTTTGCTTGAAACCTATAATGCCTCCCTCTATGGGCGCGGGCATTTATGGGGACAGTAGCCCTCCCAATATGATAGTGTAGAAAATATGTGAAATATTAAGTAGTTTTGCTGCGTCATATTCTTTCCAGTCTGTCTTTCGATAATTAAAAAGGATTTTTTTTCTGGAGAATATATTTAAAAGGAGCATATGCTTTCTTTCCTTCCTTCCTGACTTTACCCCCTACCCCCTTTACCACCCTGGAACTTCCTAAAGTGCTAAGGGGGAGTATGGTTAAAACAATGTATTTCTGTACAATAACTTTATAAATAATCATGTCTTAAAAGGGAACAAGACAAAATGTTAATCTGTATTTAATCTGAGTGGTGTGTATGTGGATGTTTGTTTTATCATCGTATGTTTGAAGCATTTCATAATTTAAAATAGTTAAACCTGAAAAAAGGGCAATTTTAAATCTTGTCTACTTGTGAAATTTTTCTTTTTTATTTCAACATTCATTTTAGAAAACTTTTTCTTTCTAGATAGAATCACTCCTGGAATACTGTGCATGTTCTTTTCTTTGAACCTTTGCCTTCTATACAAGTTATTTTACCTATTCCTATTTACTTCCCCTTCCCGTTTTATTAAGGGCTCACTATTAAGGGCTCACTCGACCCTTTAAAAAGAAACCATCAAATTTGGTTTTCCAGTTTTTTAGCCTTTCTTTAGTACCTCCTTAATATGAGTACTGTTCAACGTATTTTTATTCATGCTCTTTTAAATTGTCTCTTATCTCTAGGCAGATGTTGTGTTTTCATGCCTTTTGGCCTTTTTTTTGTTCTGTTCCTTTTGCTTGTTATCCCTCTCACCTCCACCTCCACTCCCCCACCGCCCCACCCCCAGTCTGCTTTCTTCTGTTTGGCCTGCCAAATACACCTGGCTAAAGTGAGGTTTCTTTTATGGAGTCTTATGATGGTGCTCCAGGAATATTAGTCATTTTTTTTCTCCCTGCTCTGTTTGTGCTTTTTGTGCAATTAAATACTTCAAAAAGTTATACTTAATAACATTCAAAAGAATAATGTGATGTAACATAAAATTTATAACAAAATAAACATGTGGTTCTACCACCAAAGTTTACTGGAAAATGGTCAGTTCTACCTGTGTGCTTCAGTCTACTCCCAAGGAGTGTTGTTATTTTCTTGCCCTTTTAAAGTTTATCATATATATGTGTATCCTTAAATAGTTTTGTTTGGGTTTGAGTTTTATAAAAATAGATTAAGGCTATATGTAGTCAAAACCAAAACCCTGTATATAACTTGCTTTTTAAAATTCAGCATTATGTTTCTACTATTTATCTGTAATTCATATATTTTATTCATAGTAGTTCATTCTCATTAATGTAATAGTTCAAGTATAAATTTGCCACTTATTTGCATTTATATTTAATTAATCTGGAATTGGTTTTTCCTTCTAGTGAGTGTGAGATAGGGGTCCATTTTCTGTGTTTCTTTCTATCTGGCAAACAAGTTGCCCTATTTAAGTAATGCATTCTTTGGCCCTGTGCAGACACTGTAAGGTAACAGGGTTCCTTATGATCATGAGTTTGTTTCTGAGCTCTGTCTTCTGTTGAATTGGTCCATTTATTTAACTCTGTTTAAGAACCCTGCTGTCTTACTTACTTTGGCTTTATAGTACATCTGGTTTATTGTAGTGGTTTCACCTGAGCTTCATGGGACCAGAGATTGCTGTAAGGGTGCTGCAACCTGCTAGTCCCTCTCAACTTGGGAGACTCTTGAATTTTATGTTTATTAGAATTAAAAATTAATTTTCTTTATATCAGACTGATTCTTTTGACAGCTAAAGTGTGAAAGTAAGGAAATTCAAGTGTGAGAAGGAACCAGTCTCCCTGGAAAAGCTGACTTTGGCCTGGTGAACATAATCGTGCTGTCATACAGACGTTTCCGGCTTGTTCCCCTCCTGCTGCTGCCGCATTCACTCACCCTGCCATTTGGAGGGCTGTATGCCACTGGTGGGGTAATGATGTAGACTCTCCTTATTCCCAGTTAGGAGACTGGTAAGGGAGTAAACTCAGAAAAAAGTTTTCAGGTAATTGGAAATAATGTCCTGAATAGTTCTACAGTGATTGAGGGAAATAAGGATTAAAAAAAAAGATGATTTTAAAGGGAGTTGTGGACACTGTGATATTTGAGCCATTTTGAATTTTTTTTTTCCCCATGAAGACTGGAAACTAAAATGGGATGTTCTTTTAAGAAGGATTAAGCAGATAGCTTCAGATTTTTTCATTTTGTCTTCGCAAGTTTAGTCTTTTTGGTGAAGATCACAGTGGTTATACTATGGGGGAACAGTTGGAAAGAGGCTAGATTGGCTGCAAATGGACCTGTTAGAAGACAGATGCAGTAGCCAGGGTGAGAGATGATAGTAGATTGACTAAATTGAAGTGTTGGAAACAAGGAAACACATTTCTGTTACTTAAAGGAAAATGTGACAAGATTTAATGATACTGGATATGAAGTGAGTTGTAGATGTCTGAACTGTTTAACTTGATAGAGAACTGAAGGAGGAAGGCTGGTTAAGGCAATTCTGTATATTTTGGGCACATTCATTTTGAGGTACCATTGAAATATCCAAGAGGAACATCACCGGTGTTTGTATGATTCTGTAGTGTAGAAGAGAGGTCTAGAATGGAGAAGAGCTTATGGAAGTGTAGTAGTAATTTAGACCTGAATGTGGATGAATTTGTCAGGGGTAGGTTGTAAAGGGGAAGAACCTATGACTAAACATGGAGGCACCTTACCTGTCAGATGACCTTGTAAAGGAAACAGAGAATGAGCGTTGATGGGATCAGGAGCAAACCAAGGTGATCTATCTTTTTTAATATTCTGATGAAATCTCAGTATTTTCCCTTCTGTGGAGTAATAAGTAGCAAAACTTTAATTCCGTACCAAGCAAAATTTGTACTGGTTAATCTTGTGCTGGACCTGCTAGAAAAGAAAAGTATGTAAGACATGTAGGGGTACATGCGGACATGTGCACACACACATGAACACACACACACACACAAATGTAGCTAACTCCAGTTTAACAAGTTAGCTCCCTCCATAGTTTCATGGATGTTGGTAGAAGACACAGGATTTCTCAGTCAGAGACATAAGACTTGATGACTCATGACAGGGGCAGGAGCCAGAGTTGGCATCCGTGCTGCTTTTCCCAACCCGGAGCTCCATAGACTGTGAGGAGGGTGGGTGATGCTTCCGGATGTGTAGTATAGTCTCTTACAGGAGAGGAGCCCCCCAGACTTCCATAATGGGCAGAAAGCCTGCCTGACCTTAACCCTGGTGGGAGATGACATCTTTTTGCGTGAGACAGTGAGCAAACCTGCCTGTTGTTCCTGAGGGTGACGTTTTTGTCCTTCTTGGCTGTTTACTATGTAGACGTACTTAAAACAGTCTGGGACAGAGAGTGCCTCTACCTACAAGACGTACAGAAATGCGATGGGTCCGAGGGTAATTGCCTTCCAACAATATTCATTCCTCATTTCTCTACCTTCTTGGCTTCTGGCAAAATTTCCTATGATTGACCACCCTGAGTAACCTGTCTAACAGAACCTGGGACCAGAGCCATTGAATTTGTCTCATAAAACATGTAATTCAGTTTACGTACTATCAACATGGTACTAGAATGAGGCCAAACTGCAATATTGACCTCAGTTTGGCTCCCCAGGGTCCTCGACCAGCCAGCTGAACAAATACTATAACCCTTCAGGGTCTACTCTAGAGAGCCAAGTGGCTTTCTCTTCCAAGTTTCTGCACTGACTTTCTACCTGATGCAAGTACTGCAGGAGAATGCTGTAGTGCACAGCCTTGGCCTGGTCTGCAGGAAGGAAGTCTGGGGCGGTTCTGTCTCATCCATAACAAGACTGGCCTGACCTGAATAGTTGACCCTGACCCGAATGGCTCCAGGGCTGATATGATGTCATTGTTCACCTCAGCTTAAGTCAGGGACAGTTCAAACCACCCTTTCTAATTAGATAACTCCCATTTTAGGGTTAAATAGTTTGGAACAGACTACACATAATTAAAAAATCAGTTATGCCTCTGGAGAGCTCTTCCTACTTAGTCAAGAATAGCTATACTTTGGAGAGGTCATAGCTGTCTGCGGGTATAGGATCTACTGGTGGTGCTTCCTTAAATGCTTGAGGATCTCTTAGAATCACCCCTAAAGTACAAGTCACCACATTTCTGGAGGGAGGTAAGTTAATGCCTGACTTCCGCTTAAGTACTTCTGTAAAGAGTGTCCTCCCCGTCCCCGCCCAGCACAGGTGTTAGGGAGCAGAGGCCAGCTGTTTCTCCAGTGTCCTCTCCTGCACAGATGGTAGGCATCAGGGATCCCAGTTCAGTACAAATATCTGAATCTAGGACTTGTTTTATTTTGGGAGGATTACCTGAAGGTAGTCAGTCAAATCTGTCTTACTTGTCTATGCCACCAGTGAGGTGGCATTCATCTGCCCCTTGCGGTGACTGAATGAAAAGCTACAGGAATTGGGGGTGGTGGTTGGAAAGACACCTGGAGGAATTGGCACCTGGAGTCAGCAGATTGGATCGGGATTGTAATACCATAACATGAAAGAGTGCCTTTGATGTGAGGCACCACTGATGGTCTGAAGATGGGGTTAAAGGTCTGTAGTTAGTAGTTAGTCTGCCAATAGTGGGAGATGTGGCATCTCTCTCCAGGAGACAGATGGGTCTTTCTCCTGGACTCACAGTGTGGGATGCAGTGGTTACCTCTGCATGAGGAACAGAGTCCTTTACTCTGCGTCTGTTCATGATGGTCCACGTGTTGACGCATCTGGAATGGTGATGGATCTGCCGGCAGTGATGGCGGCCTGGGCAGTGCAGGCGTCATCAGCAGCTGGACTGCAGCTGGCCTCGTCAAACCATGGGCCCTTACCGTGGCCATGTGTTAATGACCCACATGGTCTCATCAGCAACTGTGATTTGTCTCCACAATTTATATGGCCCATGTTTAAGATGTCAGTCTGTCATTTTCCAAGTAGCAGACCCAAACAGCTATTCCCAATGGGTACCAGCCTCAGATGAGTAAAAATCTCACAGGGTTTATCACAGGGAATATCGGCCAAATCTGTGAGAACATCCTTGAGCTCCGCCCACGGAGCATAGCAGCCATACCGACTTCTCAATTCTGTGTAGCTGTCTCTGAGGTCAAACAGCACAGCGGCCCATAGAACACCACGGGGTGTCAGCTTAGTTGAATTATTAATGCACCAGGCCCAGGCATTTAGAGGATCCTCTGTGAATCAATGGGCTTCCCTGGTGGCTCAGAAGTTAAAGCATATGCCTCCAATGCGGGAGACCCGTGTTCGATCCCTGGGTCGGGAAGATCCCCTGGAGAAGGAAATGGTAATCCACTCCATTATTCTTGCCTGGAGAATCTCATGGACGGAGAAGCCTGGTAGGCTACAGTCCATGGGGTCGCAAAGAGTCGGACACGACTGAAAGACTTCACTTTCACTTTCTGTGAATCAACAGTGTTGGTTTAGGTAGCAGTATGGAAGAAACATTTTCCCTAAAGATGTAGCTGCCACTCTTTCATGTAAAGCTGGGATGTCATAGGAGCTGGACTGGCTGGATTCTTGAATACACCAAACCCAAGGGGCACCTCCAGTGGAGGCTGTTCCTCTTGCCAGAGGCTCCAGTCAGTACAATCATCCATGCACAGAAACTTGTACTCAGAAGGGTCCTAAGGATGGTGGGCACTGGGACCACTAGTGCTTTTCTACATGCCACTCTTTCCCAGTTGGCAAAATCTCCTCTGGCTCTTCAGAGCATTCACTGTGCAAGCATGAAGAATATCAATACCAATTATACATTCATTGGTGGAAGCATCACAGTAATCCATTGAGTTGGTCCCAAGAACCCCACCCAGAAGGGTGCATTAGCTTCTGTTCCCCACTGTGAACCACACCCAAAGCTGTAGGTGAAAGCAGGTACCCTCTCCTTCCACAGGATGGGGACGTGGGCTCCAATATGTTTATATCAGCCAGCTATAAAATGTCCTGCCTTCCCCAGAGTGCTCTCACACACCCAGGTATGCTTGGTCTTCAGTTTCTCTTGGGAACCTGGAGAACTTGGCCCCACCCTTAATCATCTTTCTCTTAAGGGTGTATGGGGAGGTTGGGAGAGAGTGGCTTTCAGTAAACAAGGTCAGTTTATTTGTTTTGAGCAGTGCTGTGGCTGGGAGCATTTCCCGCCCACCTAAAGGCCTGCATTCTGTTTTCTGTAGCAAGGTCATCATTACTGATAGACACCATCCATTCTGTTGGGAACACCTTTATTCAGCAGCTATAGCCTTATTACTTTTTGGCGGGGGGCCTGAATTTGTACTCTTTGGTTGACTTGGGCTTGATGTGCACGGTGGCATCATTGTTTTTAGGAGTTCACCTTATGTGGGCTCTTGGCTGCTCCATTGTCAAAAGACCAGCTCTATAATTCTTGCTTGATATCAACGTAGGACTGGGAGTTTTCTGAAGCTGGCAGGGCTGACAGAATTTAATCTTTGGGTGAGTTTCTCCTTCTCTGGTGAATTACCTTCATCATCATTTAAAACCCAGTTGAGGATGGAAGAGCCTGCAGGACGAATCAGTGCCCTTGGGAGATTGTTTCGGGGAAAGTTTCCCCAAAGGGCCAAAGCTGTCTCAGCAGACAGGGCCCACTGTCAAAAATGCCGAGGTCTTTGCCTCATCTCGAATGAATAGAAGGTTGAGAAGACAAACTGCAGGAGGGACTGAGCAGGAAGATAGCCAGCTGTTGCCTTTCTGCTTTAACAAACGTTATGTGTCCCCTCCGACCCCTCAGTCTCCCAGGCAAACTAGCCAGAGTTCTAGGTTCTCCTGGTTCTGTTTAGAGTGGTTACAGTTTTCCTTCTTTCATGCTCAGTATAGATACACTGAGAGAACCTTATATACCCTTGCCTCCCTCTGCAGATAAATATTACTAGTTGTTTTCAGGGTCTACCAGGTGAGCTTAGTGAGTAGCTGACAGTAGCCAGGGCATCATTCAGGCTGCTGTTTTTGAAACTACTTCCTGGTACTCGTCCTGAAGCTGCCGCCCCAGTTCAGCCTCATTACTAAGCCCTGAAGTAGAGGACCAGAGACTGCCTGGAGGACCACACGAGTTGATCATGTTCACTCACGATTCCCAGGGACTTCTCTCAGTTTTCATTAGCTATCCTTTCATTCTAACTCTAAAAAACTTTGTCTTTGTTAGCACTCCATCTTCATTACCAAAGCTTCAAACATTGCAAGGGTTTTGAGATTTTACCCTTAGCGGATGCTCACAAGTTAAGCCAGCCACAATTCCATAGATGTGAGGAGAAGACGTGAGACTCCAGGTTAGAGACAAAGGTCATTATTGTCATAGTCAACACTGTGTCAGACACCAGCCCCACTTTCTATAGGATATGTCCGAGACAGCCAGATGGTGCCTGGCTGTACACAGTCAGGTGTGTTCCAGGAAAGGAGCTCCCAGCTTAGGGGACCAGCTCTTTTATAATGGGCAGTAAGCCTTCTGCGGAGAAGGCAATGGCACCCCACTCCAGTACTCTTGCCTGGAGAATCCCATAGATGGAGGAGCCTGGTAGGCTATAGTCCATGGGGTCGCTAAGAGTCGGACACGACTGAGTGACTTCACTTTCACTCTTCATTTTCATGCATTGGAGAAGGAAATGGCAACCCACTCCAGTGTTCTTGCCTGGAGAATCCCAGGGACGGGGAAGCCTGGTTGGGCTGCTGTCTGTGGGGTCTCACAGAGTCGGACACGACTGAAGCAACTTAGCAGCAGCAGCAGCAGCAGTAAGCCTTCTGACGTTATCTTTGTTATACTGGACAGTAAGCCTGCCTTTTGTACTTTGAGGAGACACTATATCTTCTAAGGCTAGGGAATCAGCATCTCTTCTCACAAGGTGTGCAGAAATACACATAACATTAACCTTTATTTCCTGACAGTGCCCCCACCTCCACTCCCTTTCAGTTCATTTCACATGCTTCTGTTTTCTTACTGCTTTCTAACTGGTCTCATCCCAGTAGTCTTCTCTCTGTCCTCCTGTGCAAGAGGGATCTTTTAGAATATAGACCTGATGATATTGCTCAATTTGAATTTTTTATTGGTTTTTCATTACTATTGGGACTTCACTGATGGCTCAGATGGTAAAGAATCTGCCTGCAGTTCAGGAGACCTGAGTTCGATCCCTGGGTCAGGAAGGTCCTTTAGAGAAGGGAATGGCTACTCACTCATTACTGTTAGGCCAAAGCTTAAACTGTTGAGTGGTCGTGTAACTATTTCTCATGTGCTGACTACTGTCCAGCTTTTTTTAAAAATACTTACAGTTAAATAAGAAAAACAAAAACCTACCTTCTTTAAAGCTATAAAGGCCAGTACTAATGACGTGCCAGACATCACCTCAGATGAGTGTGGCTCCCCTCGCTCCCAGGCCGCAGCCTGCCCCTCAACACCCAGAGCCCCCGGTGCACCAAGCCCAGGTGCCCATATGAACCTCTCTGCCCCAACTGAGGGCAAGACTATCTTGAGGCCAGAAGATGCAGAAGCCAGAGTATGAAGTGGAATGAATGCTCCTGTTTTGAGAAGCACACTTGTAACTGCATCTTTTGGAATCTTTTTGGGGGGCAGGGATTTCTGTACTTTTATTTCAGAGATTCTCTGGTCACAGGTTTTCCCCAGGGAACTTCTGAGAAATTTGCAGTTTCTTACCAGATGAAACATGGAAATTTTGCCCTTAGTTCCATGCATCCCCACATCTCCTTCGCCCCCCCCCGACCCTTTTTTAGTTTTAATTTATTGGTTAAACTTATGGTGGCAATCCGTGAGGTGTGTCAAAGAGTGTACAGATGTATGTGTGTATATTGTATGTATGCTAACATATTACTGAAGGACACATTTTAATAAATAAAAATTTCTGTCTTAAAAAAAAAAAAAGGCCAGTACTAGGTAGGCTGCAGATGTGTGGGCTCCTTGCTGCCAAATTGTAACCCCTGGTTTTCTCTGGTCTTCTTTTTTTTCCTTCTTAAACCTTTGTCTGTAATATGCTGTTCTTCTTGCCTTAAATAATTTCCATAATTTGCCTCTAATATTTGTTTATTTTTTAAAATGTACTTACTCTATTAAAGCCTTCTCAACCTAGTTGGATATCTTGCTCTGAACACCTTTAGAGTAATTGCAAATAAATTGTGCGTGTGTCACTATAGTAGTTACTTCATCTGGTTGTAATTTCTGATTTCTTTATCTGGTCTGTATCTACGCAAAATAAAGTGTAAGCGACACAGAGTAGGAGCCCTCCCTTTCCACACACACCAGGTCTTTGGGAGAGAAAATCGCTTCCCTCAGAATCACTTTGGAATCAAAACCAATAGTTTAGTTGGTGCTTTTAATCAGCTTTAGAGATCCCATGTTTCAGCGTCCAAGATATTAATTTGCTTAATTTTGAAGGGGAGCATGTAGTAGTATTCACTGAAAAATAGACATGTGATACATTCTTAATATGTGGACATTATATATATTATTTACTCTGCCAAACAATATTTTCTTGCTTTGTTCAAATTTAAAATATAGACTGTGGACATTCATAAAGAGAAAGTGGCTCGAAGAGAGATTGGTATTTTGACAACAAATAAGAATACATCAAGAACTCACAAAATAATAGCACCTGCGAACATGGAGCGACCTGTAAGGTATATTCGGAAACCTATTGACTATACAGTTCTGGATGATGTGGGCCACGGTGTCAAGGTAAGTGTCTTCATATTGTATTCTCTTAAAAATTTGCAGGCTATACAGTTTCAGAGTAAACTTGAATACATAGTAGAAACATTTAAAATTATTTGTTGATAATAACAGCTATAGAGCCTGGTTCATAACTTGTGAAGGATTTTCCACATATGTCTTTGTTTTCAAGCTTTGAAAAGATCATGTGATCTAAGGGTTGTTCTGTTTTATTAATGGAAACACTGAAGCTTTATAATACATAGGAATGGTGTTTTTAAAGGTTTCAGTTTTATTAGAGGAATGAACTGTGGAATCATTTCAAAGAGGAACTGGCATCTTACAGACTTTCATTCCTGTGGTATGCGAAGCTTATGATCTACTTAGGGCCTGCAGAAAGGGTGGAATAAGAGAGTTCTATTGTTTTCAACCTTAGAGTCCAGGGAGCTGGTAAACTGACTCATCCATAAATGTAAATGTTAAGGAAATGAAGTGAGATCTTAAGGAAATAAAAAGCCTAGTTTTATTTCCTTAAGATGTTTTAGTTCTAAAACGTGCTTGGGAGACACTGAAGTGGAAGTTTTTAAGTTGCTAACCAATTACATTTTGAGTTGTAAGGTATAGAGATCATTTCCTTCCAACACTCCTAACATCTTTGTGTAAATTTACACACACTTAACAGAGGAGGCTGTGCTCCATAACAGGTAAAGGTTACACCATTACACAGTAGCAGAATTCAAGTAGAATTTTTATTCCCAAATAAATTATCCTTTCACCCTTTCATTTGGGACTAGTTTATACTTGAGTGCTATTTTTTTGTTTTCTCTTTCACTTGAAACAGCATATGAGGGAAGATGTATGGTCATATTTAGAATATTTCTAAGTTACTTTAGAATAGTATTTAGTGTATTTTAATGCTATCACATTAATATGTCTTTTCTTCAAAGATAATGAGGTTATTCAAATTTAATTTCTAAATCCAATTGTGAAATGTAGTGGCAAGGTAGGATTCCAGACATTGTTTAATCTAGATAATAATGAGCCGTGTTATTCTAAACAAATGTTAAAGAATACCAAAGTTCTGGCACAGTTTCTAGCAATAAGAATATGGGTCAAGCAAGGTATATTCCGTTTTTGGATGCTTTCCTTAATGTTGCTTTTATGGTCACTTGAAAAATGATAAGATACAAATTTAGAATGGCAAATGAGATGGAAAGAACTTGAGGGAACCCCTTTTTCCCCAGTGTAGAAAAAGTCTTCAATCTGAAGATAATTTTCCTTAAGTGGCATGTTGCAAGTAGGCTGCTTTGGACACATTAGTTCATATATATAAGCTGGCCAGGTTTTAAAGATGTAGCCTTTAGGATCAAAGCAGCTTTTTTTCAGTTCTGAATTTTGATCAGACTTGTTCAGAAGGAAATTTAGAACTAAAACAAACTCTATTTACTAGTGCTGGCCTCTTAGGATTTGGATTCTTAAGCTACACATGAGAGGGTTTCCAGACCCTATTTGTTTGTTTGTTCCTTAATTAGAATTTGGCTAAGATGTTGTGGTGCATTGTAATTTTGTTTTAAACCCTGAGCTGCTAGGTCCTTTTCTGAATTTGGAAGCAACCTGTAATTTTGGATTTTAACATTTACAGTTGATCACTCTTTAAAATTCTGTACCATTCCAATAATGAAGCATGAGCATCCATTGTCCAGCAGGCTTAAGGTCTGTGCACTGAGGCATTAAAATAGCCATACGTTTAATGAGCTATGTGTTTGTATTTAAATCAGAGTTTGTTTTTTATCATCCATGATTCAGTTGAATTAGTTTGATAGGATAAAATACTGACCTAAGAAATTACATAATTTGCATGAGATTGGCATAATTAAGTGGTAATTTTCTTATGAATATATTACTTTGAATAAATATATGATACCTATGAATATTTCCCTACTGCTTGTGGATGTCTTTTCTTTATAAAATACTTAAAATATGACTGGGTAAAAGCTTATTAACATGAATCAAGTAACTGTCCTATCAGATAAGATATCTAGAATTAATTTCTACTTTTTCCCCCCTTTTTTGCCAACGTAAAGTGGCTAAAAGCCAAGGTAAGAGATACTACTTATCACTTGATCCACGGTATTCCTTCTGTATTGATAGAGGCTGCAGAGCCACTAAAACTTGAAAACTTCTCCTATGTCTGTCTGCTTTTTTCCCCATAGGATTTATATGGGTTAAATATACTCAAACCCAGTTCAAATCAGCAACATTTAGCTTGGATGTGTTAATATATCAAAGATATATTGACATCTGCATTTATATAGGAACATTAATTTTGCTAACATTTATTGCTTTGCTCATTTTTTGATAGTTGCCTTGCTTTTATTGACTTACAATTAGGAGGTTTCCCAGACATTACATGTGACTTTGTTACTGAGTTGTTGGGATAGAGATGATTTTTCAGATGAATATTTTAGCAAGTTGACACTGAGATCTGTAGTTTGTATTCATGCACACGTTTCGAAAATTTCAGGAAACCGAATATTTGAATTGCAGAAAAGTTAGATCTCAGTGAGCATGTATAACAATAAAATAATATATAAAATTGAGTAATCTCACCTGTATTTTGCAATTAATTGGCATGAAGGGCGCAAAATAATATGAAAAGCCAAGTGCAAGTGGTATTTTGACTTTTTAAAATATAGTATCAAAGTCTGTTATTAAAGCTGTCTGGGAATCCTTATTTCACATTCTGATATTTAAAAAATAATAATACATGGTGTCAAAACACCAAGAGAACAATTTGATATAAAAATAAAAGCGTTTCTTTCCACATTTTAGCATGGAAATAACCAGCCTGCAAGAACTGGCACGCTGTCGAGAACAAACCCTCCTACTCAGAAACCACCGAGTCCTCCCATGTCAGGCCGGGGGACGCTGGGGTAAGCACTCAGTTACATCTGTGTTCTTCAGATCCAGTGAAGGAAATCAAAGTGAATCCAAAATGAATCTGCCTGTTCTGTAATTTCTCTGAGGAACTCTGTACCAGAAAAGTTTTTTGTATGTGTATAAATGAGCATTGTCTATTATTTTCCAATTCATTATAAAAATTTTATATACATATATATAAATCTGACCTTAAAATGAAATATTTATTAAAATGAAATAACCAGAGGTTTCCGTATATATTGTCTTTACATGTATTTGCAATATTTATATTACAGAACTTTGAATAAGTGGCCTGTTTTGCATACTTGGTTTGGTAGCTTGCAGTTCTTCCATTTCCCCCATTTCTGCTTTCCCTGACACTTGGGAATCTTTACTGGGAATCCTTCTAACTGTGCTTCTGCTGGTCATTTTGGGGCCCTTCATTCTATAGTAGCTTTATGAGAAGGCCAGTGCAGAAGGAGAAAAGATAAGTTTGTGCCTTCTTCCTTCCCAGTTTTCAATGCAATGCAAATACTGAATACTTGGTAAGACAGTCCTGAAAGATTATTCACGTTATTGTAGACTATAGACTCCTTGTTTTGGGGGGAGGGGTGGTAGAATCGTTACTTTATAGTAACAGGAATCAGTAAGCAACATTTTTTGTAGGCTCTTAGTTTCAATTTTCATTTTGTGAACCCCTTGCCCCTGAAAAAAACCATGAAGTTGTTAAATAGAAAAGTTAAATCGTGTATTGAGAAATTAATGGCATCACTACTGGGGCCAGAATGTACTTGCCCATATATTAATATTCCCGTATTGAGGTAGGAATAAACTACAGAGGAGATATTTAGCTTCCACAATATATAAGGACAGTGCCTTGTGGGTTACTGAGTTGGGAATCATATGTATTTCAAAGTTTCATATTACTGAGCATTTAAAAAATTATAACTATTATTTTTAGAAAGAAAAGGTAACAGATTTTAGCTTTTGTTAAAGTAACAAAATTCATATGTTCCTATTAAAGCATTTTCTAAAAACAAACTTTAGTATTTAAAAAAAATTGTGTTATACTTGGTAATAAAGGGATAGTCACAAATTTGGGGGGGAAATACCATTTTATCTTTCTTATCCATTACTCCTTTCTCTATTATGCTTCTTTAGACGAAATACTCCTTACAAAACCCTTGAGCCTGTTAAACCTCCAACAGTTCCTAATGACTACATGACAAGTCCTGCAAGGCTGGGAAGTCAGCATAGTCCAGGCAGGACGGCTTCTTTAAATCAGAGACCGAGGACACACAGGTAAATTTTTAGATTGAGCCTTTGAACAGCTGAGAGTGTATGTTATTGATTGGTGACAGACTCCTGTAGAATTATAGGTAAAGGGCTCCTCTGATGCTAACATAGATGGTAAGGTTGAGGATGATAATACTGTATACATTTCTGTAAAGTTACATCATGACTTCTATTTTTTTAGATTTTTTAGTATCTATACTCCTAGCAGATTGCTAGTATTTCTTCTTTTTGACAAAGGTACATATGTACATTTGGATGAAGACTAAAGAATTTTTTTTTTATGGTCATTTAGGAAAAAAAGATCAAGATAACCACTGTGAAATTTTTTGGGTAAATGGTTAAATATCAGAAACTATCCAATGAGATTTAAACTTGAAGCTCTGAGGAAGAATTTCTTAGGAGAGTTGATAGACTGCAGAGTATATTATTATATAAATTGTTTTTTAAAAAAGTTCTAGAAATCAACTACCCAGTGGATTTTTTCCCCCTTTGTTTTAAAAAATGTATTAATTTTTGGCTGTGCTGGTTCTTCGTTGCTGTGCGGGTTTTTCTCTAGTAGAGGTGAGCAGGGGCCGCTCTCTAGTTGCAGCGCACAAGCTTTTCATTGTTGTGGCTTCTCTTGTTGTAGAGCATGGGCTTTAGTGGTGGCGGCACGTGGGCATAGCAGTTGTGCTTCTCAGACTCTTGAGCACAGGCTCAGTAGCTGTGGCGCCCTGGGCTTTTAGTTGCCCTGCCGCGTGTGGGATCTTCGCAGATCAGGGATTGAACCTTTGTCTCCTGCATTGGCAGGTGGATTATTTACCACTGAGCCACCAGGGAATCTACCCAGTGGATTTTTAAAAACTTGATATGGAACATAACGTGCATTTCAGAAAAGGAGATAATTTATTAATATAAAACTTGATGTATTAATAGAAACTGAATATAGTCAAGTAACATCACGCAGATGAAAAAATGGAATAGTAGCAGCAACCCAGAAGTCCGCTTCAGGCCTTTCCCAGTGATTGCTTCTACTTCCCTCCCCCTAAAGTCACTACTTTTTTTGGGGAGTACTTTATTGTATAGTTTAATTTTTTCGTTTAATTTTTTACCTCTCTTTTAATAACTTGGGCAAGGAACTGCTCTTTCCCTTGATTTTTTGGTTGGTTTTATTAGAGATATAACTTGGTAAAATTATTTTGAAGGATTCAGTTCCATAGGGTATACCAAGCTCTTAAATGCTATGTAATTGTTATTTGTTGTTACTATTCCTGTTAGTAAATAAATTGCCATATTGATGTCTGCAGTTATAGTATCAGTTACAGTATGAATTCAGTGAGGACCAAAATTGTTTTTTAAATTGTTTCTTTATATGTTTATTATTGAATTATTACATCAAAGTATGATTTTTCTCTGTAGTGATATAGTAATAGTTTAATCATATTCAACAACTAAGTTACTTCATTATACTAGGGATATATACCAGTGAGATAACGGTTTTTTTTTTCAGGAACTTGTTCTATTAGAATAGGGATCAACAAACTATTTTATCAAGGGCCAGGTTGTCATTACTTTAGGATTTGTGGTCCATATGGTCTCTGCTGCAGTTACTCAGCTCTGTCATGAGAGCAGCCACCAGCAGCATGTAAATGAATGAGCATGGCTGTATTCCAACAAAACTTAATATATGGCACTGAAATTTGAATTTCACATAATTTTAATGTGTCAAAATATTATTATTTTGATTTTTTCCAACTAATTAAAATATTAAAAAGTGTACTTAGCTCATGGATTATAAAAATCAGACTATGGGCCACATTTGGCTTGTAGGCTGTAACTTGCAAACATCCATGTTAGAAAAAGGCATACAGATTAGTTAATCATACAAGCACATAAGTGCATCTGTCTGTTATATGGTGGTGGCACAAAGCAGAGTATTGACTAGCTTGGGAGGAGGGAGGCCTTCACATCAGACCTTTTTTTGTTATATAAATATTTTTTCCCCTTCTGTTAGTATGTGACAGTGTAATTATAGATGGATCATATTAAGGAAAATAAATTAGACAGTGTAGATTATTACTCTGCTGGGTTTCTGGGCCTATTGAACCAATGATGTTGAGTTCTAAAAATATAATATGGAGCTTCAGGCTACATGGGTACATATGTATATTTGCATATGTGTACATGTGTACTCCTAAAAGGAATCAACCCTGAATATTCATTGGAAAGACTGAAGCTGAAGCTCTAATACTTTGGCCACCTGATGCAAAGAACTGACTCATTGGAAAAGACTCTGCTGGGAAAGATTGAGGACAAAAGAAGAAGGTGGTGGCAGAGGATGAGATGGCTAGATAGCATCACCGACTCAATGGACATGCCTTTGAGCAAATTCAGGGAGATAGTGAAGGACAGGGAAGCCTGGCATGCTTCAGTCCATGGGGTCACAAAGAGTCGGACATGGTTTAGCGACTGAACAACAACATGTCCACTCTACATTACTGAAACTGGTCAGTGTGAGGTTGTATACCTAAAGGGACAGTAAGTCCATAGAAGTTAAAATTTAATAGTATCCACTATTCTACAATGTTCCTTGGTGAAATTTCATTATTTTCTTTCTCATTTGCTTATTTTTCCAAAAGTTTCCCTGTCTTATTACTGTTCTTTGAGATTAATTAGAGATTAATTAGAGATTAATTAGATTAATAAATTGCATACTAATTTCAGACTAATTGGTTACCATTTTTATTCACTTCCATAGCATCTTTTGTGGCTTCCATCCCACTATTTTTTAACTTCTGTTTTCCCATTCTCAGCCAAGAGGTCCATGACAGTGTAGTTCATGTCTGCTTTGTTTACTGCTGTTTATACTAGGTTTTAAATAAATCCTTGCTGATTCATTGTATATGAGATTGTATTGGTCATTCATTTCTCAGTGATCTCTTAACAGTTCTGAGTACTATGTGATTATATTGGTTTTCCAGTAGATGGAGAAACATAGTGAAACACATGGACTTCCCTGTAGCTCAAACAGTAAAGAACCTGCCTGCGATGCAGGAGACCAGGGTTCAACCCCTGGGTTGGGAAGTTCCTCTGGAGAAGGAAATGGCAATCCACTCCAGTATTCTTGCCTGGAGAATTCCTTGGAGAGAGAAGCCTGGCGGGCTACAGTCCGTGGGGGCACAAAGAGTCGGACACAACTGAGCAACTAACACAAAGTCAAACACAAAAACCACTTCAGGTATTAGAGTTAAAATTTGTATCGGACAGTTAAAACGTTTCTTTCTATGTAAGCGTGTGTATATATATCCACACACACATCCATCATAACAGTATCTGGTGGCTTTGAATTGATAATATTTTTTGAAGGAATCCCTAGAATTGCTGTTTTCATGGTTTTTCTCTCCCTTTTGCAGTGGAAGCAGCGGAGGAAGTGGCAGCCGAGAGAACAGTGGCAGCAGCAGTATTGGCATTCCCATCGCCGTGCCTACACCCTCACCACCCACCATTGGACCAGGTATGTCATCTACTAATCCATTGTCATATGTGGTAGTATTTATGAGCTTTATTATGGAAGTCTGAAGCAATTTAGTTACGTTAGATGAAACTATTAAATTTATGTGATTGTTGCCAGAATGAAAGCTAACACTTAAAAACAATTTTTGATTGGTTTTCAGAGTTTTTAGAGTTTTGCAGCTGTTTCTCCTTACTTATAAAAAAAGCATATTAAATAACTTTTGGGCCATTTTGCTTCAGAAATACTTGGTTACTAGTCAAGAATGATAATTATTATTTCAAGAGCAAACCAATAATTGTTGATAATTCAACTGAAAGATCAGTGTCTTTAATGTGAATTATGCATCACTGAACCTTGATGTTGCCTTGTAGGCTGCTAGGTGTATCAACTCTGGTGATAGCTGGTTGTGACCTTCCTGCTTTTATGTATGATATTCGATACATATGTCAGTAAAATGCTCTGAATGTAATGTGGGATTAAACTAAGAAAAGCTCTTTTACTTTTTAGATTATATAAAAATTTAAGAAATCATAGTAGAGCTATGATTAGTCCCTTGATTGTTTAGTAAATGAAAGGAAGACTTTTTGTTGTTAAAATATACATTTGAAAAGTGAGTTTGATAATCAAAACTGGGGAAAATTCTTAGTTTCTCAAGGATATTGTTGAAAAAGGAGAAAAAGCTACTTATAAAAACAGGTGTATTTTATAGTTAATGAAAGTGTGAACTCAGTGACCTTTTTACCTTGTAAAATTCTTATTCTTTGGAACATATGCTTTGCATATGGGTATCTTTCTCTCTTTTTTTCTTCTTTCCAAAGCATTGTACTTTCTTACTGTTTCAGAATGATTAGTTCTCTTTCTTGCACTCTGACCTGAATTATAAACTATTTTATTAGAAAACATTTCTGTCCTTCCTCCTTCTGGAGCTCCACCAGCACCACCTCTTCCACTTCCCCTCCCTGCGAACACTGTGATAGGTGAGACTGCATAACCACTGGAGTGATTTAACTTACTGTGCCTAGTTCATAGTCAGCTCCTGTCAGACGGTTAGCTTGTGTAGTTATTAGGGGGTAGGTGGTAGTACAAAGTTTTAAGTATTAAATCTAATTTACACTAATTTCTCCTTGTGGAAGGCCTCTGAAGTTACACAGAAACTTCTCTGTGATGTCAAATGTGTCTCTGCCTTGTTTATAACCAATTTAATGTGGTTAAGCTTTTGTTTTGTTTAGATCTTTCTAAGAATATTATAGCAGTGATTGTTCAGAAAAAAATTTTTTATTAGTGATGCAGTATTTTTTAAAGTGAGACTTGATTTGGAACTCCCTGGTGTATACAACAGTCAAAGGAGTGGGGTGAAGGAAGAAAAATGGAAAAGAGAATGATGTGTGGGGTGCTCTGAGGTTTTCCTGTGGCTCACAGTTGTAAGACTCTGATATAGTCGAGGATTTATGGCATCTGAGGGTGCAGTGAAAACAGTTTTTTTTTATCAATAAAATACAGTTAAATTGTTCCCAGGTTGAGGGAGACTGGATTGAGCATATAAGAATTCTATCTATATAAAACCATTCAGCCTAGAAATGCACAGTAGCATTTGGGTGGAAATGGATAAAGAACTGTCTCAAATAATGGAGCTTAGGTGAAATAAAACCATCTAGCATCTTCTTTTAAAAACATTGGCACTTGTACTCAAAAGAAAAGGAAGTAATTAAAAAAGGCCCTAGTAATAGAAGTTGTTGGCAGAAAGTTCATCTGGAAAAAATAAATGCCCTCAACCTAATTAATAATCAGGAAGATAGAAAATAAAAACCAGTGGATACTGTTTTATAGCTACTAGATAGGTAAACATGTCAAAGTCCCCTAGTACCAAATGCCAGTGAGGGTGCGCAGTAACAGAAAGGTGCATTGCTGGGGGGAGTTTGTTAGTTAATATGCTCCCTTTAGAAAGTAATTTGTTGTTACTCAGTTAAGTTGAATCAGGTTTCTCACCTTAGATTTATCAATTTAATTTCTAGATATTTCCCCTAGAGTACTGGTTCTCAAAATATAGGTATGTGACTCCTGGGTGTTGCCAAAATCCTTTCTTGGCGTTTTTGAGGTTAGAATTATCTCCATAATAATACTAAGACTTGTTTGCCATTTTCATTCTCATTCTGGTACAAAGACACAGTGGAATTTTCCAGAGGCTACGTAACATTTGATAGCATCATTTTTGACAGCTAAAGGAATGTGTATTTGTGTATTTATGTGTTTTAAAGATAAATAAGTTTTAATTTCTAATATGGTAATTACCTATTCCTGTAACTCACTTCAATAAAATTTTTTTGAGGTTCTCTAATTTTAGAGTGGACCCTAAAGACCAAAAAGTTTAACCACCACTGTATTAGAGCAGTGGCTTTTGAAATATGATTTCCAGATCAACAGCATCATTGTTGTGGGAGCTAGTTAGGAATGTAAATTCTCAGGTCCCATTCCAGACCTCCTCATTCAGAAACTGAGACTGGAGCCAAGCAGCTTGTATCACAATACGCCCTTAAGATAAAATTCTGATCAGTGTTTGAGAACCACTGTTTTCAGAGAAATTGAGGAACCATAATTAGGAATGTTCATAATGGTGGTATAATAATAGCAACAATCTAGATGCAATTCAAATGTCTAACAGTGGAATGGATAAGTAATTGTAATTGTGGCATGTTTGTATGTAAATAAAGCAAAAAAATGAATGATATATTGATATACTTATCAACGTGAATGAATCTTAATATAAAAGGAAAACAGCAAACCAACAGAATATATAATCCTATATAATCAAATATACAAGTAATATTTATATATATAAACAGATTATATATAACTATTGTAAATAGTTATATATATACATTAGTATATATATTATTTATATGTACATAGCATATATAATTATATATACATCAGTCACATACGCTTTTTATGACTTATTTCATA
This sequence comes from Bos mutus, assembly GCF_027580195.1. Classification (NCBI taxonomy): domain Eukaryota; kingdom Metazoa; phylum Chordata; class Mammalia; order Artiodactyla; family Bovidae; genus Bos; species Bos mutus. The sequence continues at coordinate 6,378,410 of NC_091629.1, forward strand.
ATAAAATACTAAATTAAATTCTAAAATTGGCCTGGTTTGGAACTATATAAATAGGTCTATTTGGTTTTCAATCACCAAAAAAAATAACCTGGATTTTATATAGTTTTTATATAAGTCAAAGAAATATAAAAAATCATTTTAAGATTTCTATTAAAAATGGTTAAAGGATTACCTCTTAAGCTCCTTGGAAAACTTAGCTGTCCAGAATTACTCATTCTCAAAGGCATTTGAATAGACTGTTATTTTAAAAGTGTGTCTCTGTTTAGAAAATGAGTGTGTGAATGATTTAATTAGTGACTGCCTATGGCGGAGAAGGCAATGGCACTCCACTCCAGTACTCTTGCTTGGAAAATCCCATGGACGGAGGAGCCTGTTATGCTGCAATCCATGGGGTCGCTAAGAGTCGGACATGACTGAAGTGACTTAGCATAGCATAGCATGGCTTGGGAGCTCCAAAATGTTAAATATTAGCACTTCTTTTAATGAACAGCCTCTGCTGTATGATTTTTCTAATAATTTGTATGGCCTCTAGGAGAGGTTAAATGAAATGACTGAATGAAAGGAAACCAGGATTCTGCCTTTTTATTTCTTCAGTCGTGATTAGATGTTTGGGAGAATGATATAAATCCTGAAGTTGCCTGGAAGATATAGTTAACTTTAGAGGCTTTGAACTTTATATTAACCTTTAAAATTTTAAACTTTGAAGATGTTGGTAAAGATGACATTGAATAAAATTTTAAGTATTGTTAATACTTTAGTTAGTTTAAATATGTTTGAAATTAAAAAGTCAAGATTGCTTTGGATGTACTATGGGGGAAAAAAAGCCCTCCAAATATGTGGGGAAAGATAGTGGATTTTCTACCCAAAGCTGCCTTAAAATGTCCATATTTTACAGTCTTAAAGTTTTTTTCAGTTTTATCAGTCACAGAAATTTAAGTGATAGGGTAAAGTGTGGAATTCTTAAAAGTTTGGCGATATACAACAAATCTGACACAGGTGCTTTGAAGCTAGAAATTGTGCTTCTCTAAAAAAATGATTCCACTATAATTTGCATTGATAATAACTGCTAATAACAGTAAACAGTCAAATATAGTAGTAAATGTGGAAAATAAGCTTACCTGTTTAGACTTTATAATTTAAGCGGGTTTGGCTGGCTAGATTCTTAGACTGTTGCTATAGACTTGCCAGTGAAAAAGAAGTGTACAATCCAGATACTAAGGTATTCACATCTAAAAACAATGCTTTTCACCTCAGACTGTCATTTGGTACTTATCTTGTTGGAGAGACACAGTTGACATATAAAAACTATACATTCTGAAATAACAAAGAAAAAGATTATACATTTTATTAGCAAAATACCACTTGGGATTATGCTGAATTAAAAGGCTGAAGAATGTTTCATACTTAACTTTTGCACTTTCCACACAGTATCTGTTTTTTCTGCTTTTTTGTAAGTTTTTTTAAGTTCAGAGATAGAGCTATTTGTGTTGTATCTTTACTTTTTTCTTTATTTTGTGCTGTGGACTTTAAAAAGTGATAAAAAATGTTTCTTGCTGAGAGTCTGCTTCTCTTTGTTCTGCCATCGGAGGTTACCCGCGATGCTCAAGTTCTTTGTTGGTTGCCTTTGACTAATGCTTTCCAGCAGCCCCGGGCTCAGCTCCTGGTTCCCAGTATGGCACAATGACCAGGCAGATTTCTCGGCACAACTCTACCACTTCCTCGACATCTTCTGGTGGATACAGACGGACTCCCTCTGTGACGGCTCAGTTTTCTGCTCAGCCTCATGTTAATGGAGGTCCACTTTATTCTCAGAATTCAAGTAAGCTTGTGCTTAGCAGGCGCACGCAGCAGTGGAGCTCCTTTTGAAGGAAATTATTTTAAATTGTTCTTGCCAGTGATAGACAACAATTGAAACCATGTTATTTCATGTTTGTTTTAAGAAGTTAGACCTTGAATCATATAATTTTAAAAATAATTGCTTATCACTTTGAAAACCTTCCGATTCACTGAGTATACTGTAAATAGAACTAAAGAGGCAAAACTCTGAAATGAATTAGGCTGAATTTAAAAATAAGGGCATGTTTGATACAGTTTGATAACAGTAAAATTAAAAATATTGTGACAATTTTTCTTTTCAATAATATAACAAAATTGCTGGCTATCACTTTTAAGCTTTTTAACCTATACTGAAATAAGTTCCAGACCATTAAAAACCATTCTTGATGTCTGCTTATTCTGTCTCTAATAATTATAACAGTGGGGAGGACTTTCTTTTGATAAATCCTTTCTGTTCACCTCAGAGTGCACATCTCAACACTAACTGCAATCAGTGTTTAAAGGCTGATAAGATTAGAAAATAACTTTGGCATAGAGTGAGTAGTCATTAATTTCACTTTCCATATCAGGATGCTCAATCCAACCAGGAGAAATCTGAAATGAGCCAGTTGTTCAGTATTTGTTATTGGCTTGAAACAGTGATCACCAGACATAGACTCAGACATGCTTTCTCATGTGGTTTTTCTGGCTACTTTCTGGAGCTGCTTGTTATTTTATGTTACCTAAAAAATACTGAACACTCCATATTTACACAGGAAGTTGGGTTTTAAATTCTTTTTATTTATGATGCATGTTTTCAACAAGTGTTTTAAAGTAGAACTAAATTCTCTCTTTTTTTGGTTAAATTTTAAAGACTTAATTGTGGTTATAAGCAAAAAGCCTTCTAAGAATTGAAAATCACTTTAGCAGAAATATCATAATTCACAAGTAATCCCAAAATTTATATTATAGAACCCTTTTCCAGACTGAAATTCTCATCCAAGCTCCTGAGAAATGTTCCGTTAGAATTTTACCTCACATTTCCCCTGTTCTCCTCTTGGTAAAGAAAAGTAGCTGGTGGCTGAGAATCCCGCAGTTAATCTGATCATTAGTCTCACTACTTTCATGAACCTTTTTTTTTCATATTATGCTGCATTTTTAGATCTCATCTTTGTGTTTTTTTTTCTTTTCCACACTTAGACATTTACTGTTGACTCCGCAAATAGGGCTTCTGGTGACTCTTCACCTGATACCTGTTTGTGTAGTTCTGTTTTAACACGCTTGGGTTGGTTGCTTATCCTCAAAGAAGACACTGTCATTACTGATTGTCCATATTTTTGGATATTGTAAAGCAAATTTGCTTCACATTTTAAACATACGATTATGTATTGTCAAATCAATTGTCCTTCAACCCGAGTTACTGTTGGTGTTGTAGTGGTAGCATGTGAGTGTTTTTAGTGTTTTGATGTGCATATTCTGTGCATATGATTAGTATTATTGCAGCATAACCTTTCTTTTCTTTATGTACTAACCAGCATGGCTAGTTACTAAGGGTTGTTTTTTTAAATTTTTAGGTTTGTGGAAGTTTTAAAAAAAATTTTTTTACATTGAAAAGGTATATAATCTTTTATTTATTAAAACTATCATATATAAATGTGTATATACTGGAACATTATATACACACATGTATATACAAGTATATACACACATGTATATACTTCTATATACAGAGTATCAGAACGAAGCAGGACTAATTTCATAGTGAATTCAATGTTGTTTTTAGCCATACAATGGATATAAATACACATACATTGCTTTGTTGTTTATTTGTACACACTGAACCTCTTTCAGATTTTTATGCTTACCAAACAATTTTTAGATTGGATTAATGGAAACAGTCTTTCAATTAAATGATCTTTGGGAGCCAATAAATTTTCCCTGTCGATTTAGTGTCATTTCTTGGTGACTGCCAGTAAACAGAATTTTGTGATACAAAAGGAAGAAGGTCCCTTGAAATATCCCTTGAAATTCAGTAAACAATTAACATGGTATATGGAGCATTCTTATTCCCTAGTAAATTTAAGAGTGATGTATTTAAAATTGTCAACTTAAAAATAATAGTAACCTTTTTTTTTTTTTTCCTAGAGAGCTGATATATAGAATATATTTAGCTACATAATGAGATTATATTACTGTATATAATAAGATTATATTATATAATCATACAATTGTTATATAATTATAATCATAATTTATTAAATCATATGCAATTTACATGATAAATCATGATTTTATACTATCATGTAATTATATAATATACATTATAGTTAATCTTATTATACATGCATGTTATATATAATAAGATTATATTATATAATTTAGATGTATGCTATAGATACATAAGAACTGTTTTTAAAGGAAACCTATAACTAATGCATTTATTTATACATGGAATAAACAGCTATTCCATAACATTTTTGTTTTGTTTATGTGAATTCTCATTTACAGCATTACCCTTAAGCTAGACATACCTCTTAGGGTTAGAGAGGTAAGGTGAACTAACAGTATCCTAGAAACCTTTATTGGTATTTTATTCTTACCTGTTTTGTTAAAGTCTTTTCTTAGAATTCAAAATTTTCATTGCATAGAAGTGAAGGTGATGGTAAATCTAAATCTTCCCCAAACACTATAACAGTAGGATTAAAATAAATGTATTTGTTTTTTAATAAAACTACCAGTTGGCTAAGCACAACTCAGCTTTAGGTTTGTTTGTGGGAAATGAAGGTTCTGCAGGTTTTTGTTTTGTTTCTTGTTTTGTTTTGTTTCATTTACAAACTGTTCTTTGCATACTTATGTTTGTGGTCCTTGTAACTGACTTCTGCTTTTTGTTTGTTTCCTTTTCTTTCCTTTATCTGTTTTACTTCCCCCATTCTGTGTTGTCATCGCCAGTTTCTATTGCTCCACCCCCTCCCCCTATGCCTCAGTTGACTCCACAGATACCTCTCACAGGCTTCGTGGCCAGGGTGCAGGAAAACAGTAAGTTTGGAAAACCTGAGCTGTCCAAGAGTAGAGGCTGTCTCCTTATAGCATGCATGGCTGATGAGTCATCATTTTCCTTACTTTTGTTGAGAAGCTAATCTTACCTTGAAAATAGGTGCAGATCCGTTATTGAAACTGAAGAGCACGATCTTCAGTTTTCCTCTGTGTGCATGGTTACTGACTCAGATGAATGTCACAACTGCAATTTCCTCTGTATTCACATGCTCTAAAACATGAAATCAGATCTTTGCAGATTCTTAAGGAAAGCATAATCAAAGCCTCAAATTAAAACTGTGTTGAAACTACTAGCTTTCAATAGTTTTTAGGGGAATTAGTTTTCTGTTGCCAGCTAACTCATCAAGATGCATCGTTACACTGTGAGATTAAATTTATTAGGACAGGTGGTTTGTTTTATTTTCTTTGTTTTGGTTTTTGGGTGGTTTTTTTTTTTTGGCATTTTCTCCTTTAGTTACAAAACATTTTTGAAGAAAACTTTGTAGCCTTTGATTTTTATACATAAACAATTTTGAACTTATATAAAGATTTGTTCAAATTTTTATGCATAAACAGTTTTGAACCTATATAAAGATTTGTTATTAGGATAAACAAGGATCTGCAAGAATAAGTAAATTACATCCATGCACTCCATTTAAGTGATGATCCATGTAGAGCCCTCTTTATGTTTTGGCCCATGAGGATGATTTCTGAACAGGCAGACTTGTTACCTTTTTTAGATCTTTTTGAAGGAAGGTCAGATTGACTAGGAAATTCTTTTGAATATATGAATTAGGATAGAAGTTTTTATTTTTTAATTACCACCTGATTACTTTGACGTTCTGGGAGATACATAATCCTAACTACATGATAATAGTGAATGTTATTTGGCAAAATGGAAAATACTGCTATTATTGAATTATATTACGCCAAAAATGCTGAAGATGGTAAGGTGGTCGCGTACTAATTCACTTCATTTGGCATCATCACCATGCACATAAATCTCAGAAAGGTTTGAACAAGATGTGTAACTCAAATGACCAGCCCATCTTCCAGGAGAAAACATTGTGGCAAATTCCATCCTGCAGCTTCTCCTGACCTTGTTGTGTTATTCTCCACGTTTCCTCCCTTCGTCCAGTCAAATATTTGTTTACTCAGTGTTATGTCCCAGGCTCTGGGAGGAATATACATAGTCTAAGACAAAGTCCCCATCTTTAAGAAATGTGTGATTTAATAGACTTTCTATAAAAGTTTCATGATGCTGAAATTTCTGAGCCTAAACCAACCTTATCACTTACATTTGGTTGGAAACTCTTATGTGTTTAAACATGTAAAAATAAGCGAATCTTCTTTTTAAAAAATTAGTGGATAAAGGTAAATTGCTGATTCTTGGTGCTCCAAGAGTTTAAAAATTGTTTGCAAGAGTTTAAAAACAAAGCCAGTTCAACCTTTGAACTGCCTAATAGCCGAGAATTTTTAGGAAATGTTTTAAAATAGCCATAATAAACATCCATTTAGTGAGTCCAAAGCTCATTGATTAGATATTTGGTAATCCTTTTTTTAAACAGACATTCAGTGTAATGTACATGTATGGTCTTTGCTCTAGAAGCCATGGTACTGTTTCAGTTCTTTTCCCAAACTTGTGATCTTGAGTCAGTAATTCTCTTGGTGCCACAGAATGCCTCGTTTCGTTTTATTTGGCATCTGTTTTCTTTGAAAGCATGTTAGGAAGATTGTTGTTAAATTGGTATCAGTATATTAAATGTTTTATGAATTACAAATTTTATATGTTCTTTAATATTCACTTTCTTTGACAGAGTGGTAATAATGAATGCACAGAGCAGTTAACCTATTAGTAAATGTGTTTCAGTTTAAGACATGAGCATCTAAAAAAGCAGTGTGTTTACATCTGTTTATGATTAACATCAGAAAGCGTTTTTGAACTAATTATACATGGTGTTAGACAGAGTATTATGCACAGAGAATTAGATGACAAGACGCTTGCCCCAGTGTATGCAATTTGAAGATAAGCCAATGTAAATTAACAGCAGTTGGGTATAAAGACAGTTGAATGAAAAATAGACTAGTAAGTTGTATATAAATCAAGAGTAAATGCACTTTAAGAATTCAGGCAAACATACATAATTTATTCATTAAGCCATATTAAGGATATGAGCTATGACTCTTTACTGTCAGAATGGATTCATATGCATTTTCTTCTCATCTCAATAATATTAGCAAGCTTTATGGAGAAGGGATTGGTAGAAATAAAATGGATCCTAGCATTTGTCGGAAGAATAAACTGCACACCTGTGTCAGAGCTGTCCATTCGAATGAGCATCAGCACACAGGACTTATTTCCTAATAGTCTTCTTTCTCACCCCAAATAGGATAAAATAGAAATCACAGAATTAAAGTGGTTGTCAGTAGGGCTCTTATGTGCATATGTTTTGCATATGTTTTAAATCTGGGTTCTTTGGTTATATTCTCAGCTCATTACTGCAAATAGGGTGTTGAAAACTTTAACACTATCTTAGAATAGATGATGACCATTTTCTTTGATCATATAAATAGCCCCAGAAATTGGCAGGTGAGGTAGTATGTTGGAATTATTCGTATGTTCGAATTCTGAATTCTCTCAGATACTGGAGACTATATAATTCTTTGTATCAAAATATTTTCATTTTTTTTTTTTAAGAAATTTGTGGATCAGAAATTTAAGAATTAGTTGTGCTTCAGCTCTGAATTCGTTAATATTGGGAGCATTTGTTACCTGGTATCATAGTAATTCATTGAAACAATTCTAGCATGACATTTTTTCCATTTCACTGTTTACACCTTTATTTAAATCACACATATACATACCACAGCCATCTAGAACTTGAGGTGTGAATCGTTTTTATTGTTTTGCATGATTTGAGTTTTTTCTGTTTTTTTTTTTTTTTTTAAAACATCTTCCTGCAGTACTTTATTTTTAAAATCTTTTATTGAGGATATATTCTTAGGAAATTGGATCTTTAGGATCTAGTCTTTCCCTCATTCCATTCTTAGTTTTATAAGCAATAATACAGAAGTCTTAGCTTGCTTTCTACATTGAAGAAGCTGATTATCTTTTTTTAAAGTTGATTATGAATACAAACATTAAAAAAATATTTAATGAGATTTTCTGCTAGCTTAGAATTATTTAACTTTAGATTTTTCTAAATCTTGTTAAATTTTCTTTTGTTAAAATTTAAATAATAGAAAACCTGCACACATAGAATCATACCTAACACCACAGCTTTTTTTTCCCCTTGCATAAAACAAATAAAAATCAACACATATCCACCCACTAGAGATTTCTTTGAAACTAAAGGTAACTAAAAGCCAAAATCGGGGACATGAATGTGCACAATAAATGGTTATCAAACCATTAAACTAACATTCATAATGTTTACCATAGTCCAAATGACAGATACGACATAAGGCTTATTTAAGGAGAGAGGCTAACTAAAGAGTGACATTTGTTGCGACCTGAACCTTGGAGTAAGGGAACTTCTTTCCTCCTGTAGTCTTATTTAAAAGAAAAAAGCAAAAAAAAAAGACATATTGTCTCCTAACCTCTGCATTCATTAATTTGTAGTACTTCCTAATACCTTTAATTTTAGCTCATTTTATTATTGCAAAATTATTCTTAAAAGTAGTAGAAGCTTTAACACACCAAGCTTTTATTTCTAATCTTGCATGTATTATTATAGTGCATGCTGTATATGATAGAGCTTCCTTAAATTCTGTTAACTTAGGAATTTCCATCTAATCTGATTTCTGACTTCAATTAATTATCTGAATTTTTTAGTTGCCGATAGTCCAACTCCACCACCACCACCTCCGCCAGACGACATCCCCATGTTTGATGACTCGCCACCTCCGCCACCGCCGCCACCAGTGGATTATGAAGATGAGGAGGCCGCAGTAGTTCAGTATAACGACCCATACGCAGATGGGGATCCTGCTTGGGCCCCCAAGAATTATATTGAGAAAGGTAAGGTACAGTCATCACTGAATTGCTGTAACAGGAAGGAACCAGCGATGATCGTATTTTAGAGCTGTAAGGAACACCTAGTCCAGTATGTCTCTACCTTTTGAACACCCTTATTCAGCCAAGATGATTTAGTTCCTACACATTTCCCAATATAAAGCAAGGATTCTTTATTTTCTATTTATTTTTTAATTGGAGTATAGTTGATTTACAGTGTTGTGTTAGTTTCTAGTGTACAGCAAAGTGATTCAGTTATATGCCGAAGTGTATGTGTGTGTATATATATCTGAATTCTTTTTCAGATTTCTTCCATTATAGTTTATTACAGGATATTGAATATAGCTTCCTGTGCTATACAGTAGGTCCTTGCTGTTTATATTATATATAGTCGTTTGTATCTGCTAATCCTAGACTCTGAGTTTATCCCTACCCTACCCCCTTCCCCTTTGGTAACTTAAGTTTTTCTATGTTTGTGTGTCTGTTTCTATTTTTCTTTAAAATTCATTTTGTATCATTTTTTTTATTTCACATATAAGTGATATCACAAAGTATCTGTCTTTCTCTGACTGCTTCCCTTAGTAAGTAGTAAGTAAGTGAGGTAATCTCTAGGGCCATCCATGTTGCTGTAAACGGCATCATTTTTGTCTTTACTATGGCTGAGTAGTATTCCACTGTATATATTAAATACATATACCACATCTTTATCCTTTCATCTGGAGAGACATTTTTAATTTTTTAAATTGAAAATATAGTCTGTTAATTGTGATTTTTCAAATGACAAATCTCCAACTTGACTGCGATTTTTAAGATGATAAACAGATAAGGCACAGAGAAGGAGTTAAATGATTTACTAGTAAGTTCATGTAATTAAGATTTAAAACCAAGTTTCTAAGCTGTTACAATAAAATTAGAAAACTTTCATATCTAAATATTTTAAAATATATTGGGAGATATATGAGAAAAAAACCTCAATTAAGGTTTTCAGCTACTTGATCTTGTAAATGAGAAAATAATCACCAGAATGTTGAAATTATGTGTAACTCTGATGTCCAAATTCACCTGCATTATCTGACATTCACTGTAATTATTAAGTAGTAGTGGGTGGGAAGGAAACTGTTTTTTGTGAGTTTATTTGCTTTTTGTCATCTACTTCTATGCCAATAAAAATGTCTTTGTAGAGTTCTGAAAAATGCATGCTATGTAGTTGATCACATTTGATTGCCACCTTAAGCAAATACCTGTAGCATTCTTTCCTACCCAAGTTTTAAATACATGGTTGAAGTAAATAGGCTGTTTTCTTTTTATATTTTTAAACAGTAAATATTCTACATATTACTGAGGAAGTCTTGAATGTTCTACTTCATATTTAGATTCTCATGTACCTTCAAATAGATATGCTGTTGTTATTATGAGAGTGATAAATGTGAGCAGTCTTGAATTGTGTTTTGACCCATATTTTCTGGTATGGAAGAGCAAATTTAAATAACTATGAAAATGGGACAAGTTATATTTACGTAACAGATTTGGAATGATATAATGGTTAATGTATTTGGTAATAGAGCAGGATTAAAGAAATTTCTTCACAAGTTGAATGAAATAATGAGTCTTAAACCAGGAGTCACCATATTTTTTGGAAAAGACCAAATAATAAACTTTTTAAGTAATCAAGGTATATTGACATATTAGTTTCAGGTGTACAACATAATTCTTTGATATTTGTATATATTTGCAAAATGAAATATCTTAAACTTTGCTGGTCATTCAGACTTGTCACAGCTACTCAACCCCACTGTTGTAGCGCAGAAGCAGTCGTTGAGAATCCCCTGGCGGTCCAGTGGTTAGGACTTCACGCTTCCGGGCTGAGGGCCCGGGTTCAAACCCTGGTTGGGGAACTGAGATCCCACAAGCCATGCAGCGCAACCAAAGGGGGAAAAACAAAACAAGCAGTCATAGACGGAACACAAGTGAGGATGTGGCTGTGCCCCAGTAAAATCTATTGACAGAAAGGCTTTGGTTTGAATTTGGTCATGGGCCATTGTTTACGGACTCCTGGTCTTAATCAGAAAGTTGGTATTCAGTAGGGTTATATTTAAAGCCTTTAATAGTCACCTTTATAAGTCACAAGATGATTAAAACCAGGTTTAATAGGATTTCAATTGAATATGTTAATCCAACAGTACGACATGACTGTTGCAGAAGCCAGATTCAGTCATTTATATTAGACTAATAGTATGTTTAATTTTGAGGATGATATTCAGGAGGCTGAAATATTTTAATAAGACAGTGTATCTATAACGAGTTAAAAGCATTGTTTCTAAGTTGAGGAAAAAGATGATTTCAGAGGGACTAGATAGCTATCTCCAAATTTTTATCATGTAGACAGATGTAGGGGTTCCCCTGTTGGCTCACATCTGCCTGCAATTCAAGGGACACATGTTTGATCCCTGGGTCTGGAGGAGGCATGGCAACCCACTCCAGTATTCTTGCCTGGGAAATCCCATGGACAGAGGAGCCTGGCAGGCTGCAAAGCATCCATAGGGTCACACACAGTTGGACACGACTGAAGTGACTTAGCATGCATGCATTCATGACAGATGTAGATAAGAATACTAGATGTCTAGGCCCACAGAACCCTACAGTGAGTATATAGAGAAGGGAGAGTTCAGACCTTTATGTGGACTAGGCTCCTACACACTAGGATGGACGCACATTGTTAATGGTTAAATACTCAGCAGTGAGAACTGTTACATGAGAATATATGCATTGGGCAAGGGGAGGGGTGACTAAGTTTCATTTACAGAGGGGGTTTGGCAAATAGAGACAATGAGTTGGGTGTAGTGTTTTTTATCAGCTCTTAGTATAAGTGGAACTAAGAAGATGAGGAAATACTATTTTAATTTTGCTGAATGACTTTGAGGATATCAGGCATTGTCATGATCAGTTTAAAACTCATCTATACCACTAAAAATGTGACGGAATACAAAAGAAAATGTTTCTTTCTAGCAGTCACTTGGTTTTCTTGGGTGGTTATTTAGCCAAAAATACCAGAATAATTAATGTTATTTATGCTGTATGTTTTGGTGTTTTGAAACTGGGCATGTTAATTGAGCCTCTGATTACGCTGTGATTTCACTGCAGGATTATAATGGAGGAAAATGTACTTGTTGAGTTTACTTCATATACTGTTTTGTAAAGGGGAAAAAAAAGATCGCCTGTTTTACTTTATCAAATGATGCTGTGGATCAGTACTTCGGGTCTCTTCCTTATTGTAATTTATTAATTCAGAATAATTATGGAGCATAGCCACCTTTCTTAAGGAAAAAATGAATTCCAAAATATCTTAAATGTCTTAAAAATCCTCTTTTAAGAAAAAGATTACATGAGGTAATGAAAAAAATTTTGTATGACATACTTTCACATATATTGGAAAATTGCATATTCCAGAATGATCATGTTATAAAGCCAGAAAGAAGGAATACTTAATAAACCAGTGGTTTGGAAAGCTAGTGATTTTTTGATGTCTTTCCTCTCCACAACACTGTTTGCAAGGAAATGGATATTTTGTACTCAGCATAATCACAGATAACACAATAAATGGCAAAAATGTTCTCTTAAGTCTTATGTGAGTCTTTACTTACCTATTTCTCCTTTAAAAATAAAGAAAAATTCTTGCTGACCTCTAAGGTGTATATATATATTTAAATCTAGATATAGCCCCATAAATTATATGAACATATGAGTATTTTTCTGGGATGAGCAGGATGAGATTTACTTCACAATATATGTATATTTTTAAATTAGATAGCTCGGGCTGTTACCTGGTTTACTGATTGGCTCTGCAGCTTCACTCAATAGTTACTTTGATAAATGGTGCTTTGCATATGGTTGGCACTTAGTAGATATTTGAACAAATGAATTGAAACATGTAATAAATACTAAAATTCAGAGACCTTTCCGAAATAGGTTGGTAGAACTCTTGACTTCTCAAGTTATTTGTCAGTTTGGCCTGAAGATCAAGCTAGTGATTTCGGCACACAGTTGGGTACGTGACTTACCTGGATATATAGATTTAAGAATTAAAGAGTATTCATAAAAAGCTTGGGTTTGCTATACTATTTGTTGGCATTACATTTAAAAATTCAATTAAACTTTGGATATAATGCACTCACATGATCTTCCAATTCTTCTCCACAGTTGTGGCAATATACGATTATACAAAAGACAAGGATGATGAGCTGTCGTTTATGGAGGGTGCAATCATCTATGTAATAAAGAAAAACGACGATGGCTGGTATGAAGGAGTCTGCAATCGAGTGACTGGTCTGTTCCCAGGAAACTATGTGGAATCAATCATGCACTATACTGATTAAATTTTTGCTTTTAAAGTAGATTCGTATTATCACTCAGTCATACTGTGGGACTATTATGGTTAACAGAATTGTCTTAAAATGTTTTAAAATGTGCCCATATTTTCAGAACATGCTGTTTTATTGGTATAATTGAATGTCTACTTATAAGCATAAATCTCTGAGGCAGTTTGTGGATTGCTGAGCAGCATTCTACACGAGGCTGCCTGTCACAGATTATGCTTACATACTTACTTACACATTGTTAACCTGATGACCAGCCTAAATATTCTGGGGGTGTGGGGTCTATTTAATAAATCGTGATTCAGATCGTGCCATCACATGTCTCAGTGCAGCATGGTTACTAACGCTCTGTCAAACTAATACTAAAAATCAGAAAACTTAAATGCTGGTGCTGGTCATACTTTTTGTTTAGACTCTCTCATTCTTGAAATATAGTTTGTTTAAAGCATGCATACAAATTTATGTATTGAAATATACTTAAAAAAAATCCAAGATGCTTCCAATTTGTGTAATACTTGGAGTACACGTACTTAGGTCTCTTGAAATGAACTGAGTCTCTAAGTTCTCCACGTAAAACAAAAACAAAGGGTTACCTGTAATGTTGTAATTGGTACCTAAGTTTTTTAATCAGTGAATTTGCATTATAAATTTTTTCCATTCATAAATACGTAAGTGAACCAAAGGTTTTTTTTGTCGTTTCCTTCACTGGTTTGCTTTAAAAATAATGATAAATAAAAGATACCGATTTATTGCAGAATTATGGTTCTATTTTCTCAATATATTAACTTGGAAAAAAATTTAGCCTTATCTCAACCTATCCCAATAGCAGTGGCTGATTTTTGCAGAATTTAAAATCACAGATGGTTATTTACAAGTCAGTCTACTGAACTCCTTTTCTAAAGTAGCTTTTTCAAAGCTAAGATAATATGTCAAAGTGCACATGCTGTAGGTGAGATTCTTAAGGACTGCTCCAAGTCCTCTGGTTTTCCAGTGGACTGTCATATACTGATTCAATGATAGGAAATGCTAATTATCTTTTACATATTTTTTTTTTGGTAGAAGTGAACGCAATGGATTTTTGAATAGGCACTGTTTAACCCATTACCTGGCACTTGCAACATAAAAAGATTTTAAATGTACAGTAATTGGGGGGAAAAGGTGCGCCATGTATTAATCATTGAACAGGGATATACCTGGCCAACAGATCTGTGCTGTCTTTTGACATAATTGAAATGCAACATGTGCACTTTGTGTGTCTCCCCTTAAGGGAGGGTTCGAGGGGTGTTTTCTCATCGTGTATAATTCTCTGTTGCCTAGGACACTGAAGTAGAGCACTCAGTCGTGGGTTTCTGTGTTTCAATGATTTGTTTGGATTTCTAGTTATGTACTACTGGGCGCGTTTCAGACTTACCACAGTATAGTAAATGTTAAGACTAGTGCAAGATGTTTATTTCTGAAAATTAAAGGCCATTATTGCTACCAAATCAATGTGACTGTTGCATACGCATTTTGCCTTTGTTAATCTTAAACATGATTTTAGTATCACTGGTGATCAGCTACCTTCTTCATTTTTTTCAAGTGGACTGTTCTCTTAATTTTGTATATAACCTGTTGTCTAAATTTTATGTACAGTCTTTTATAATAAACCATTCTCCTATATGAAATTTTGGATACTGTTAAAATCTAACGTGGACTGAAATGTAGACTTCAGTTTTATGATCTTTACTCCTATGGTGAAACAAGATAAACCATATGAATTTTAACATTGATTATTTATTTGTGTAATGGCTTTACATGTGGCTACTATAACTGTGTAAACAATACCACATATAACCATCAAGATACCTCGATTAGAGTTTATAGGACTAGAATGACAGATTCAGATGGTTTAAATACATTTAGAAAGTTTTCTGAAAAACTTTGCCAATAAAAAAAAAGTCCCATTAATAAGGAAATGATCTTTTTAAATGATTTTTTTGGTTATCTGCACATGAAGCAAAGTGTATTCCACAGAATTTTTGAGGCACAATCTGGTAAAATAGCTGCCAGAAATACCAGAAAGAGGTGTCATTTGTCTCTTGTGAGCACCATCTCTGAAAGCTGTATGAGGGCGTCTCTTTCTGGGGATGGTCGAAGTTTACTGATCTCGCTCACCGCTTTGTGGCAGTACCGCTGGGCGAGGTAGGTTGTCTGCTGCACACCGTCACTCTACCGGACGCGGAAGAAAATACAACAGAACAGATGCACGTCAGCCACTGGGGTCAGCTCTTTAAAGTCCTGCTACAGTGAGTTAAAACATCCTCTGGAGATCTGATTAAGAGCTGGACGTTGTTTCTAATGTTCTCTGTGTCTCTCCCACTTTCTCAGACTGAAGCACATTTTTATTCTATTACCATGCCAAGCAGTGAACTCATTAATACCAAGTAGCCATCTATTTTCCCCCTATTTTTCATTTAAGTATTAGTTTTTAAGTTACACATACACTAAAATTGATACAGTAAAACTCTTAAGTGCAAAACTCTTAAGTGCAACTTAACATAATACATTTATAATATAGAAGAGCTTAAATGAAAATCAAGTTTCTTCTTCCAAAGGCACCAGTTTTGTCTGTTGGTTTTAATTATCTATTGCCTTTCTGTTAAGACGGGTTTAAGCCCAGCCGTACTGTCTCCCAGCTTGACCAGACTGTTTGTCTTCAGTCCTTCTACTGGTCACTGTTGTCGTCATGTAGCATCAGCTTCTGACTTCATCTCATCTGAGACGAGGAAACCACTGCTCCTTCTCTTTCCTCTATCTTTACCCTATAGAGATTTGCATTCCATTTTGTAACCATGTTTTTATGTTGGTTCTTTCAAAAAGCTAAACACTAGTAAAATAATTATATTTACTATTTCTATTATGTCAAAATGTTTATGGAAATATCAAGACATATAGTTGATTTTATTTTCTTCTGCATGGTTCCCTGTCATTCAGAACAAGATATCTGTAGCATCATGATTGAAAGGACTCAGATTTTCTTTACCAAGTGTTTCAAAATATGACACATTTTAGACACAAAAATCCTCAACAAGGTACTACCAAACCGGATTTGACAACACATTAACAGGTTTATACATCATGACCAAGTAAGATTTATCCCAGGGATGCAAGGATTCTTCAGTATATGCAATTCAACCAGTGTCACACACCATATTAACAAACTGAAGAATGAAAACCATACGATCATTTCTAATAGATGCAGAAAAAGCTTTTGACAAAATTGACAGAAACTGCAGAAAGTGGACGTAGAGGGAACCTACCTCAACATGAAGGCCACCTATGATAAACCACCAGCAAACAACATTCTCCTTGGCGAAAAACAAAGCATTTCTGCCAAGATCAGGAACAAGACAAGGATGTCCACTCACTGCTATTACTCAACAGTGATTGCCTCGCATAGAAAAGTAAAGCCATCATGGTCTGTAGATGATATACTATACTATACATCAGTCAGTTCAGTTCATTCTGTCAGTCTTGTCCAACTCTTTGTGGCCCCATGGACTGCAGCAGGCTTCCCCGTCCATCACCAACTCGTGGAGCTTACTTGGACTCGTGTCTGGGGATGGTCCATTGAGTTGGTGATCCCATCTAACTATCTCATCCTCTGTTGTCCCCTTCTCTTGCCTTCAATCCTTCCCAGCATCAGGGTCTTTTCAAGTGAGTCAGGTCTTCGCATGAGGTGGTCAAAGTATTGGAGTTTCAGCTTCAGCATCAGTCCTTCCAGTGAAGATTCAGGACTGACTGCTTTTAGGATGGACTGCTTGGATCTCCTTGTTGTCCAAGGCACTCTCAAGAAGCTTCTCCAACACCACAGTTCAAAAGTATCAATTCTTCAGCACTCAGCTTTCTTTACAGTCCAACTCTCACATTCATACATGACTACTGGAAAAACCATAGCTTTGACTAGACAGACCTTTGTTGGTAAAGTAATGTCTCTGCTTTTTAATATGCTGTCTAGGTTGGTCATAACTTTTCTTTCAAGGGGCAAGCGTCTTTTAATTTCATGGCTGCAGTCTCCATCTGCAGTGATTTTGGAGCCCAAAAAAATAGTCTGTCACTGTTTCCATTGTTTCCCCATTTATTTGCCGTGAAGTGATGGGACCAGATGCCATGATCTTAATTTTCTGAATGTTGAGTTTTAAGCCAACTTTTTCACTCTCCTGTTTCATCAAGAGGCTCTTTAGTTCTTCACTTTCTGCCATAAGGGTGGTGTCATCTGCATATCTGAGGTTATTGACATTTCTCTTGGCAGTCTCGACTCCAGCTTGTGCTTCATCCAGCCCAGCATTTCTCATGATGTACTTTGAATATAAGTTAAATAAGCAGGGTGACAATATACAGCCTTGACATACTCCTTTCCCTATTTGGAACCAGTCTTTTTCCATGTCCGGTTCTAACTGTTGCTTCTTGACCTGCATACAGATTTCTCAGGAGACAGGTCAGGTGGTCTGGTATTCCCATCTCTAAGAATTTTCCACCGTTTGTTGTGATCCACACAGTCAAACGCTTTGGCATAGTCGATAAAGGAGAAGTAGATGTTTTTCTGGAACTCTCTTACTTTTTCGATGATACTATACATAGAAAATCCTCAATATGCCACCAGAAAATAGTAAAGTTGCATGATACAAAATACATATAAATCTCTTGCATTCCTATACACTAACAATGAAAGATCAGAAAGAGAAATTAAGGAAACAGTCCCATTTACCACTGGAACAAAAAGGATAAAATGCCTAGGGATAAACCTACATAAGAAGGCAAAAGAACTGTATGCAGGAAACGAAGATACTAATGAAGGACACCATGAACACAGGGAGAGACGTACCACGTCCTCGAAAGAATATTGTCAGAAGGACTTCTGTTACCCGAGACAAGCTACAGATTCAGTGCAATCCCTATCAAATTACCAACAATGGTGTTTTTCATAAAATTGGAACAAAAAATTTTACAATTTGTATGGAAACACAAAAGACCCTCAATAACCAAAACTATCTTAAGGAAAATGAAGCTGGAGGAATCGGGCTTCCTGACTTAAGACTGTACCTACTCTACAGCTGTAGTAATCAAGACAGTATGATACTGGCATGAAAGCAAATGCAGGTCAGTGGCAGAGGATGGAAAGCCCACGCACCTATGGTCACCTCATCTCACAAAAGAGATGAGACTATACAGTGATTTTCAGTCTCTTCAGTAAACAGTGCTGGGAAAACTGGACAGCCTCATGTAAAACTAAATTAGGAAGGACACTCCCTAACACCACACACAAAAATAAACTCAGAATGGATTAAAGACCTGAACATAGGCCAGACATAATAAAACTCTTGGAGGAAAACATAGAACACTCCCTGACCAAACTTGGTCTTGCGTCTAAAACTCGTTACATTAATCTGGTTACCAAAGGACTCTTCCACTGCGCCACCCCTACTGTTGCCACTCTTCCTTTTGAAATCGTCTCACCTGTAATACGTACTGTAGCGCTCTGTCCACGTCTCCTGGTGAACCGAACCGTCTCATTATCATAGCATTCATTTCTGGGAACTAACCAGAAAGAAAACCTACTTAGAGCTCTTGGGAGAAATCAAATGTTAAAGCTTCAGTTTGTAAGAACAGGTTAAAAAAAAAGGTGATCAAAGGTTTAAATGATGGGGGTGGGGGAGCAGCAAGCTGTACCAATTACAGCAGCAGAGTGAAGAGGATGCCTCCTTCCAGGCCCAGCGACGAGCCACGCCCTGAGAGGTGCCTCGACCAGTGCTCACTCTGCCGCGTGTTCTCTGCTGGGTCCAACGCTGAGTGAGAGGGGAGGAGCCAGCGTGCACCCCGACACCTGCTGGCTTCCCTCAGGGTCTCAAGCTCTCGGCTGCCCAAGTCACTGGGGGCCCACTGGGCCTCTCCCCTGAAGTTTCTGAATCAGCAGCCATGGGGCCTGAGGGTGCCCTTCTAGTGCATTCCCAGGGGATGCCAGTCCTGCCTACAAACTACGAAAATCAAATCACTGGCCTAAGATGAGGATGAGCCTTGTGCTTTTTAGTCCTAAACTGCATCTCACTTGAGAGAGACACCAGTCTCTGAGCAGAGGGACTCCCAGGAAAAGCTCAGCTCATGGATGGACCAGGGCAGCACTGCTAGATGCCCACCGGCCCTGCAGTCAGCTGGGGAGGCTTCCGGTGCAGCTGCCTGGATCTGCTCCCTAAGGTTCTGACTCAGCTGGCTTGGGGTTTGGCCTCGGCGTCATATTTTAAAAACTTCGGGCATTTCTAATATGCAGCCAAGGTTGAGAATCATGGAGTTAGAGGAGACCAAGACAGAAGCGGCAGTCAGGTTACTGGAGTGAATTCTAAACACCAGTTTAAGCCGATGGCAGTTAAGAGGAAAACAGAAAACAGGTCCAAGGTGCAATGAGGAGAAAAATCTGTCCTGTAGTACTTAGCAACCAGGTAAGGGTACTGTCACCAGGAACAGAACCAGGAAGCCAAGACACCAAATCACTTCCTCCTCTAGACTCAAGCTCAAGGCCTGCCGCTGCCACAGCTGAGTTCCTCCACCTCGTCTATGTTAGGAAGGAGCCAAGCTACACGATCAGAAACCTGTTCTAACAGCTTATAGTCCGTGAAATGAGGTTACAAGGTGTGTGGTTCCGGCCAGGCAGTGCTCAGGGCAGTGGCCAGTGCTCCCCTGGCAGGGCGCCTGGGGGATGAAGTCAGCTTTGTCCTGGAACCACCATGGTGTTAGTAATCCTGGAAGGGAAAATAGGTCACACAGAAAAATCTCAACTAGATGGCAGCAAATGACGAATGAAGAATGTTCCTTTCAGAACAAAGTACGTGTCCAGACAAAGGAGAGGCGGCTGATAACTTTATGAAATGTAAAGAGCGGCACCTGCTTAGTTCTTAAATGAAAACCAGTGATTAGTTTCAGGTACTGGTCTTTTAAGAACAAAAAATGTAAGTTTCATAGGAAAGCTCCCATCAGTCAATTTTAGTGGTAAGAGTCAAACCAAGTAGGGTCTCAGTTACTTAACACCACATTTCACAACTGGATTTCTAGAAGGCTGTGTATCCTCAAAGCTAATGTGATACTGGTCCAACAACTGGTAAAACTGCCTTTTTTAGGGGAGATGAGCATTTTCCTGCAGTACCAACAACTGGAGTAAAATATGCTGATGGGATGGTTTCTCTTGATTCCTTTTACTATGAAAAGCACTGAGAAAGCAAAATTTGGGGAAAAAAATTTTTTTTTCCATTGAGTGTTGACTACATCTTTCCTTTGAAGCATGAAGTATATGCAGTTTTAATATGCAAATATCAAACTCTTCCCGTAGGCGTTCCTGTTCCAGAAACTTGAGAGAAGACATGAGAAATGCACCAGGCAGGAGGAGTGCCGGCCTGCCTGCAGACGCACTGAGACAGGAAGGTTCTTCTTGCCTGAGCTCTGATCTTAAGAGGATGTCACCTGTGGCCGAAATCAGAGTCTTGACTGTGAGGTCTGTCCGTAAACTAATGACAAAAGGTGGTCGGTAAACTGTGGTGTACTTGTTACTCAAGCAAAAGTTGGGGGTGACTCTAAGGCGGCAACACTTACAACAATAGCAGAAGCCCGTGCAGCTGGTGCGGGGCTGGTGGTGGTGGTGTCGGCAGTTGGAAGCATGACTACAGGTTGACATTTAGGTCTGCTGACTGATCACAGAAGGAAGAGATGCAGAAGAAGGAAGGAGAGAGCTTTTCAAGGGTATCTGGGAACAAATATAATCTCACCAAAGAAGAAAACAACTTCCATTTGGTTTCTGAAGATCCTGAAATCCAACCTCTATTCTTTAAAGGTTTACTTTAACGTTAAGGTTTGTGTCTTTTATAGATAGTAGCATGTGTACACATGCACATGGAGCGTGCTGCCATCTCCGGGACTGCCCCAGAGTTTGAAGAGTTTCTTCAATTCCCAGTGGACTGAAAAACCCCTTCTGAGAGATTTTAAAAATAGTGAGTTCCAAACAGAAGGGGTTTCTATCAACAAACTCCCAATTGTAAGACAAGTCAGCATGCTAAATGAAAGGAATAGTGGTCTCCCAAAGTTGCTTGTCTTGGTGCAATGAAACTCAATGTTCTTAAGTGGAAAAATTCAAAAATTAATCTGCAAATAAAACACACCTACCTATGGAAAAAGATGACAGGCATCTTGGAATTACTCCACTAAATGGGCAAATAGCAAAGGCTTGACACGGACTCCTGAGTGTCTTCAGAGCCTTTCCAGCATGGGAGAAGCCAGTTCCCTGCTCTAGGTGGCCTCTGGGGGCTCAGACGGGCCCTTTGGACACCAGCGCTGATCCCCACAGGCAGCAGCAGTAATACTGAGCGTGTGGGGACACGACACTGGTCTGAGAGGATGCAAAGCCTGCTGTACCATTTACCCGAGGCTTCATTCTGGCCAAGTCTGAGCATCACTTTCTTATTTGCAGAAGGGACATACGACCTACCCACAGAGGAGCTGTGAGATCAGAGGTTAAGAGCAATGCGTTTGCCTTCAGTGGAGATACTGCACAGTCTCATGTTATTTTATGGAAACTGTTTTATCCCAAGTCAATTTTAGGCCCACAAATCTTGACAAATTTCTGACCAAGAATCTTAATTTTTGACA
The DNA here is from genome assembly GCF_027580195.1 of Bos mutus. Lineage (NCBI taxonomy): Eukaryota > Metazoa > Chordata > Mammalia > Artiodactyla > Bovidae > Bos > Bos mutus. Next base: position 6,400,313 of record NC_091629.1, read on the forward strand.
GTGTGAACTAGTAGAGCCTAGACGTGATGTTTTATTTGAAAAGAACATTTGACTAACAGTAGGCCCGTGCGCCTCAAAACAGAACAGTCAGTCTGCTCAGGAAACAAGTCCTGTCTGGAGCGTCATCCTGCTCGGCCTCACTCCAAAGGCTGTGCCTTAACTCCTTTTCTGGGCAGGTGGGAGAAGCCTGGCCAGTGAGGGTGAGTCGCGATGCTGGGGTGTCCCCGTGATACACAGCTGTGCTTTTGTACACTGCATGCTTTTGTTTGTCCCTTTTCCTTTTTTAAAAAACCATCACTTAATCTCGTAGACAACTGACAAGTCCATCTGTGGGAGTGCTCCACTGCCCTCCGATGTCACTCCCTCCATATCTGCAGGCAGAATTAGTGATACTCCTTCGAGGAGAGGAAAGTAAATGTGTTTCTTCTGAAATAGATTCGTGGTCAAACACAATCAGAAGAGGCAAACACTCCGCATCCTAAGGTTGAAGTGGGACCCCGCTGTTAACTGAGTCCCAGGGGCTCAGGACAGTTAGGTAGGCTTGGGGAGACTTCTGACGGCACAGCCCCCTGAGACTTTCAGCAGACTGCAGGCTTCTTTAGGGAGAGGCGCGTTCCCCAGGCATCCTGATAGCCCAGGGACCAGGGCAGCAGCTCAGAGTGCCGGGCCCAGCTTGTGGCTCCTCACCCTCGTTTTCCTCACTGGGGCCCGGGAAGGAGCCGCGGGTCTGCAGCCAGTGCTGCCTCTTTCTAATCAGAGGCGTGGATTACATGGACGTGGCTCGTGAATCCTCTGCTTTTTTGAGCTCAGAGTTAAAAAAAAAAAAAGTCCCTCACTCACGCTTTAATGCACACAAGGTGATCTGGCAGATTTCTGTCAGAACGTATTGCTCTGAGTTCTGGCTGGGCAAGTCAGAAGAAAGGAGCCACTCCTAGCAGCCCTCACACTTCTCACCTCTGCCTCAGCTTCCCGAGGGGCCGCCCAGAGCCTGTCCCCGGCCTCGCTCTTCCGTCCCCTGCTGCCCCCAGGCACCCGCCTTCTCTGAGTATCTCCCTGTGTATGGCTAAAAGATAAGACTGTTTTCTTATACCAGAAACTGAGCGAAAGCAAGGTCACTGGTTTTTAGAATATCAAAATGGATCCAATTTTTAAAAATCTGACCATAAGAAAACAAACACAAATGGAATCACCGAGGTCTATGGAAAACAGGAGGGATCCTTGTAAACTGAGAGAAATGGAGGCAGAATCTTCAGCAGACGACAAGTTACAACATTCTGGACCACAGAGCTAATTCTAAATTTCACAGCCTGGTGATGAACATTTAGCTTTGCTAAATAATGAATTAAACATGAAGATGAAAATCTATTAGAAAGAAGTCCAAATACCAGCTAATGTCCTACTTCTTTCAAAGAGAGCATTTGGCAAGCCAGAAGCAGCGTGGCCGGGGGCCAGAGCAGGATCTGGACGGGTCCGCCCTGCGAGTCACTGAGGCTTCTCCGAAGCTTCCAGTTTTTCATGCATATTAAGGGGAAGATGATGGAAGCTTTACTTCCTTCCTTAATAGACAGCCCCTCAATCTGGACCAAGAAGAAACTGTGGTCCCAGTGCATCCCTCTGCTCTTGACATTTTTGAGGCAATGGCAGAGGCTCGCTGAGAGCAGCCAACAGTCCGGTTAAATTTCTAGAACTGGAGAATTACTCCTGCTGGGGGCCTTCCTGTGCCTGTTTAACGGGCTCTGATGCACAAAGTCCAGCCCTATAATGGAGATGTGGAAACTGCCTACCCTGTCAGTGCCCAAGACACACAGAAATGATCGCAGTGCTTCCTTAAATGCACACGGCACTTAATGCACACAGTATCTCCATGAATATCATCCTTACAGTGGCCCTGGAAGGAAGCTTATAATCTTCTCCATGTTACAGACAAGGAACCAGAGTTCAGAGGCAAAAATGACTGGCTTGGATGCTTCAGGCCTGTACTTGGGATCACATCTAGAACTCTGGTCTATTAGAAACGCTCCCACCTCATCTAACCTTCCCATCAGCTATGCCCGGCAGGTACCGGTCTCACAGGGCCTCCCGGAAGTGTGTCCCAGGCAAGTGCATAAAACCTACCTGCTGACATGCAAATAAGACGGGGCCAGTGGCTAACCCGAGCTTCAGGTCAGCTGAAGTCGGTTTGCCCATCTGTTCAGAACACGAGGTGAAGTCCAGGACGTCGTCTATCAGCTGGAGAGGAAGAAAGGGCTGTCACAGCCCCGCCACACCAGTATCCCCACCGCCATGCCCGCTGGACCGCACCCCTCCAGAGCAGCAGACCAACCTGAAAAGCGATGCCCACGTTCTTCCCATACTGATAGGCAATCTCATGCACCGCTGGGTCAGGGCATCCCAGGACAGAGACCTGAAACAGAGGATCCCGAGGTAAGCTGCTGGAGGGCAGACGCAGGGTGGCGGCCCCACAGGGATTCACACCACCTCCTCAGAAAAGGGGCCACGAGGCTGGGTGTGCAGCCAGGAGAGACTGCTCTCAGGAGACCAATCACAGAGGGCCTGTGTGTCTGACCTATGGAATAAAGGACTTCAGTCTCAGACTGTTTTTTTAAATTTCAAGAAAACTCGCCTTTCCCACCTCTTTTCACTAGACAGGCCATCTTTCCCACCACTTAGGGAAAAATGAGATAGGACTAGACCACTTCTGCAATGCGGGAGACCTCGGTTGGGAAGATCCCCTGGAGAAGGGAAAGGCTACCCACTCCACTACTCTGGCCTGGAGAATTCCATGGACAGTCCATGGGGTTGCAAAGAGTTGGACACAACTGAGCGACTTTCAAAAGAAAAAAAAAGACCAGTTCTGCTAGTCAGTCTTTCTGACGTGCAAACCAAACAGCCTACAGTATCTGAAATGCTGTCTTCCAGTGCCTGGCAAACCTGGCCCAACTGCTGGCATTATTTTTATTTTTCTACTGACTTACCCTTATTTTAGGAGTAGAGATCTGATCTAATCGTACACAGGATGTGGCCATACTTCATTTCCCCATTTGTAGTCCTTATAATCATTTTTGTTGATTTCACTTGATTCTGAAAAGCTGTTTTTTCTTGGTGTCTGTACCAGCCTCAAGCCTCACGCTTCAGACACAGGTGTGGTTCTTGCGTTACCTAAGGACAGTCCCCGGTCCTACCGTTTCCATGCTTCTCTCACAAGAAGTCAGGTAACTGTATAAAAGCTTTTTTCCCTGGTCACTGAGGGAGTAGGACTTCTAAGTCTCCTGTAAAACTCAAAAAGCCCAGCTGGCACTGGTTACTCAGCACTTTTCCCACTGCTCTGCTAAGCATGCAAAGCAGGCCCAGCCACACTTCAGAGAAGGGGGGTGGGGTCGGGGAGAACACTCCTCCAGGGGAGAGAGGGCCTGGACTGGCCCCGAGAGCCAGACAGAGCTCTTCTGGGCCTCCCGTCTGACCTCAGCCCTCACCTTTGTCGGCCTCTGGGGACACGGGGGACCCTGCTGGGCACAGGCAGGTGGGCGCCACAGTGAGCCTGGGGGGCGCCACAGTGACCTGGGCCTCCCGTCTGACCTCAGCCCTCACCTTCGTTGGCCTCTGGGGACACGGGGGACCCTGCTGGGCACAGGCAGGTGGGCGCCACAGTGACCTGGGCCTCCCATCTGACCTCAGCCCTCTCCTTCGTCGGCCTCTGGGGACACGGAGGACCATGCTGGGCACAGGCAGGTGGGTGCCACAGTGACCTGGGCCTCCCGTCTGACCTCAGCCCTCTCCTTCGTCAGCCTCTGGGGACACGGGGGACCCTGCTGGGCACAGGCAGGTGGGCGCCACAGTGAGCCTGGGGGGCTGCGCTTCTGCCCCTCAGTTACCACGTGACCTTCGTGATCCTGTCTGTGCTTCAGTTTCCTCGTCTGTAAAGCCAAGGCTCACAAGCGCCCACAGCAGAGGCTGGAAGGAGGACACGTGACGCCACCCATGCTCTCTGCACACAGCGGGCGTCTAGCTGTAACCCTGAGTGTCTGCCGAGACTGTGACCAGCCCTCCTCCTCCGCTGCTGTGCCTACAGGAGCCGGGGAGTGTCCTGGTCTGCTGCCGCAGCCGGAACACATAACCTGAGCAGGTTTTCAGGGACTGAGTGAAGCCCATGCCTGTGTCATGTTTGGTCATGTGTCCTCGATAAAAACGCACACGTGGTAAAAGGCCAGGCGGCCGCTCACTTGAGTGAATGAAAAACTCAACTGCTCTCAACAGCAGAGACCTTACCACCGGCAGGCACTGACCCACGGTGGGCTGTAGGGAGGGATCCATGAGACCACCGGGGGAGACAGTGCAGAAATTGTGAAAGAAGTCAAGAAGTGCATCAACCTGGCTGAGAGAATGAGTGCGTAGCCAGGCTCAGGCAGCCTGGGACATGCTGAGCCCAGAAAACAAAGACATCCCCTTTCTAGACAGAAATAACTCGTAAAGCAGTTCTGTAGAGGGTGATGCTATTTCCTATGCACAAAGCAGCACAGAAATACAAACTTCCTTCCTGAGAAGTCGATTTTTAAAAACGCCATTCTATTTCTAAACTCAATGGATTAAAATGTCTGGAGTACATAGGATAAGCACTGTGCCTCATCTTAGATCTCACAACAGCCTATAATACCTCTTCTGGGGCTGATAAGGGTAAAAGTCAACAACCACTTAGCACTCTGCTGGGCACTATCCTGAGATTTCTCACGTTGCCACTCACTGAGGAGGCCGGCGCCGAGACACAGCGGAGACCAGGTGTCACAGGATGAGGAGGTGGCGAAATCAGGACCGAACCCCAGGCAGTCTGCCTCAGACTGGTCCCGATCACATGGATCTGCTGCCTTTAACGGGCCTCAAAGTCGAGGCTCAGAGAGGCCGGTCATGGCGCTCAGGAAGCAGAGAGCCCTGAGTTCGCCTCACCGCCCCCGCAAAGCCAGGCAGTAAAGAGACACTGCTGCTCAGATTGCCCAAGATGGCGTGAAGAGCACCCCTCCCCTGCTGCCCCTGCCCTGTGAGGCCTGTCTGACCAGGAAAGTCAGAAGGTACACAACCCAAACCAGAAAGGGGGCAGGCTGACATGCACGCGTCTCGTCTCAGCCTCAGAGTCGCCCCCCACCTGAGTCCTGGGGAGGGTGGAGCGGAGCTCAGCTAACTGTTCTGTCTGAAGCAGGTCCACAGCCAGGCCACAGGGTGCACGAGTCGAGGGTGGGCGGTAAGGACCACACCTCTCAGGAGACTCCTCTGCACCATCTCCTCAAAACCACCTCAAAAAGATCACATCGACAAGGGCACAGCCCTTGACATCTATCCAGCATCTCTGTCTTTAAAGGGTGTGTTTACATCACTATGAGAGTTAATATACGTACTGTGGTCTTATTTATTAAAAATAATGGAGATTATTGGAGCTCCACCATTATATTAAAAAAATACCAAAACAGGTGGTTGTCAGAAACCAATGGAAAACACTGGGAGAAAACTTTTTCAACATAAAATCACAGATAAAGGGTTAATGTTCTTCATATATAAAGAACTTTTTAAAACTGAGGAGAAAAGACCAACCACCCATCAAGAAAATGGGCAAAAGACATGAATATACAATTCACAAAAATTAAAGAACTGAAAGCAGCCCTTCAGCATCTTAAAAGGAGTTCTACTTCACCAGAAAAGAGAGGTGTAAATTAGAACTCCATTGTAACACCATTTCTCATCTGTCAGACTGTCAAACACTCAAGTCTAAGGCTACATTTGGTTAGCGTGGCTGTGGGAAAACAGGCAACCATGTTAACCATGGGCCTTGGGCAGACAGCCCCTGGGAGGAGCACACAGCGGTTCAGTCCCCAGCCTACAGCTCTGGTTTGCCCGCCTCACACCCCTGCTTGGAGCTGGATCTGGGCCAACAGGTCCTGGGAGAGGCCGGCCACAGAGGCAGCCCAGGTCCCAGGCCACAGCCCAAGCTCCGCAGCCACGGTGCCCAGGCCCCAGCCCAGCCCACTCCACACCATGGCCTAGCACCACGTCTGCAACACACACACACCCAGCGTGCATGGCAGCAGCCTTACCAAGCCAAGACACGGAAGCAACCCAAGTGCCCAGCAATAGAAAACTGGTTTAAGAAGATGTGTATGTGTGTGTGTACACACACACACACACACACACACTGGAATATCCTTCAGTCACAAAAAGGAATAAAATACTGCTATTTGCAGCAATATGGATGGAACTTGAGAATACTCTACTAAGTGAAGTAAGTCAGAGAAAAAATATTATACGATGTCACTTATATGTGAAATCTAAAAAATAATAAGAATGAATCATTAAATACAAACCAGAAACAGAGGCACAGCAAACAAACTTATGTTTACCACTGGATACAGGGATAAATTAGGAATATGGGATTAAGAGACAGAAACTACTATAAGTAAAACAGATAAACAACAAGGATTTACTATACAGCCAGAGAATTATATTCAATACCTTATAATAAGCTATAGTGGAAATAATCATATATATATATATATAATCACTGAATCATTTTCCTATATGCCTAAAATACAACTATATTTCAAATTGAAAAAAAAAGATTCTCGACAACTAAATGCAACATGAGATCCTAGACTAGATCCTGGGCCAGAAAACAACGTTCCCACTTGTTCTAACAATATTATGAGAGCTACTAACATTTGAATAAGGACTACGTGTAGACTAGATAAGAATATCATATAAAAAGTAGGCGTTCTCCAGCTCTGACTCACAACCCGAGGCTCTGGGGCGGCCCTCTGCAGCTTTGACAGTAGCTCACTGATTCCAGGCCACATGCAGCACTCGAGAGAACAGAAATTCAGGGGAAAAACAAACGAGAAAATGAATGAATACATGAATCTGCAGGGTTATCATATCCAGTTCTGGTTCAAATCTCCGCTCAGCTACCGTCTGACTGGAAAACACTGGATGGGCCGCCAGACCCTCTGGCCTCATTTCCGTGAGGCTTTCTGGGGAACAAGGCACAGTGCTCACGGGTAAACTACATAATGTATTTTGCGTGACTATGTACAGAAACAAAGAGCCAATCACCTTTTAAGATTACTTCTATTTTAACATCAGTCAGTGTCCCAAAACAATCCTGAACAGCCCTCTCTTAGATTTAATACCATTTTTCATTAAACAGTCCTTAGGACAATGAACTGCAAGCTGTGAGGTTTCCTTCAAATTGCCATGACGTCCTGAGGTTCATTAGTTCTTCTCTAATGCTTCTGATGTTTAAATTCTTACCCCTTCTTTTTCATGTCTCTAATTTGCTTTGCGTGTGTTCTCTCAGAGCCCACGTGTCTGCGTTTAAATACCAAAACCACATAAAAATAGTTTTGAATATATAACACCTCTGGAACATCTCTCCCCATAGGCACTTATATATAAAAACTTTTATTCAGGGAGCTCACACTAGCATCCTGCTTTATTAATTCTAACAGCTCTGGAGCTCAGGAATAAATCACAAGAAAAGTGGCAGTTCAGGGCTGATGGCAGCCTGCCTCCTAGTGGACAGCCTGAGACATTTCATTTTTAATGAGGTCCACCTGTACCTGCCTACCTGTGAGGGACCAGGCCCTCTTTATGAACGAATACACGTGCGGCCCTGTCTTTGGCTTCCTAAGCAGAGGACAGCGAATGCAGTCTCTCCCCGATGGCGTGGCTCACTGAGTGCGCGCTCCCGTTCTGGCTCCGGGGCAGCAAGCGCCGCTGCCCTGTGGAATGTCCACTCTGCGGACAATGACCCTCAGTGTTTCAGATCCAACTGCCCCACTAACGGCTGTGCTTCTCTCTCTGCAGCCTCAGGCCTGGGACGATTTCACTGTCACCTAACACACTAGTGAGCCTGGGTCTCCAGCTGCATGGAGACATTGCCATCAAGGGTATGATGAACAATGAAACATCAATGTTCTTAAGATTAATTAAGATTGAAGGCCACCATTTAAAATTTTTCTTTTTTCTAATTTAGCATTCTCGGGCCTATCCTATTTTTGTCTCTCTTTTTTTAGAAAACCACACTCACAATTTCTGGGAAATTAAGAAAAAATGCTCTTTCAATAAAAAGACAAAAATGGCTGAGATTGTGGCCATCATGGTCTACATAATTCACATTCCTTTGGGTTTTAATTGGGTCTTTTTAGGAAGAAGTGTTGTCTTCATTCTTTTTTGGCTCAATTACAATTACACATTTCTTGATACTTTTCCAGACACATTACTGGCAAGGGGCTTTTTCACCTAAGAGGCCTGAGAAAAAGCTCTCTTCAACTGTAATTATGTTAAGAGTGTATCATGAGAGCAACTGACACGTGCCCCTTAGCAGTCTCCCCTTCTTGCTGCTTTAATCACAGGGACTCTTACTTGGCCCAGTTTTCATCCTGCGTCTCTGCTAGGCTGAAAGACGGTCAGATGAATAATTCTAGGCAGAGAACTGTCTCTCATCCGTGGGCTAGCACTGAATGATTAAAGACAATATTGATTTTTAAAAAAGGAAATTATGTGAAGAGTGGAGGGAAGGCCATGAGAAAGCAATGGGTACAGAAAAGTTATGGTGCAGGCTCAGCTTATACTCAGAAGCACAAGGACTTTTTTATAGTCCATAGAACTGGGAGGGGTTTATCACTCATAGAAAAGGACACAGAACACTGGTACAATCTGTTAGTCGGATATTTTCACCCAGGTCAATATTTAAGAACACAGCAGAGCACTTTATAACTTTTTACATGTAAAATGTACAAAACGGGGTGTGGTAACCATGAGGGAGACCATTTAGTTGTTCAAAATGTTGCACCCATTTGGAAATCAGGTTGGGGAATATATTAGAAAGCTTGTCTTGATTCGACTCCTAGGAGGAAAGATAAAAAGTTGATGCCTAAACAGCAAAAATGAAAACCACAGCAGAAGTTCTCTGCTGTCTGGGGATGCAATTCTTTTCTCAATTACCCTTGGGATTTTGGTCACTATTTTAAGATTTTCCAGTGCAACTTTTTCTATGAGAATTAGCTCCCAAGAAAGAGCTGCTCCTGCTGCTAAGTCACTTCAGTCGTGTCCGACTCTGTGCGACCCCATAGACAGCAGCCCACCAGGCTCCCCCATCCCTGGGATTCTCCAGGTAAGAACACTGGAGTGGGTTGCCATTTCCTTCTCCAGTGCATTAAAGTGAAAGTGAAGTCGCTCAGTCGTGTCCGACCCTCAGCGACCCCATGGACTGCAGCCTTCCAGGCTCCTCCATCCATGGGATTTTCCTGGCAGGTGTACTGGAGTGGGGTGCCACTGCCTTCTCCGAAGAAAGAGCTAGAAAGCTTTTTTTTTTTAACTTGAAAAGAAACAGAACGTACATACTGCTTTACAACTGTTGGCGATCAGACTTGCAGTCTTCTTGAAAGTCTTCTCAAGGTAGTGTGCAAATCTTTCATTTTCATTTTCTTTTGACCCGAGCTGAAGAAATTCACCTACAAAGAAGGAAAGTGGCCAGGTGAGGGTTTTGTTTTGTTTTTGGCAGGGGGCGGGGGGGGGAGAGCTGGTAAAATACTAAGAATGAATAAAGAAGAAAAGTCAGAATTAACCTACCACGCACCAAATCTTCAATCACTTGGGTTAAAATAGATATAACAGTTGTATTTCCAATTCGTGCCAGAGCTATTGATGCTGCAGAAAGAATTAAGTCACCAGCAAGGACAGCCTAGAAAAGAAGAAAAACCTTCAGAGAAAAGTGTCCGAGCACTGGAGCCAACAATGAAGTTTCTCAGGAGAGAAGTCCAGAATGGGAGGGAGAGAGGGCTCATCCTGGGTCTCCGTTTTTCCTCTTCCTCAGCGGGATTATTTTACACGTTTGGGACCCTGTTTGAAATCTCTTGGCTCTCAGAGATTACCCAGTCTGTCTCTCCAGTTGAGAGCTGAAGAAACGAACGCCTGGAGATGGGAAGTGCCTGACGCCCTGGCTTCATCCTTGGCCACCACAAAATGCATCCCACTGCCTTCATTTAGTTCTGGACCATTCGTTCTCCCATCACACCGTGTGGCTACACCTCTGCACTTACTGTTTCTTCTGCTCAAAAAGCCCCTCCCCTTCACCTGGTGCCTCGTGTGCAGGGTTAGCTCAGGCGGTACCTGCAGGAGGTCCACTGAGACCCCTTGGTCTGACCTGTGAGCACAGCGCCCCTCCGGCACTGCTCTCTTCCCACTTTTTTCCTATTTGCCAAACCCCTAAGGACACAGATTGTGAATCACCCAGCTAGTACTTGGCACACACCATGGCCCCACGCGTGCTTTGCTCAATGAAACCTAAACCAAGGAACCCTGGCTCCAAGTTCAAAGCTCTTAGTACACTATTACACGGCCTATCATTCCAGAACAAGACATTTTTTCACTGAACATGCATGGATACTTTTTCAATCTTCTTTAGATGATGAGTTAAATGTTTGCACTGTTTGCCATTAATTATAAACCATATGATTGGATTATATGCAATAATCAAGTATACTAATTTGCATACTTAAAGGATATGCATAAGTGTTAAAGAGTAGTTATAAATGATAGAGTTCATGGAAATTTTAATCCCTAGAATATGCAACATAACCACATTTTCAGTCTTTATTCCACACAGCACGTGGGACCTAAGTTCCTCAACTAGGGATTGAACCCATGCCCCCTGCAGTGGAAGCGTGGAGTCTTAACTGCTGGACCACCAGAGAAGTTCCAAGTTTTTACTGTCTATTAGTCCTCCGGCATTTAAAAATTAGTGATGTTCAGTTTGTTTACCAACTAAACATCATTTTATACAACATACACTGTATGAGGTACCCTGACATAACTGTAAATGCACACTGATAAAGTCACTGTACACATCGTGACTTACAGGCTCACAACATCCACCTCCACCCCACAGCTCGAGCAGCTGAAGGCTCAGGGTCTCCCAGCTCCTGCCTCTTTCCTCTCGGCCCTGGGGATCCCTGCGGCCAAAAGGGAAGTGAAGCTGCCAGACTGGGGATGGCTGGGATGAGGGGTGAAAGCAAAGCGGCGCTAGAGACACAGGCAGGGAAACCAGGGCTCACGGAGGCAGTACTGTGTGGATGGACCTTTACTGGTAACACGCGGTCTTGTCTGAGGGCCAGGGAAGGGGAGGTGGCTCCGGGCAGGGCGGACCAGCCACGCAGCTGAGAGAGGCAGTGAGGGTCGAAACACGGTCTCCCGTTTGCACCCAGGAGGCCCCCAACAGCAGAGGCACTCACGAGAGGGGCCAGGCAGGAGAAAACGCCAACTTGTTCACTTAGCCTCCTCTGCCCAAGCGCTCAAGTGGCCCTGAAAATGGACACAGCAAACTGCAGGCCACGTCACAGGACACAAAACCCTTTCATCTAAAATTGGCGATAAGAGGCTTACAATTCAAACTGTGGACTTGATTATACAACAGAATTGTGTATACTACAGCAAAACTGGCATGCAAACATAGTAATTAAGGCATTATTTCTTCTTTGAATACGACTGGCAAACAGGTGGGAACCAGGTACTACAGACATGTGAGGGATGGGAAGGAATGGAGAGGGAATACGTGTGTGTGTGTGTGTGTGTGTGTGTGTGTGTGTGTGTGTGTGCGTGCTTGGGTATTTATACTTTTTTTTTTAGTTTTATTTACTTGCCCTGACACTCTCACATGTGGTGGTTAAGGAATTCAGGTGAATTTGAGTAATCTGAGCCCGAGTAAAAGGTGTGACTCCTCATAAGAGACACTTTTTGGATAACTACAAATATGCTTTCCTTAACCGAATTCTATGTAAAACTGTGATTAAATAGAAATAGTAAGTTTATCTTTCTATGGTATTATCTACAATCAAACATCTATATATAGATGAAAGCTATATACAAGAAACTATTTTGAAAGCTAGAAGACCACATTTGATGAAACACATTTTCATCATTTGAGACAAATCTGAAAAATAAATGCAATCCAAAGAGTGTGGCATTTAATATGAAAGATGAAAAAACCCAAAAAGCTGCACGTACCTTCTTTTCACCCCAGATCTTATTAACGGTGTGTTTTCCTCTCCGAGAACTTGCATCATCAATGATATCGTCATGCACCAGACTGGCAGTATGGATCATTTCTGCAATTAAGGCAATGGCACGCTGGCTTGCTTGCACATTTCTAGTTAACAGAAAGCAATGCTTTTTAACAGAGATGCCGCCTAATAACCTTCTCAGCAATCATCTTGTGAAAAGTGGACATTGGATCTAGGATAAAGAATTTTATTTCTCTGAAAGAAACTGTATAAAAACTTCGGCTTCCCTACACAGCCAATGCTATCATTTGGAGAACATTTAAAAACACAGGAGATACTGTGAATCAAGATTATGCTTTCGGGACACCACATTAAGAAGTAAAATTTGTATAATGAACAACAAAAGGAGGATAAATAGCTTATAAGTCTGGGCACTGGACTGATAACAATTGTCTTTATGTCTTGTAACAGCGGTCTTGGTCAGTTGATCAAGTTTACAATTAGATTACAACTAAATTTCAGAAATTGATGGGGAAGATAGGCGAAAAGCAACCTAGAGAATCGTGTGTTAAAGAACCACCAATCACTATTCAAACCTTTTTATACCATCTTACACATTTAGTATGGAGAAGGAAATGGCAACCCACTCCAGTATTCTTGCCTGGAGAATCCCATGGACAGAGGAGCCTGGCGGGCTACATTCCATGCGGTTGCAAGAGTCGGACACGACTTAGTGACTAAATCACCACCACCACATGTTTAGCACTAAGACCTCCATAACCAAGATAGCTGGAATTCATAATTCCACTTGGCTACTGACACTGGTTATCAATATGAATTGATAATTCATTCATACTGGAGTATGAGTTCCAATTCATGTTTAACCTGTGCATTTGAAATTTAAACTTTCATTTCCCATATTTAACAGAAAATACAGGAAAAGCACTCCAAGAAGATACATGGATGTGAGTTCTACAGCTAGAAGAGGACTTCAATTTCTTTTTAATCATGATTATTATCACCATAATCTTCTAGGGAAATTTAAAAAAACCGAATTTTGAGAAAATCAAACTGGGAAAATAACCAACTGAATTTTCTGAACCTAAAAACAGAAGCCTGGATCAAACACATGCTAACCAAATGTTTCACTTATTCCTCTAGCTTACTTTTCAAATATCACGTTCTCTCAGGAGAAAAGTGAAGGGGATCCTGAAATGTGATGTTTTCTTTAAAAATCTAACCTGAAAATCTACAAAAGCCAGTGCTCCTTCTAATGCCTCAGTTCTAGCAGAAAGCCATGAAAAATGATGTACAGCTACAGTACAGATGCTAGAATTTAACTACTGAATCAGCCTGAAGACTATCTTCCCATTTTGCCTTATATATAATTTTAAAATATAGTACTTTGCCAGCAACTCTTACCTAAGATTTTTAGAACTAAACCTCAGAACCTTCCAGCTGCTTTTAGCTTGGAAACAAACTGTCAAGTGCGGCTTATTATTTATTAATGTCACACTTATAACTGTTCTAAATACTTCTGGATCACAGCCTCTTTCATAGTAGGGAGGGACAAATGATCTGTTAAGACCACTTTAGTGAGTGAGAAAATGGAGCTTCAAAGGGCTTCCAGGAGCTTGCTCCAAATTTCTCAGTGAGACACTCACAGACCCTACAGGAAGAAGCTTGGACCTTAAATATTTTCCAGGTACATTTACTGGATCCTATCTTTTTTTGAGTTGAATGCACAAAAAAAGATGTACACTTTTACGGTCATTTTTTAAATAGACTATTTTTTTAGAACACTTTCTCAATGAATTTCAGTCTGATGAAATATGTACTTGCTATTGGTTAATAGCAGAGTCACCTTCAGGCAACTGGGAGAGTCATCCAGCCTCCCTCGGGCGCCACTGCCATTATCGCAGCAGCAGGCGGGGCCCTGCCGAGAAGCTGCAGCAAAGTGGCAGTGCTCACTGAGACACTGGGGTGGCTTTTGTTTTGTAATTTTTAAATACTTAAAAACAAAGATTTCTTGAAATATTTTGAAATTTCATAGACTCTTCATGTATGTAAAAATGCCATTTTGCATGCCTAAATTGACGAAACCAGGATTCTTGCTTAGAACATTCTGTGGCATCATGACACAGCCCCTATGTAGGATGAGCCTCACATTTTCGACGCTTCCTCATTTTATCTGATATACTTTTTCCTGCACACGTAGGCTTTCGCGTGTGTGAGATTCTATCTGGAAAATGCTGCCACTGCATACCCAAGCACAGCATAATAGTCTGGAAGTCAAATTTACAGATTCCGGAAACGACTCACACTGTGTGAAGACGAAATCTTACAAGTACTGAACCGAATCATACCTTCAAAAAAATGGGCACCGTTTCTACTTCCCGCTGTGAAAGAGCGGCCACACTTTCCCAGCTCCTGAGAGAGGTGCTAGGAAAACCTGCCAGGCGAGACAGCAGGAGAAAGGAGGCCCTGAACCTCAGAAAGCAGAGGCTCTTGTACCCTGCACTCCACACCTGCAAGAGCGAGCGATGACTCAGCCAGCCCCTCACCACCATCAGGGTCCCCTCACCAGACTCTAAATATTCACCTGCAAGAGCGAGCGATGACTCAGCCAGCCCCTCACCACCATCAGGGTCCCCTCACCAGACTCTAAATATTCACCTGCAAGAGCGAGCGATGACTCAGCCAGCCCCTCACCACCATCAGGGTCCCCTCACCAGACTCTAAATATTCACCTGCAAGAGCGAGCGATGACTCAGCCAGCCCCTCACCACCATCAGGGTCCCCTCACCAGACTCTAAATATTAGAATGAAGAATTAGAAGCACAGATGGGATAGATGGAATAATGACCTCTCCACGTACGCTTCGCCAAGCTGACATATGACTGAAATAAAACACTTTTTCCTCCCATTCATGCTGATATATAACGCCAAGTCTTTAAATGACAAGCAAACCCTGAGAGTGAGGTTGTCTCCAAAAAGAAAATCAAACTTTGTCAATGGATTACCCTGACTTGCAACAAATGAGGAGGCAGATAAATTTAAATAGTAAATGCGGTTTTCACTTTAACAGGGATAGTGGCACATCTATTCCTAAAACTACAGGGACTGTATGAAGACCAGAGAGTTCTCAGGTGGGTTACAGGAGGCTCTACTTCTAAATAGTACACTATGTTCTGTTTATCTCTTCTGGCAATTCTAAAGAGAAGCGTTTCACTTTGCTTGTTAGCACTAGCTTACTATTCCTTAAATCTCATCTCTGGCCCACCTCGTCAAAAACCAATTGTCTTGAAAATGCAGACTGAAAGTTCCTCAGACACAGCAATTGGGATCTCTCATGATGGGGCTCAGGAACTGGGATTCTGAAGTGGCAGACCCACTGAGTCTGACGCAGAGAGTCAGGGAAATGCTGATCTGTGAGTGGGGGGCATTCACCTGCCTTACCGCAAGCCCCAAAACGAAGCGGCTCCTAAGGAATTTGACAGAAGCGTGGTCTCTGCTGCCTCCCTGTGGCCAAGCCTCTAAACTGCAGGCATGAGAAGTCTCTCCAGCCTGAAAGGCAACCTGAACTCGGCGGCTCAGTTCAAGCAAGGTCTTGTGCCAACTTCTCTCCAAGTGTCTTCACAGCTTGCGGGCAGGCAGTGCCCCCTGCTCTGAAGGGCGCAGTCACAGGAGGGTGACCTCTCCTCTGACACTTCATGTCATCTCGAGTTTTAAAGGATAAGAATGGACACGATCAGTTTGGTACTGAAGAAATTCTCTATTTAAAAGGCAACAAAGTCTCTGTCTCTAAAGTTCTTCAGGATGTGAACTGTTATCTGATGAAAGTATATATAGCCACGTTTTCAGTACACTGAACAATATATCCGCACAGACGCACTTTAGAGTCTCTTATCTGCCACTGAGCCGGGTGGGCCCGCAACGAGCGACACGTGGACAGCGTCCCGCTTTCCTGCTGGGCCTGCGCTGCCAGTCCTGGCGCATCCCGAAGAGGCACCTCCAGAGGGAGGGAGCAGCCCGCCAGGCACACTCCCCGCACGGACAGGACACGATGCGAACAACAGCATTTGTGCTAGTTTCCTGGGCTCTGAGACAGGTCACCACAAACGTGCTGGTTTAAATGGACAGAAATTCTCCCACCGTTCTGGAGACCACAAGTCCAGAAACAGTTCCCGTGAACTGGAACCAAGGTGTTGGCAAGGCCAGGCTCCCTGGAGGGCCTCAAGGGCAGGGTCCTCTCCTCACTCCTTCCAGTTCTCCTGGCTGCTGGTGACCTTTGCTTGTGGCCACAAGCTGGAAGGCGCCCCTGCAAGCCCCTCCATTTCGTCTTCACATGCCCTTCTCCTGTGTGAGGCGATCTCCTCTGCCCCACTCTTTAGGGCTACCAGTGACTGCATTTAGGGCACGTCCGAAAACCCGGGATGATGCCTCCATTCCACAATCCTAGCTGAAAGCACACCCGCAAAGACCGTTTTCCTGCCACAAAATGCAGCACTTTATAGGTCCCAAGGCTTAGGACGTGGGTGCCTTTTGTGGAGCCATTTTTCAGCTTAACACAGTGCCTGCTTTCGCCAGCCTCTTCTGTTGATGCTCAAATGTTTCCTTTTCAGTGATCTCATTCCTAAAATTACTTGATTTTGCTGCTTCTGTCTAAAAGCTTGTTTTTCCACATTACTGATACAACCTTGAAGTGTCTCCCCATCTGCAGCGGCACTCAGGGTGCAGGCTGAACTTGGGGTGAGGGGGCCATGGAAGGGTTCCTCACCATCTCTCACTCGCCGCATCTCATCCTCTACCCCAGTCTCTTGGCCTTGGTCTCTGGCCCTGCAATCTGCTCTTTCGCTGTACTCCTCACTGGCACAATGGGGACACTACCGGCATGAACGTCAGAGGTGCCCTCCATCGCAGGGACAGCAGAGGTGCCTGCGAGCTCTGACTCGCTTTGCAGGTCACTGTCCTTGGTCACTGGCCACTCACCTCTGAAAACTCAAACAAGCACACCAGACTAGTATCAAGACTGTCTTTCTTTGAAGGGAATGGCAGTTTTAAACTTAACCCTACAGTCATGAATCCATTAACAGTTTTAATATCAGGAGAAAAGAACTGACATCCAAGGGCAGCAGCTCTTGAATATTTCAGATCTCCAGATAAAAATAGATGCCTGCAAAGCTGCCTTGTAAATGATGCAGGACTCACGCTATTGGCTGTTTTCTTGCCTCTGAAGCACTGCATTTAGAATCCTTAGACATGTGGAGAGTGACCCCCATGGTGATATCTCAGACCTGCAGTTGTCCAGGATGGCTTTCTCCACAGGACCCACGGTGACATCGAATGATGCAGTGCTGGGGTTTTGCAAATGGATCCAGCTGATGAAGGTGCAGAAGGTGATTCCTTCAGTGATGGACTCAGCCTCCCCTGGGGGCCAGGAGCCTGAAGAGCGAGCCCTACAGTCGTCCTGATCTCAGTGATGTTCCTTTCGGTTGGAGCTTGACCTCACCCATGAAGTGGACAAGCCTCTGGTTACTAAAGCCTTCTCTACCTCAGTAGGTGTCCTCTGTTACAGACTTTACTTGTAGATCCATGTTAATAATGAGTATGGACACATGAAAAGTGCCATCTCCTGGCTTAAAGACAAAAACATTTCCTAGGGCACCAAACTTCCTAACCCACAAACAGCCACGGCAGTACCTGGCTCAATGATTCACAACACATTCTAGACCAGGAATGGGTCTAGAATCTTTAGCGGCCTGACCCTAGAAATCATTCAAGTGAGCTGGTGCTCTTATGACTATTTTGTTACAGCTTTCCTACAGTAAGCTTTTGTAATTTCCTTTGCTGTCATGAGGATCATAAGTTACTTCCAATGAATTTAAGACTTTTTCACATTTGGAAGCTTGACCTGTTAACTAATGTGAAGACTGCGTTATTTAAACACACACACACACACACACACACACACATCATCCGATCTGTTCTATCTAATCAAATGTCTGGCTTTGCAAAGTGCAATAATAGGATTCAGGGGCACTTGACTGCCTGTACAGTCGCGATCAATAGATCTGTGCCCAGTGTAACTGCAGTAGGCCTGTTATCTCACTGGTCCTGATACCCACTCTCCAGGGCTGCAAGATTTCCACGAGAAACAGGTGGTGTCAACACCAATGGTAAGAACAGGTACCTTTAAGGAGGTCTCTAAACAGGACAGGTTTGGCTCACTGGAGAAGAGACACTAATCGTGCTATGGTCGGTAAGCAGAGCATTTCACAGAAATCTTCTTTCTTACAGAGCTCGTTTTTCAACTGGATTCTCTGATAAAGTGAGCTCTGACTTACAGGTAGCTAGCTGGGTTTTACTGAACCCTTCTGAGGGCATGGTGCTCCAGGAAGCAGACTCTCAGGTTCGGAGCACAGGATGTCTGCTCAGGACCCCTGGGATGAACACGTGAGGCGGGGAGGGGTTTCTGCGAGGCAGGCCTGTCCGAAGCTGCTGCCATTTCACCGTGTGTCGTGGCGCTAGAATGGCCCTTCATCTACCAGTCCCTGCATGTGGACGGGCTCAGGTGAGAGGACTCTCGGCTGCCGGCACAGCCCTCGAGGAGCCCAAGAAGCAAAGGCTTTCCTCCAGCAACACGGGTTCAGCAGTGTGGCCAGAAGGTCCTTCATTTAAGGCGGGCTCTGGGCACAGGGCTCGGAATCCACCACAACTCTGTGTTCTGGACTCTCAAGTCTCATTATCTGCTATGTGCATTCTACTTTACCTGGCCAGGTGCTGTGGTTACCAGGATACACAGAAGAAACCTGAAGATTAAGTCTTAAGCCTCTGGGGCCATATCACCCTTTGACAATATAAGCCATGTATGCCTTTCCCTTAGAAAAGGCAGAGGGACCAGAGATCAAATTGCCAACATCTGCTGGATCAGAAAAAGCAAAACAGTTCCAGAAAAACATCTACTTCTGCTTTACTGACTACGCCAAAGCCTTTGACTGTGTGGATCACAACAAACGGTGGAAAATTCTTCAAGAGATGGGAATACCAGACCACCTGACCTGCCTGAGAAATCTGTATGCAGGTCAAGAAGCAATAGTTAGAACCAGACTTGGAACAGACTGGTTCCAAATCGGGAAAGGAGTACGTCAAGGAGAACGTCACCCTGTTTAACTTATATGCAGAGTACATCATGTGAAATGCTGGGTTGGTTGAAGCACAAGTTGGAATCCAGACTGGAGGCAGAAATATCAATAACCTCAGATATGCAGATGACACCACCCTATGGCAGAAAGTGAAGAACTAAAGAGCCCCTTTATGAAAGTGAAAGAGGAGAGTGAAAAAGCTGGCTTGATACTCAACATTCAAAAAATGAATATCATGGCATCCGATCCTATCACTTCATGGCAATAGACAGGGAAACAGTGGAAACAGTGACAGACTTTATTTTCTTGGGCTCCAAAATCACTGCAGATGGTGACTGCACCTATGAAATGAAAAGACGCTTGCTCCTTGGAAGAAAAGTTATGGCCAACCTAGACAGCACATTAAAAAGTAAAGACATTACTTTGCCGACAAAGGTCCGTCTAGTCAAAGCTATGGTTTTTCCAGTAGTCATGTATGGATGTGAGAACTGGACCATAAAGAAAGCTGAACACTGAAGAATTGATGTTTTTGAACTGTGGTGTTGGAGAAGACTCTTGAGAGTTCCTTGGACTGCAAGAAGATCAAACCAGTCTATCCTAAAGGAAATCAGTTCTAAATATACTTTGGAAGGACTGACGCTGAAGCTGAGGCTCCAATACTTGGGCCACCTGACGTGAAGAACTGATTCCTTGGAAAAGACCCTGATGCTGGGAAAGACTGAAGGCAGGAGGAGAAGGGGACAACAGAGGATGAGATGGTTGGATGGCATCACCGACTCTATGGACATGAGTTTGAGGAGGCTCCGGGAGTTAGTGATGGACACGGAGGCCTGGCATGCTGCAGTCCATGAGGTCACAAAGAGTCGGACACAACTGAGCAACTGAGCTGAACTGATACCATTCCCTAGAAAAATGAAAAGGTACGAACAATTTTGCATACGATTCCAAGGGGCTCACAGACTCCCCAACAACTTCCACAGACCTCAGGTTAAGAATTCCCAATAATCTAGTAGGGAACATATAATGGACAAGGAAAAAAATAAAGCAACAGAAGGTAGTTTTCCCCCTATTTCTTACGGTTTCTGTTCTGTTTTCTAAAGTCCCCTCCAGGATTACCCTTAACTTATTTAATACACAGAAGCAGGAGGAAAATGTCTGACACTCAACTTCAACTGTCAAATGATGAAGCAATCCTGACAACACTGACAAGGAGGTAGTTGAAGAGGGGAACAGGTTCTGGGGCCTCTGCTGCAAACAGGCCCGTGGGGCCCCTCCTGGGATCGTCAGTCACCTTCGCTCACACTGTTCTCATAAACCTCTTACAGCAAAAGCACAGATGGCCCCTGCTCTCCAGAAGCTCTCCCCCTGCTCCCAACCCGCTCCTATAAGTGGGAAGACACCCGGTCCATTAAGTGCCTGATCCACAAGGGTCCTTAGGCAGTGAGTATTCCCAAGAAGTTGGGGCTCAGAGAGTAATCGTGCTAGGCTACTGTGCCAAGAATGACACCAGTCATGAGGCACCTCTCAATGCTGGACACAGCTCTGTGCTGAGTCTTCAGTCAGCCCTGCTCCCACCACGAGAAGAATGAAGCTGGAGCCAGGACATCCCCAGGGAAGGCAGAATGGAACTTACTTTTTAAACCAGCAATGCCTTTTCTGTATCATAGTCTCCTATTTATTCCTGCAAACCAACAATTTCTATAGTTTCAATGACATCAACTGAAGGCTCTGACAATGGGGATAACAGCTGACAGGATTTAAAGCAAGCAACGCAGAATATTTTCCTTCCCATGTCATCTCTGAGGGTGATGAGCTGTACCAGGTGTTAAATCTGAGGAATTAAAGATATAAACACTATCTCTACACCAGAGGTTCTCAGCCAGGGATAATTCTACTCCTCAGGGGACACCTGGCAATGTCTGGAGACATTTTTTGGTTGTCATCGACTGGGGAAGGGGTACCACTGGCATCTACTGGATGGAGGCCAGGAATAGCTGCCAAAAGCCCTACAAGACCCAGAATAGTCCCCATAGCAAGGGACTACCTGGCTCCCAAAGTCAGCAGAGGCAAGGTTGAGGAACCCAGTTCCAGACCTCATGAGAGGTATTTCAAGTTTGGTTCAGAGGGAGTATTTCTGCTGCTCTGCCTTCTAGGTGAAGTGGTCCTGATGATGGGCAAACAGCCACCCCCAGAGACCCCACTGTTTGTCCAGACTCTCCTGTGAGCACTTAGAAAGTCTCAGGGCAAACGGGAGGCACAGCGTCGTGCCCTGGAGCTGACACAGAGGGCACAAGCAGCTGAGCATGTGCCAGGAAGCGACACCTGACGCCCACTCTTACAACGTCCTTACATTTGGTGCTGGCAAAGCTTTGCTGCTGTTGTTCAGGTGCCAAGTCTTGCTCGACTCTTCGCGACGCTATGGACTGCATCATGCCAGGCCTCCCTGTCCCTCACCATCTCCCAAAGTTTGCCCAAGTTCACGTCCACTGAACTTGGACAAAGTCTGCGTGATAACATCCAACCACCCATGGTCCGTCACCCTCTTCTCCTGCCTTCGGTCTTTCCCAGTATGGCAAACCCGAGGCCCTCCCTAAGGGCTACATCTTTTCTTGAGCTATCTACAGATAAAAGGGAGGAGAATGCAAACATTCAACACCAGGAAGACGTGCCAGCACAGTATGGTCCACTGCAGTGTCCGTCAGTAGACTGCCTGATGTAAAAATAAACACAGTGAAGAGACTCCAGTAACATGGCAGAGTTTTAAGAATAGTGGCAATGGGTAAGTCCTCTGTCGTTTCAACGTTTCTTTTAAAGTTAAAACATGGCAGTTGTTTTAATAGTTGAAAATTTTACATATATTTGCAACACAGAAGTTGAGGACCAAAAGTCAAAATGCCTTCTTTTAAGAAAAATTTTCTTTGGCATGTTTCTGAAGGCCACAGGAAGTCCGGGCCTGCAGGGGGTGTGGTGGCCAGAATCTGGGCCTAACTCATGACTTCATAAGCATCAACCTTCGGAATAATGGCCCCGTGTGTACGACAGTTACAAGTAGGCATACGTGCTGGCATTCTTTACTTCTGCATGAGAAAACTCAATGTAGCTTTGAAAATTCTTTCTAAAATGTTTATTTGCTGCTGAAGTTGCTCTCCCGTGGATATTAAAAAGCGTGGAAAAGGAAGATGCCCAGACTAGACTCCAGGGTGACCTTGGGAACACAAAGCTGGAAATTACTCACCACAAAGTAAGTTCGCAGACACAAGTACCAAGAAAGTAAACAGTAACCTTGGGAAGGAAGGTTTGCCGAATAGAAAACAGAGGAGAGAACGTAAGTAACTCACCGGGCGTTATTGTGATGAATGTTACAGGCTCGGGCCATTAGCACCACAATAATTGGTCGAAAGGCTTTTCCTTTTCCATCAAAATGGTATTCAGACATTTCCCTGAGTTCTGCTGTAGATATGAAGAGCTCCTGAAACAAAGTTTCTCTGCATCAACAGGGTGGCATAACTACACAAAACATCAGTGGAATTTCTTTCACACAGCTTTGATTTTAGCGCATTCATTTCAACGGGGAAATCCAACACTTGGTAGGAAGAGGTGCCGACACCATGTGGCCACAAAGCTGGCTCCTGCGGCTGGGCCTCAGGCAGCGCCTGGCCGCCCCCGCCAGGGGCCTAAGTGCTGGGTGGGCCTGCCGCTGGCGGAGACCCTGCGCGACCGCGGAGGAGGGGGATCGCCAGATGGCTGGTGACAGCTGGAGAGGGAGGGAAACAGGGCTGCTTGCAGCCTGGAGGGTGGAGGCAGGAGGACAAAGAGGCGGGGTGCAGGGGAAGCAGAAGGTGGGGGGGGGGTGGCAGACGAGATGAGAAGAGAGAAGGGCAGCGTCAGCGTCTGGCTTAGGTGTTTCTCAGCCACACAAGCCAAAGGTTCACAGGGAAAGTGTACCACACGCTATGCATGATTGCAAGGAGCTTACGATGGCATTAGGGAAGCAAAATTTTTTAAAATATGAAATATTCAGTGAGTGATACGGTGGCAACTTGAACAATGGCCGTATGTTAAATGCATTAAGGGTCAAAGAATGGAGAGATCAGTGTGGACAAGGAAATTTGAGCAGTTCACGGAGGAGACAAGCTATGCCTGGCGAACAGAAGCTCAGGAGGATTTTGCTTCCTGAAGAGGAGGGAGAGCTGTCCTGGGGATGGGCACTTGTGTGTCCTGTCTCTCTCAGGGACTTGCTGGGAAGAATCAGAGCTTGTGTCCCAGGAGCAACAGACGGGCCCAGCAGCCCTTCACAGGGCTCAAGCGCACACGATCCAGCAGGCCCGGCACTCCCCCGTCGGTGCCAAGGACGATAAAAAACGCAGAGGTTTCAGAGATAAATGGGACAGCCTCTCGTCTACACGGAGCTCAGAGTCTAGGCAGGGGAAGGGAAACAGGACTGCAGTGTAGTGTGGCAGGGTGAGGACTCCTGTCCTGGAGCTGAGAGCTGCTGCCTGGGAGCACACAGGAGGCACCTCTGGCTCAGGCTGAGGCAAGAGCCGGGGCAGTGGGGTGACAGAAACCCAGGGCTGGAGAATGAAGGCCAGATTCCGAGGAGGGACTTCCCTGAGGGTCCAGTGGATAAGAACCTGCCTGCCAATGCAAGGACACCGGTTTGATCCCTGGTCCGAGAAGATCCCACATGCCTCGGAGCAACAAAGCCTGAAAACCACAGCTACTGGATCCTGTGCACCTAGCACCCGGGCTCTGCAAGAGAAATCACCACAAAGAGTAGCCTGGGCACTACAGCTAGAGAGGAGCCCCTCTGCTTGCCGCAACGAGAGAAAAACTCTCGTGCAGCAACAAAGATCCCACACAACCAAAAATAAATAAAAACAACTTTCAGGAGAGAGAGAGAGAGATGAGATGAGGAGGGTATGGAGGAGAAGGAGAGTGCCAAGTTGAGGATCCTCCCCAAGGTCCTGGGTGATAACTTTGCATCAACAGGATAAACAAGAGAAAAAACAATTTGTAGGAAAAAGCGGAGCTTCAGATCTGCCAGTGTGAAACAGCGATGGACACTCCATAGAGCTGCCCAGGGAGCAGGCAAGAGTTTAGGAGAGAACATTCAGTCTGGGCCAGAGCCAGTACATGGGAGTCTTTAGCACGGAAACGGGGAAACTGAAGACAGAGCAAGAAGAGGAGCAAACAACCCCAGGGAACAGCTGGAGGGGACGGAGAGGGGCCCAGGAAGCCGACTGAAGCATGGCCTGAGAAACACAAGGGCAGTGCAGAAGCCAAGGGCTGGGCTTCGCGGAAGGGCTGTGGGCAACAGGGTCCAATGTTCAGAGGGTCTGGAAGATTCAAGCCAGCAGTGCCTGTCGGATTTAGTAGAAGGGGGCAAAGGCAGTTTCAGGTGAGAGGCTGATAGGAAGGCAAAGGGCGGTGGTGGAGCCGTGATGAGGGGGCAGAACAGAGAGAGAGAGGCTGGCAATACTGGAGCGGAACCGGGAAGACAGAGGGTGAGGGGATGGTCCTTTAAATGATGAACAGGAAGAAGCTGGAGCATCTGAAATGGATCCAGAGGAGAATCAAGAGGGCAAGTCTGCAGACCTTCACGGAGAACAGGGAATTGGGGGAGAAGAACCTAGGGCCCCAGGGGGGAGGCAAAGGGCGTGGGACTTAACCAGACACAGGGCCAACGCTGGAGGAGGCAGGCACTGCAACGGCCGGGGCAGGCGTTCAGGAAGCTCCTCCTCCACAGCTTCTGCATGGCTCCTCGGACAGGAAGTGCTGGTGCCATGCGGACAGCAGAGTGGGGCGGGGGCTGGCGGGGGAAAATGCAGAACCTTGAAAGGGGAAGGAAGCTGACCAGGGGAACATGAGCATCTTGGGCAGCAGAGGAGAATCCACGTGAGGCTGGGGGCCACTGAAAATTTGGGCAACAGAATGCCTGATGAAGAAAGTCCTGTAGGGGGCATCCCAGCACTGATATTCAGAACTGGAGACGAGGACAGTGGCAGGAGGCACTGGAGGCTTCAGAGCCGCACCAGGCCCAGTGCAGGGGGCCGATCTGGGGGGAAGAGTCAGAGGACTCTGTGCACATGCACTTGTGGCTGGAACCTTCTCTTTTTTCAGTTTCCCATTCCTGCCATCGCCCGCCTCCGGGCGGTGACTTGTATCGCATCTTCCACACTGCCCCATACTCACGGCTCAAGAAACATTTAAAACCAGACATTTGGGAATCAGGTCTGCAATGGCATGGCACACATGGGAAAACCTGCACTGTTTTTTCATAATTCAAAGAAATCAACCTAACTTCACAGTATCGTCAAAAATCTCTTACCTTCCTGATGTCCTCATAGAGACCTTTCAAGTCTCTCCAGCCAATCTTAAAAGGGTCGGTGTACTTCTCACCGCTCAGTGTTTCACTGAAGCAGCAAGCTACTGGCGTCGTGTGATGGAACCTAAGCAGAAATGCACACAATGGAAGACTGGGCACTGTTTTACCGAGTTACTTCATTTTAAAGTAAGAATTACACAGACCTGGAGGATGGCAAATTGAAGCCTAGACACTTGCTGGGAATTAAGCATGAATGCAAAAAGGTAATTATAATTTCAAAGATCATATAAAATTCTGATCCTGCTCAACACTACACCAATTTTCATAACCAGGACCTAGGGAGCCACAAAATGAAAAGAAATATAAACCATGTTCACTGTGTTCTGACTTTAAAATTTTTTTTAAAGGTCGGATTTTTTTTTTTTTTTTTTGGCTATGCTCGGTCTTCAGTTGCTGTGAGGGCTTTTCTCCAGGTGCAATGTATCAGGTTGGCAGTGCAGTGGCCTCTCTACCTGCAGAGCATGAGCTCTAGGGTGCACGGGCTCAGCAGCTGCAGCACAAAGGCTCACTGGTTTCCGCTTCTGGGCTCTAGAGCGCGGGCTCAGAACTTGTGGTGCATGGCTTAGTTGCTCTGAGGCGTATGGGATCTTCCCCAATCAGGGATCGAATCAGGCGGATTCTTTACCCTGAGCTACCAGAGAAGTCCAAGTTTAAATTTTATTATACAGTTGGGCCTCTCTGTCTATGGGTTCCACATCTCTGGATTCAAACCACCTCATTTTGAAAATATATATGTGTGTGTGTATATTTAATTCCAGAAAGTTTCAAAAAGCAAAATTTGAATTTACCATGCTTAGGCAACTATTTGGCTAGCATTTATATTAGGTATTATAATCATCTAAAAATGACAAAGTATAAGGGATGATGTGTGTAGGTTATATGCAAATATTATGCCATTTTATATAAAGGACTTGAGCATCCCTAATTTTGGTATCTGAGGTGAGAGTACCCTAGAACCAATGTCCCCTCCCCCGCCCCCACCAATGGACGACTGTTTTTTTTTTTTAAGAAGACCAAGATCACACAAAGCAGGTATTATGGCACTTAAATAGCACAGTCAATTTCCTGAATTGAATAGCCCACCGCAATTTAGAATAGACATTTACCGGCAATATATATAACTAATAATTTTAGCTGCAATATGGATAATAAACTTACCGTGATACACCATACATATTTCGAAAGGCAGATGTTAAACTCTTCATAAGATTACAATAGGACATCTATAAAATAAAATATTAAGAAACTTCTAAAAGAATATTCATGAAAAACTTTTATAACACTACATAAGAATTCCCATAATTTATAAAAAATAGTAATCTTTTATCTTTTACAGTCAGCAAAAACAAGACTGGGAGCTGACTGTGGCTCAGATCATGAACTCCTTATTGCCAAATTCAGACTTAAATTGAAGAGAGTAGAGACAACCACTAGACCATTCAGGTATGACCTAAATCAAATCCCTTATGATTATACAGTGGAATTGAGAAATAGATTTAAGGGACTAGATCTGAAAGAGTGCCTGATGAACTATGGACTGAGGTTCATGACATTGTACAGGAGACAGGGATCAAGACCATCCCCATGGAAAAGAAATGCAAAAAAGCAAAATGACTATCTGGGGAGGCCTTACAAATAGCTGTGAAAAGAGGAGAAGCGAAAAGCAAAGGAGAAAAGGAAAGATATAAACATCTGAATGCAGAGTTCCAAAGAATAGCAAGGAGAGATAAGAAAACCTTCCTCAGCGATCAGTGTAAAGAAACAGAGGAAAACAACAGAATGGGTTAAAGACTAGAGATCTCTTCAAGAAAATTAGAGATACCAAGGGAATATTTCATGCAAAGATGGGCTCGATAAAGGACAGAAATGGTATGGACCTAAAAGAAGCAGAAGATATTAAGAAGAGGTGGCAAGAATACACAGAAGAACTGTACAAAAAAGATCTTCACAACCCAGATAATCATGATGGTGTGATCACTCACCTAGAGCCAGACATCCCGGAATGTGAAGTCAAGTGGGCCTTAGGAAGCATCACTACGAACAAAGCTAGTAGAGGTGATGGCATTCCAGTTGAGCTATTTCAAATCCTGAAAGATGATGCTGTGAAAGTGCTGCACTCAATATGCCAGCAAATTTGGAAAACTCAGCAGTGGCCACAGGACTGGAAAAGGTCCGTTTTCATTCCAATCCCAAAGAAAGGCAATGCCAAAGAATGCTCAAACTGCTGCACAATTGCACTCATCTCACATGCTAGTAAAGTAATGCTCAAAATTCTCCAAGCCAGGCTTCAGCAATACATGAACCGTGAACTTCCAGATGTTCAACTGGTTTTAGAAAAGGCAGAGGAACCAGAGATCAAATTGCCAACATCCACTGGATCATCGAAAAAGCAAGACGGTTCCAGAAAAACACCTATTTCTGCTTTGTTGACTATGCCAAAGCCTTTAACTGTGTGGATCACAATAAACTGTGGAAAATTCTGTAAGAGATGGGAATACCAGACCACCTGACCTGCCTCTTGAGAAATTTGTATGCAGGTCAGGAAGCAACAGTTAGAACTGGACATAGAACAACAGACTGGTTCCAAATAGGAAAAGGAGTACGTCAAGGCTGTATATTGTCACCCTGCTTATTTAACTTCTACGCAGAGTACATCATGAGAAACGCTGGGCTGGAAGAAGCACAAGCTGGAATCAAGATTGCTGGGAGAAATATCAATAACCTCATTTATGCAGATGACACCACCCTTATGGCAGAAAGTGAAGAGGAACTAAAAAGCCTCTTGATGAAAATGAAAGAAGAGAGTGAAAAAGTTGGCTTAAAGCTCAACATTCAGAAAACAAAGATCATGGCATCTGGTCCCATCACTTCATGGGAAATAGATGGGGAAACAGTGGAAACAGTGGAAACAGTGTCAGACTTTTTTTGGGGGGGGGCTCCAAAATCTCTGCAGATGGTGACTTCAGCCATGAAATTAAAAGACTCTTACTCCTTGGAAGTTATGACCAACCTAGATAGCATATTCAAAAGCAGAGACATTACTTGGCCAACAAAGGTCTGTCTAGTCAAGGCTATGGTTTTTCCTGTGGTCATGTATGGATGTGAGAGGTGGACTGTGAAGAAAGCTGAGCGCCGAAGAATTGATGCTTTTGAACTGTGGTGTTGGAGAAGACTCCTGAGAGTCCCTTGGACTGCAAAGAGATCCAACCAGTCCATTCTAAAGGAGATCAGCCCTGGGATTTCTTTGGAAGGAATGATGCTAAAGCTGAAACTCCAGTACTTTGGCCACCTCATGCAAAGAGTTGACTCATTGGAAAAGACTCTGATGCTGGGAGGGTTTGGGGGCAGGAGGAGAAGGGAACAGAGGATGAGATGGCTGGATGGCATCACTGACTCGAAGGACGTGAGTCTGAGTGAACTCCGGGAGTTGGTGATGGACAGGGAGGCTTGGCATGCTGCAATTCATGGGGTCGCAAAGAGTCGGACACGACTGAGTGACTGAACTGAACTGACTGAACTAATCTTTTAGTTGTCCATTTAGAGACTGCAACCAGAGAAAATGGTAAGAAAGTTTCCCTTCCATATTACAAAAGCAGTATCTGTCATTACAGAAAATATAAATATGAAAAAAAGCAGGAAATAGAAAACATCTATTATCTATGCCTTCCCCCAAAGACTGCTCCACATTTATACCTATCTTTCCAGATCTGAAATTCCCTTCCATTTAACTAACACTGGACAGAGAGTAGTAAGGATTAGTGTGGCTTACACTCTTAAAATCTTAAATTGGTTTAAGACAATAATCAAGATCCCCAAAGCACCTGCCCAGACAGTGAAAGAGGATTTCAGTGTTAAGAAATTTAGTTACACAAACACTGCCTGTGTCAAGCCACTGTTCCTGAATATACTTGGAAATGGTACTTCTTGAAAAGTAGTATTAACAAACAAGCTCAGCAGCACACTTTGATAATATTAACTTAATCAGAGATCAAGAACAACAGAAGATGGCCTCTAGAAGACTCAGAGGTTGTGGTGACAATTGCTGTGCACTATTATGGGTCAGGAAATGTGACAGGCCCTGGTGACCCAGAGATACAGCAGGCAAACTTGAAGAATTCAGGGACACAGGCATTTCAAAAACTACTAATCTGATGTAGGAAGGCCTCTTATAGGATATTTAAAGAAAACATTTTCACCAAGGACAGATTTAGCACTAGCAAAAAGAAAACGAATCCACTGTATTGGTCTTACAACCAAGACTTTACAATAAAGTTCTACAGTGTGGGCTTGACTCTGACAACTACGTGTTATACAGCCAGGGAACTTGAAATTCAGAAAAGTCTGAAAAACTGATCATACAGATATGTTTACAACACATCGATAGAGAAAAGCACCTACAGAAGAGTGTGCACTAT
The DNA here is from genome assembly GCF_027580195.1 of Bos mutus. Classification (NCBI taxonomy): domain Eukaryota; kingdom Metazoa; phylum Chordata; class Mammalia; order Artiodactyla; family Bovidae; genus Bos; species Bos mutus. The sequence continues at coordinate 6,430,296 of NC_091629.1, forward strand.
GTGATTCCACTAAAAATTTGTATAACTATACAAATAAAATCCCGGGTTTGGAATCACATAAGGGGGGTATTAAAAATGGTTGTTTTGAAATAAATCAGATCATGGGAGTTTTTCTGCTTTTTGTTTTTAATTCATATTTTCTGAATTTTCTCTAGTGAACACATACTGCTTTAGATGTATTAAAATGACAATAGGGACTTCCTTGGTGGACAAGTAGGGGAGAATCCACCTTGCAATGCAGGGTACATGGGTTCAATCCCTCATCAGGGAACCAGGATCCAACATGCCTTGAAGCAAGGCATCCTTCCTATGCTGAAAGGAAGGATCCCATGTGTTGCAACTAAGACCCAAGGCAGTCAAATAAATAATTTTTTAAATGGCCCACTATTAAAAAAATAAAATAAAATGACAATAAATGCTGACTTTGCCTGGCAGGTAGTGGCCGAAGAAGGTGGCCCAGAGTTGTATCTTCTCCATGGCATTACATATCCATTAATGACGTCCCAGGCATTACAATGTCCTAAAGAAAAAAACTGACAATCCTCCTTTGAATTCAACCTAACGTGACACTTAACCTACTTCTTCAGCCTTCACACATAAATAATTCACATGAATTTAGTATTTATTATAATACTTATTCAATTTGAAATCTAAGCTCTAAGTGCAGTGAAGAGTTAAAATTACACAGCTAGCATAGACGGCTCTTAATTACTGGGCAACATGTAGCTTGTTTAAAGGTTAGAGGGTGGGTCTTGGCTCAAATCCCAACATTTCCTAGTAGTTATCTTGAGACAGCTTTCTGATAAAATGTATGCCAAAGATGCTGGGACTAATTGAGCGATTACAGGTAAAGCTCTGGGCTGTGAAGATTTACAGGATGTATTCAGCCAAGCTATCTTCTGCTTTAGAAGTATCTTGGGGTGAAGTTTTTTGAAGTGAGGTTAGAGATACACAGAAGAGCTGTATTCAAAGGGTGTTGTGGAACCAGGGCCACCTAGGGGCCACGACTAGTGCGAACATCAACCATCTCCCAAATCTGATTTTCTATCTTCCATCTCATACTCTCCCCTGAAGTTCAACTTGCCTCCCACGAAGCTACTTTAAAAAAAGAGAGAGAGAGAGAAAATGCTGAGTAAGAATCAAGACATACCGACTAGTGATTTGGCACAATCGGACACAGCCTGGTTTCTGTACTATCACAAGATACATGAACACTCTCAGTGAAGAGGTCGAGAGAACGTACAAACATCAGTAAGAGTGGAGCTTTGCTGGGAGAGCCGGGCGTGGCTTTACTGTTGCTGCTCTTTGTCCCCAAGGACCATGAGGCCCTATGAGACTTGAACTAGCCAAAACACACTCTCTCCTAAGGCAGACACCAGAAGGCTCCCGTATTAATTTACAGTGAAAAATACCACTGACACAGAAATCAGAAATATACGGGATTGGGTTTCCCTGCTGGCTGAGAGTTAAAGAATTTGCCTGCCAATGCAGGAGACACGAGTTGGATCCCTGGTCCCAAAAGATCCCACATGCTGGAGAGCAACAAAGCCTGTGTGCTACAATTATTGAGCCTGTGCTCTACAGCCTGGGAGACCAACTACCGAGCCCACGTGGCACAATTACTGACACCTTCACGCCCTAGAGCCCGCGCTCCGCAACTAGAGAAGCCAGTGCACTGCAACTGGAGAGTGGCCCTGCTCGCTGCAGTTAGAGAAAAGCCCACGCAGCAAGACCCAACACAGCCAATAAATAAATAAAATTAATAAAAGAGAGAGAGATACGGTACTGGGATTATCAGCAAAGCTCCTCCAACAATTCTCTCCAGGAAAGCACCCTTTATGTACCTAAGATAATTGCTTAACAGGCATGGGTTTTTTTTAAAAACCGGAGCGGCAAAGAAGAATCAATGTCATCAGTGGTGGGTGCATCCCTCTCTGCAAATCACATCCTCATTTGCAGTACTAGGAATATCTGAAGCCTGGCTAGGACAGCACCTACACGGATCCCACAGTCTCTCTATTCCCCATATTCTCTCTTTACTGTCTCTTCTGTAGACCAGCCCAACTGCCTTTCTCTCTTCAAGTGTCTGTTCTGAGTAAGTTGTGATTTATGTACCCATATGTATCCAAAAGCAGACACTTAGAAATGCTACATATTTCATACTGGGAAATGGTATTTGATGGGTACACGGAAGTGTACCAAATCTGAGAAGAAAGCCCTAAATTCAAATAAACTTTTTAAAAAAAATGAGTTTTGCATATGAGAGGCAAACACATAACAATAGCTATGTGACGGGAGACGTCTCCAAAAGACAGCGAGCCCATCGATCTTGCGTGGTTATACTATCCAATATGAGCTTAGCCTACAGCAAGTTAATCACTAGAGTGCAGAAAAGGATTCACAGAGCCACAGAAACTTGTCAATACACAGGAGCTAAACTGACCACAAAGGGAGAAAGAGATGGAGTCCAAAGGCAGCAGGAGAGAACACCAAAGTTTAGTACTCAGATTCTGACTCTACTTCAAGAAGTCAGACTTAAACATCAAGGTTTCTCCACTTCTGCGGCATCCTTGGGCCTCTTCTTCCAGCCCGTCCAGTTAGTTGTGCCCTCCCTCCGAAACAACTACCGCACAACCGATCTCCGGTTCACTCTGAGCATCATCCCTGCGTTCTCCACGAGACCTATTCCTAGGCTACCCCGGCCCTCCGCATGTCTGAGCGCTCAGAGCACCTTTTGCCCTGAAATCCCAATTAAGTTCGGTTGCCCCCGAAGCCTTGACTGTTAACTCGAAAGGAAACACCTGCAGGCGCTCTCCACGCGTTACACAGACTCCAGGAGAAAACTGGGCTACACCTGCGCTGCCCAGGATCCGGCTCCTCGTCGTCCCTTCCTGACACCCAAGATGCTCCCCGGTCCCAGGACATCGCTCTACAGACCAGCGTGGGGCACCGTTAATTCAGGCGGCCGCCAGGCGCCCAACCCTCGGCTCGGTCCCATCCTCGGAGCTCCGCCAGCCCAGGGTGGCATCCCAGCGCGGCCCCACGGTCCCCGCCCGTCGCGCGTGCAGCTTGCTCCCCATTCATTCCGCGGCGCCGCTGTCATTGGCGCCGTGACCTCTGAGTCCGGCCGCGGCGTGCGCTCCCCAGCCTCACCTGCGCGCGGGCGACGGCGACAGTGGCAGCGGCGGCGACGGCGGCAGCCCGCGGCGCATACAGTGCCGCGCGGCCGGCGGAGTTGGGCCCGGGGCTCCGCGCCGCCGGCCTCCAAGAGCAGCCGCGCCGCCACCGCCACGGCCACCAGCACGAGGCCATGGTCCGAGTCTGAAAGTCGCGGCAGGGGGGCGGCTCCGCCTCTGGCCCGGCGGCCCCGCCTCCCGGGACCCGGAGCCGGAAGTCCGGAACCGGAAGAGCTTGGCGTCGCACGCCCCGCCTTTTCGCTCTCCTGATGGAGGACCTTCTAGCTGGAGAGCTGGAGGGACGGCCACAAAGGTTACTTTGCGACGGCTGGACCCTTCGTACCTCCGCCGGCCGCTGGGCCGGGAGAAGCCAGCGGGATCTTCCTCCCGGGAAGCGGCCTCTCCCGATCCAGCTCGTGCCTCCGGCAGTCACCGCCACAATCTACCCCTGGCGGAAACCAGCTGTCACCTGGAAATGCTACGGGGCGCCCGACGAACAGTCCTTAACTTTCCTTCTCCGTTTTTAGGCGAAAATTGGACGCAGAGGATCAAGTTCCCGTTTTGCTGCCTAATTTGGAGGCTCCACTTTCCGCCGCTGCTTCTCTTGGGCGTCACCTGCCACGCCGTTGTCGGCTCCTTATGGCGACCTAGCCTTCAGGGAAATGCCAACCTTTTGCACCTTTCCAGAAACAGGTCAAACCCCGAGCAGGGCTATTGTGAAAGAGGAGCTAGATTAGTCTCGTCTCTCGACTTCTGGACTCTCTCCTCTGAAAACCTCATAGGTATATCGTGGTCTAGTTTGGCGGTCTTGCTCACATCTGGATGTGTGAGCCCCGCGCGTGGGTGTACTGAGCTGTGTGGAGTTATTTCCTATTTGATAATGTTGAAGCTACTTGTAAACAGCCCAGGGGATACTGGAGAGTGGACAAGACTAATACCGAGAAGGGTTAGAAAGTCCTTTCCTTAATCCTATATCCACATCTATTCTTGTCATGGTACTAACAGGGCGTCTTTGGACTGTAGACCTCCAGGTTCTTCTGTCCATGGAATTCTCCAGGCAAGAATACTGGAGTGGGTAGCCATTCTCGTCTCCTGAGGATCTTCCCCACCCAGGGATCGAACCCAGGTCTCCCGCATAGGCAGATTCTTTACCGTCTGAGCCTTTATAACAGAAGTTGTGATACAATTAATCATTCAACACAAGCACATAAACGCACAAAGCTGATCAGACAGTGTAAGCATCAGGGATACAGAAATGGAAACTTGCTCTGTCCTCCTCAAAAAGAAACAAAAAATAACTCTCCTATGAGGAAGTAGACGAGCAAGCAGACAACTGTGATTCTCTGATATTTTTTTCTTATTCTTCTTACCCATGCATTTTGCACTTAAAAAAACGTAAGTACCCAAATAGCTGAGCACAGTATTTTTAGATTTATCTTCAAAGTGTTTCTTCAACTGAATAAAAGAATAAAAAAAAAATTTTAATGTCCATTTAATCCAGGTGTTCTCCCACTCCAATCTTGAAAATTATGTAAGAGATGTGTCAGGTGCTTTAGATTAAGGTTGTTACTATGTACCTGGTGGCTTATCTTGACCTAGGTTTACATATTAAGAAATAACCAACAGGTAGAATTTGCCAAAATAGAGTTGCAGTAAACCCTTGAACTTGTAACAATCCTGTGACATCAAATAGGGACAAAAAATAGCCCTTTTTTTCTAGATAGGGAGACAGATAGAGAGGAATTAAGTGTCTTGCCCAAGCTCACATAGTTGGTAGAACAGGATTCTGCATGATTCTGTTAAGCTGTTTTCATTGAGACATTGTTTGCCAGATTAAAAAACAACCTGGCTGTTACAAAGGTGTAGTAATGGCGAGGCTCAGTAGGGAAAGCAGCTGAAATTAGTCAAGGCCTCTTTCACTTTTCCCTTTCATGCACTGGAGAAGGAAATGGCAACCCACTCCAGTGTTCTTGCCTGGAGAATCCCAGGGACGGGGTAGCCTGGTGGGCCGCCGTCTATGGGGTCGCAAAGAGTCGGACATGACTGAAGCGAGTTAGCAGCAGCAGCAGCACCAACATTATAACTAAACTTCTGATGAACAATAACCCACCAACTGGACACCCAGAGTATACAAAGTAGTTCTTTTGACCCAACTAAGTCAAGCAGAAAGAGATGGGAATACCAGACCACCTGACCTGGCTCTTGAGAAACCTATATGCAGGTCAGGAAGCAACAGTTAGAACTGGACATGGAACAACAGACTGGTTCCAAATAGGAAAAGGAGTACGTCAAGGCTGTATATTGTCACCCTGTTTATTTACTTTCTATGCAGAGTACATCATGAGAAATGCTGGGCTGGAAGAAGCACAAGCTGGAATCAAAATTGTTGGGAGAAATATCAATAACCTCAGATATGCAGATGACACCACCCTTACAGCAGAAAGTGAAGAGGAACTAAAAAGCCTCTTGATGAAAATGAAAGAGGAGAGTGAAAAAGTTGGCTTAAAGCTCAACATTCAGAAAATGAAGATCATGGCATCTGGTGATGGACAGGGAGGCCTGGCGTGCTGCGATTCATGGGGTCACAGAGAGTCGGACAAAATGAGCGACTGAATTGAACTGAACTGAAGTCAAGCATGAGTCTAGGAAGTTAACACACAGTCTATGCCAAGCAATTAACTGCCAAAGAACAGGCTCCTTTTGTGTAGTCTTTTTCACTACCCTTAAAAGAAACAACTAGCAATACTGATAAAAATGGAATAAATGGATTGCTAAAAACGTTTTCAAAGTTATCTTGATATTGCAGAATTGGCAACATTTCCATCATGAAGATACTGTTGATAACACTAGGTAGGACTAGGCTTTACAGCCAAGGAAGGATTATACATATACTATATATGTGTTAACCATATATTGTTTCATAGTACTGCATAGAAGTACCTTATTTTGAGGTTATTCAATAACTGATAAAATTATCAATATAACTGTGATAAGAACATTTACTGAGAGAAGCGTTTCAAACATGATTGCACTGAAAGGTTAGCCATTTTTGTACATTTCATATTCCGAGGCCCCACTGAATTCTGAAGAATTGAAACGATACCCTAACTTCTATTACTAGTTTCTCCAAAACATTAAGATAAAGCGTTAACATATATTTGGAATTTTTGCTGGGGTCTTGGTCTCTGACTGATGAGTTGGCTGAATGTAATAAGGGTGAGGACTGACTGCCTGTGAAAGTCTTTTTTTGTTCCATGGTCAGTGATCACAGGTATTAGCTGATGAACTACCTTGCCAAAGTATGAGTCCATCTACAAAATCACAAATATCAGTTAAACATCATATACTTGCCATGCTCTACTGAAATTGTATAGCACCATAAAAGAAAATGCCTTTATTATATAATTTAGTCTGTTTCCACACAGTGGCTCTCCTAGAGAGAAGAAAACAAGCTATTGGATCATCTAGTAATCAGAGGTTTTGTTGGTGGATAATTTCCCATGATGCTGCCTTATTTGCCATGTACTTAGGGAAAACTATGAAGACCTAAATCTGACCCACATTTGCCTGTTTTTTACTCCCATGGAGGAGATATAAGAATTCTCTTGTTTCTATTATAACTGATACTTAGTTCACCTAGGCTTGGGTGGAATAATAGGAGTTATTCCAAACAGTTTAGCAAATCAACCTGATGCCACCTTTCTCCACAGATTCAAAATAATCATTTTCATTATACAGGGAACTCTTACATTACTTTTACTGTGCTTTTGGTGTCCCATTGATTTTTGCATCTATTTTGGGGATAGCAATATTTTTATAAGTTTGAAAATGATAAGGAAGCTCCTATCTCTCTTATTTTTAAAAAAAGTCTTTATTTTCCTATATTTACAGTTTGTTTCTTCAAAAAAGAAATTCTACTAGGATTTTGATTGGATTTCCATTATGTTTGGTAAATAATTTGGTGACAGTGGTAACTTGATGATATCTTTATCCAGAAACATAGATTTTTGTGTTTCTTATATCTTAGTAATACACCTAGTCTCTTTTATATTTTTGTTTTAATTGCTTTAGATTAGGAGAACATTAAGGTTTTAAGAATTATACTTAAAAGTAAGCATGTTCAAAGCTCTCCCTTTTCCTCTACAGCTTTTAAAATATGTAGTTTAGTGTATGCTGCTGCTAAGTCACTTCAGTCGTGTCCGACTCTGTGCGACCCCATAGACAGCAGCCCACCAGGCTCCCCCATCCCTGGGATTCTCCAGGCAAGAACACTGGAGTGGGTTGCCATTTCCTTCTCCAGTGCATAAAAGTGAAAAGTGAAAGTGGAGTCGCTCAGTCATATCCAACTCTTAGTGACCCCATGGACTGCAGCCTACCAGGCTCCTCCATCCATGGGATTTTCCAGGCAAGAGTACTGGAGTTGGGTGCCATTGCCTTCTCCAAGTTTAGTGTATGGACCTTATGAAACATAACTCTTTAGAGGCAATTGTTAAATTTCTAGCATTGTGAACAGGCATGTATCAAATGTTTTGAAGTTTCTCACTGAGACTGGAATCAGAAAATGGTTGAAAATAATGGGATAGCTTTAAATAGCAAAGTGTGAACAAAATAGTAGTTCAAGTCGATTTTCTTGAAGAACTGTAGCCTTTCTAAGGATTATTAATGCTGTATATGCAACAAATGAGAACATTAAGAAGGTCTTTTTTTTTTTTTTTTGTCAGCTGTGTTGCCAACTGATCCTGTTAAAGAAAATTATGTGCGTAAAGTGAAAAACTGTGTTTTTTCAATTGCCTTCCCCACTCCTTTCCAATCAAGAGTACGTCTTGTAGCAGTTTCAAAGGTTAGGCTTTACTTTTTCACAACACAAATACTTAACTCACTATAATTTTGTCTAAAAATTAGTAACAGTTTTTGGAGTTAACTTGTTAGTCTATTGATAAATGATTTGTGTTTAAACTTTATAACTTGGAAAATGTCATTCTTAGAAATCACTTTTGAATACTTATTCCTGGGACTGATACTTAGTTTCATTTTAAAATTATCTTACAAGGAAAACACACTTTTGTGGGAAAAAAAAAAAAGAGGTAAATGAATTAAATTCTTAGAAAGGGGCTCTAATAACAAATTCTAAATTGTTCTCTCAAGATATAAATGAATTTGAAATTTAAAAAAAAGGACATTTACTTTTTTCTACTTCCTTGAAAAAATATGTGCTAGGAAGAATATTATTTTACCATGCATAATAAGAAATCCACAAAAATTTTAGAACTATCTAATAGAACTAATTTTCCCAAGTAGCATAAATAATCCTAAAAAGTATGGTACATCTCTTCTGGGAAGATATTAGTCTAATTTTGTAAGAAGTTTATTCTTTTAATTTTCCTTCTTCCATAAAGTTTATTTTGTCAAAAACTATTAAAGGATTACTTAAGTTTGCAAGAAGTTTTTTTTTTTTTCCCTGCCTCAGGAAGTGCTAGAAGATATTTTGGACCTTGATTTATCTGTCTCAGAAACAGATGATTTTATCCAGCTTGTAAGTGGTGGAAAGATAGTATTTGGATCCATTCCATTGGCTCACAGATATGGCGGCCACCAGGTAAGAATAGTACCAGGACTCTCCTGGTGGTGCAGTGGCTAAGACTCAGCACTCCCAAGGCAGGGGGCCTGGGATCGAAGCCTTCTTAGGGAACTAGATCCCACACACCACAACTAAAAGATTCCGCAGCCACAACACATTGAATATCCCAAGGGCCTAAGACCTGGCACAGCCAAATTAATTAATTACAAAAAATAGTACCAGTATCACTTCCTTATGCAAATATAAGCAGCTGGTGGAAATGCTATCCCATTATAGAAATGTGTGCATGCTAAGTCACTTCAGTCGTATCCGACTCTCTGCAAGCCCATGAACTATAGCCCATCAGGCTTCTCTGTCCATGGGATTCTCCCAGTAAGAATATTGGACTGGGTTGCCATTTCCTTCTCCTTGCATTAATTTATCTAATATTAGTATATTGAAACTTCACCAAGATGTTTCTAGAGCAATGTGTCATGAAATGTTTAATCTATTAGCTGATGTGATTTCCTAAGTTTCTCTGATAAAACTGAGGAAACTGAGGCAGCACAATATAATAGATGTGTGAATTACTGCAAAAAACTCATTCTGTGGAGCTCTTGGCAAGAGATTTAAGTGAAGTCAGGTTGCATGATGCATCAGTATAAAAGCCTCAGAAGGACAAATAGAATACAATTTTGCCAGAATCGCTGTAAAGCAAAGTTTTAGAACTGCTTTTAATAGAAACTGGTAGAAATTAAATCGGGATTAATTGGGGATGTTGTACATGCAAAAGCAATTGGAAATAAAGCAAAGATGTTGCTTTATATCTAATGTTGTCTTCTACAAGTAAAGCAAGATGTTGAAGCAAGTTCAAGGTGTGCAATCTGACTGATTTAAAAAAAAAAAAGGAGGACACAGAACCAATTGTTGAAATTGCTGTGACTTTCTTGTGAGTTTGATTAATTTAAGAAAATAGAGTGATCTTTAACTTAGCAAGTAACCATTAGCAATAATAATAATTACCATTTTTTGAGCACTTGGGTGCGTTGGACATAGTGCAAGACATTTTTCATATATTAATATTCATTCTTACAACAATCTGGCAAGGGTTTTCCCATTTTATGTAAGTGAAAAGTCAGTCTCACTGAGATTAAGTAACCCAAACAAATTTCCACAGCTAGTAAGTGGCATAGCTGGGAGCTGAACAACCACAAACAAATCTTAATGCAAAAGTCTGGAAACAGTTAATCATGTCCATTCAAAAGCAATTTTTTCCAGGTACAGTATGTTCCTGGTTTTATATTGTATATGTATAGTACAGGCAAATTTTCTCCTGACAATTATTACTAGTTCATGTTCTGGAATTAAATAGGTCAGTTGTCAGTATTCTACCAAACAAGCTTGAGCTCAGCTATAAAATGATGAAGAAATTAATTATATGTCTTAAATTTATAATTTTAAAATGAATTTGACTTATGGATTGAATTTTATTTTCACCTTTATTCAGGTTGTTGATTATTATAATCTTAAAAATGCACTGTTCCAGTATCATTTGACAAAGTAACTTTGAATATAAGATTACAATAAACACTTTAAAGTTTAATAAACATGAATAATTTTCTCTTTTCCCTTTTAGTTTGGGATATGGGCAGATCAGCTTGGGGATGGAAGAGCCCATCTTATTGGAATTTACATGAACAGGTACTGCATGTTTTCTTGTAGAATAGCTTTTCTGCTAAATATTAACACAAATCTTCTAATATTTAGTTTTTTTTTTTCCCCTAAGGCAAGGTGAAAAATGGGAGCTGCAATTAAAAGGCTCAGGAAAGACCCCATATTCCCGGTACATTTTGGTTTTGTTTTTTTTTTTTTTTAATTTTAGTCATCTAAGTAAAAATTAATGTTATCTGAATTATAACTGAAAATCTTTTTTATCGTTTTACCCATAGAAATGGCGATGGCAGAGCCATCCTTCGTTCCTCTCTGAGAGAATTTCTGTGTAGTGAAGCTATGCATTATCTCGGAATTCCCACCAGCAGAGCTGCAAGGTAATTCCTTTCCTGTAAGCTAACTTTCAGCACTGCGTCACATTACCTTCAGAAACACATCAGTGAAGTGAGCAGATAAACCCCCAAGAGCGTGACTTCTCATTATTTCTTACAGTTTTCAGTTCAGTTCAGACGCTCAGTCGTGTCTGACTCTTTGCGACCCCATGGACTGCAGCACGCTAGGCTTCCCTGTCCATCACCAACTCCCAGAGCTTGCTCAAACTCATGTCCATTGAGTCAGTGATGCCTTCCAACCATCTCATTCTCTGTCATCCCCGTCTCCTCCTGCCTTCAACCTTTCCCAGCATCAAGGTCTTTTCCAATGAGTCAGCTCTTTGCATCAGGTGGCCAAAGTATTGGAGTTTCAGCTTCAGCATCCGTCCTTCCAATGAATATTCAGGACTGATTTCCTTTAGGATGGACTGGTTGGATCTCCTTACAGTCCAAGGGACTCTCAAGAGTCTTCTCCAACATCACAGTTCAAAAGGATCAATTCTTCAGCACTCAGCTTTCTTTATGGTCCAGTTCTCACATCCATACATAAATAGGTATAGCTTATAACTTCATAGCTTGCTAGCAGTTAAAAGTATAACTTGGATGGTTCTCCTACCTTTCAGTCTGGTTGTGAGTGATGATGTGGTATGGAGAGATCAATTCTACAATGGAAACCTTGCAAAAGAACGAGGTAAGACAGTTCTTAGAATGCTTACATAAAATCACTAACTTCTTCGGGAATAACAGATATTGGGCATCTCAGCAGTCTTCGTAAAACATGGCCTGTGGGGACTTCCTGATGATTTAGTGGTTAAGACTTTGCTTTCCAGTGCAAGGGGTGCAGGTTCAATCCCTAGTTGGGGAGCTAGGATCCCACATGGCTTGCAGCCAAAAAGCCAAAATATAGAAAGCAATATTGTAACAAATTCAGTAAAGACTTTAAAATACTAAATAACAAAAGATCAAAAACTTGAGCTGTGGATCGTCATGATGTAAGTTCAGCGTTATGATATTATAATAGAATATCCTTTCTCATATGCTTATATCACTAAGCCATCCTTTTGAAATAGCAAAACATCTGGGAAGTGAACATGGGAAATTCATGGACAACCAATACAAAACATCCCAGAACGTCACAAAGCCAGTGCACCAACATTCATATACTTCCTTCCCAGAAGACGCCCCCAACCCCCAATTGCTCTTACTTCCTGTTTACTTCCAGTAAGTTTGGTTACCTTTCCCCTCAGCTGTTAGTAGGTCAGAAGTAAAAAATCAGAAAGTGCCATAGAGCAGTAAAAAGAGAAAGAGCAAGGGAAACCTTGTCTCTAAATCTCTGGCGAGGGAGGAGACCTGAAAACCAATAATAAACATATTTAACTAGTTATAAAGCAGAGCTATTGAGAACGGCTGACAGCATTACTTGCTTTATTAGGTAAAGAAAGAGATAAAAGCCTTGGCCCTTTGTAGGATGTAAATTAATTGTTTTTCTGATAAATTCAATCACTCTATTTTTTATTAAAATAATTTCATTTTTAAGAAGAGCATGTTGTGCTGTATTTGCACTGTTTAAAATAGTTTATGCTAAAATAAATGTTTCTTTTCCAGGCGCAGTAGTGCTGCGTGTTGCAAAATCCTGGTTTAGAATTGGATCATTAGAAATTTTGACTCATTCTGGTGAACTGGATTTACTAAGGTTAGAAAACCACTTTTGTTTTTTTTTTTAATGGTAGAAGACAGTGGAAAGAAATGCTTGTTTATGTGCTGTGAAGTTAAAATATTTTTGGTTTTCTTGTAAGACTTCAAATTTCAATTAATAGATATTTTTAACATCTATTAGATACGTGTGTGTCTACTATCGTGTGGGTTTCTAGGAGGCTGAAAAAGATGTGTTTAGACTCAGTAGACTCTCTTCTCAAGAAGTGTTTTTATCTAGTATGAAACCCAGTTGGAACTGAGGGCCTCTGTGCCACCCAGACACCAGGTGGAAGCAACTCGAACTCCTGAATTCTGCAGCCTCACGAGGTTCCAGAGCTCTCCTCCAACATCAGGGGTTCCCAGGATGAGTGCTCTGGCTCATGTGTCTTCTTTCCTGGGCTCCAGTTTTGACATGTGTGTGATGCCTGTTACATACTGGGTTGACCCAGTCCCTTCAACAGGGCGAGAGCAAACAAACGGTAGACTGAAACTGCACACAGCATTTATGAACAAATCTTACTGAAGATTTCTTCAGGTAAGACAGAGGAACAATGCCCTCAAAAGATCAAAAGCTCTCCCCCTTGTGTCACGCAGCGTAGCTTCCACCAAACTCCAATGTCTTGGGGCCTACGGAATCAGCACTCACAAAATTCTGTCTTCCTCAAAGCTGACTTAGCAGGATGTTTCTTCAAACAAAAACATTTCCTCCTTTAAGAGGAATTCTGTTTCCATTTGTTAAGATCATACAGTTTTAAAAAGCCACTAGAAATAATATAAGAAAATTCTCTTGGACAAACTAGAATCATTTGGATCATGAATCCTCACTGTAGTTATCAGCTTGAAAGTGAAGTGAAAGTGAAAGTCGCTTAGTTGTGTCCAACTCTTTGCGACCCCATGGACTGTAGAGTCCATGGAATTCTCCAGGCCAGAATACTGGAGTGGGTAGCCTTTCCCTTCTTCAGGGAATCTTCCCAATCCAAGTATTGAACCCAGGGCTCTTGCATTGCAGGCGGATTCTTTACCAGCTGATCCACAAGGGAAGCCCAAGAATACTGGAGTGGGTATCCTATCCCCTCTCCAGCGAATTTTTCCAACCCAGAAATCGAAAACCAGGGTCTCCTCCATTGCAGGCGGATTCTTTACCAACTGAGCTATCAGGGAAGTTATCAGCTTAGTAAGTCCAAATTCCTGGTCCACGAAGAGTATGGGGAGAGAGAAAAGCAGAGAAGTCATCACCATTGTCATGACTCTTCTCCCAAGTCTCTTTAGCAAGTGTTTACTGGACTCAGTGGTGCTGGAGAAGACTCTTGACAGCCCTTTGGACTGCAAAGAGATCAAACCATGTCAATCCTAAAGGAAATCAGTCCTGAATATTCGTTGGAAGGACTGCTGCTGAAGCCGAAGCTCCAATACTCTGGCCACCTGATGCAAAGAACTGACTCATTGGAAAAGAACCTGATGCTGGGAAAGATTGAAGGCAAAAGAAGGGGACAGTAGAGGAGGAGATGGTTAGATAGCAGCACTGACCTGGTGGACATGAATTTGAGCAAATCCCAAGAGACAGTGAAGGACAGGGGAGCCTGGCACGCCTCAGTCCATGGGGTCTCAAGAGTCAGACTAGACTTAGTGACTGAACAACAACACTGAACTGAGGGTCATCCGAGCTTATTGAGAGAGGAGTCTCCTCTCAAAGGGCGCTGTTTCTAACTTTTCATTTTTCTGGGGGGTGGTCATTCCACTCAGATTTACCAGATCACTGAAATTGTTCCATCTGGTGTTCATACTTCAATTATATCTCACTCACTCTCTCTGACATTTGATGTATACTGGTGACCAGTTTATCCTGAAAATGCCTATGTTGGCTACCACAACCATGTATATATTCCGTTTTGTTTCCCAAGTGCCTGAAGCAGGTCTCTAATCCACTCTAAATAAACTCTAATCCACTCCTATTGTTTTGTTTTTTTTTTCACTCCTATTGTTTTGAATGGGTTTTAATAATTCCCAAATCATATCTGCAGTCCCCAGCTTTTTTTCAGGATTCTCTCTCATCCAGTGCAAGAAACACTAGTAGTCGACTAAGCAGAGTAGTCAGTTAAAGTACAGAATGGAACATGATACACAACTTTAATATTTTAACTTCAAACACTGACCAATTTCTTGGAAACCTTATTTGTGAAGCCTTACATGACCTTCTATACATAAATAATCATTCCCTACTCTGTTATCTTTGTCCTTTTTATATATTTCTATGATTGCATGTATTAGACAGTGAGGTCGTTATTTCTTTGGATGTTTTTCTCCCCAGTAGACTCTGCTCTTTAATGTCTGGGTTTGGCTTTTGTCATTTTTCCTAGCACTTGGAGTTTCTCCATAGATGTTTGCTGAACCGATCTGAGTTGCATCATAAGATGGCATCTAATATGATCTTAGAAACGTATTTCCAGTTGTGATTGGCATTGAGGAAATATTTCTCTGTGGCTGGGCATAAAATCTTATTTAATTTTTAAAATGATAAGCATGCATTCTAATGAATTCATGAATGTTGGGAGTGGGCTGAGATGATTGATATTCGATACTGTATTCTGAGGAACACTGATGGCTATCTCCCCTTATCTCTAGGATGTTATTAGACTTCATCATACAGGAGTACTTCCCCTTAGTAGATGTCAAGGAACCTAACAGATATGTGGTAAGTTTGTTTTTAAAACAAAGGGCAATACTCTTTTTCTCTATTGCCTGGCCACCATCAAGGTTACAACCTAGCGCTTAAAAAACTAAAGTTAAAAAGGAAAACGTAGAGCACTTTGAACATGTTGTGAAAGGAAAAGATGATGAACTACCTTGAAAACAAGACTTGGATAAGGAAGTTGTAAGACCATCCCCATGGAAAAGAAATGCAAAAAAGCAAAATGGCTGTCTGGGGAGGCCTTACAAATAGCTGTGAAAAGAAGAGAAGCGAAAAGCAAAGGAGAAAAGGAAAGATATAAACATCTGAATGCAGAGTTCCAAAGAATAGCAAGAAGAGATAAGAAAGCCTTCTTCAGCGACCAATGCAAAGAAATAGAGGAAAACAACAGAATGGGAAAGACTAGAGATCTCTTCAAGAATATCAGAGATACCAAAGGAATATTTCATGCAAAGATGGGCTTGATAAAGGACAGAAATGGTATGGCCTAACAGAAGCAGAAGATATTAAGAAGAGATGGCAAGAATACACAGAAGAACTGTACCAAAAGGATCTTCACGACCCAGATAATCACGATGGTGTGATCACTGACTTAGAGCCAGACATCCTGGAATGTGAAGTCAAGTGGGCCTTGGAAAGCATCACTATGAACAAGGCTAGTGGAGGTGATGGAATTCCAGTTGAGCTATTCCAAATCCTGAAAGATGATGCTGTGAAAGTGTTGCACTCAATATGCCAGCAAATCTGGAAAACTCAGCAGTGGCCACAGGACTGGAAAAGGTCCGTTTTCATTCCAATCCCAAAGAAAGGCAATGCCAAAGAATGCTCAAACTACCGCACAATTGCACTCATCTCATACGCTAGTAAAGTAATGCTCAAAATTCTCCAAGCCAGGCTTCAGCAATATGTAAACCATGAACTTCCTGATGTTCAAGCTGGTTTTAGAAAAGGCAGAGGAACCAGAGATCAAATTGCCAACATCCGCTGGATCATGGAAAAAGCAAGAGAGTTCCAGAAAAACATCTACTTCTGCTTTATTGACTATGCCAAAGCTTTTAAGTGTGTGGATCACAATAAACTGTGGGAAATTCTGAAAGAGATGGGAATACCAGACTACCTGACCTGCCTCTTGAGAAATTTGTATGCAGGTCAGGAAGCAACAGTTAGAACTGGACATGGAACAAAAGACTGGTTCCAAATAGGAAAAGGAGTACGTCAAGGCTATATATTGTCACCCTGCTTATTTAACTTATATGCAGAGTACATCATGAGAAACGCTGGACTGGAAGAAACACAAGCTGGAATCAAGATTGCCGGGAGAAATATCAATAACCTCAGATATGCAGATGACACCACCCTTATGGCAGAAAGTGAAGAGGAACTCAAAAGCCTCTTGATGAAAGTGAAAGTGGAGAGTGAAAAAGTTGGCTTAAAGCTCAACATTCAGAAAACAAAGATCATGGCATCCAGTCCCATCACTTCATGGGAAATAGATGGGGAAACAGTGTCAGACTTTATTTTTCTGGGCTCCAAAATCACTGCAGATGGTGACTGCAGCCATGAAATTAAAAGACGCTTACTCCTTGGAAGGAAAGTTATGACCAACCTAGATAGCATATTCAAAAGCAGAGACATTACTTTGCCAACAAAGGTTCGTCTAGTCAAGGCTATGGTTTTTCCTGTGGTCATGTATGGATGTGAGAGTTGGACTGTGAAGAAGGCTGAGCGCCGAAGAATTGATGCTTTTGAACTGTGGCGTTAGAGAAGACTCCTGAGAGTCCCTTGGACTGCAAGGAGATCCAACCAGTCCATTCTGAAGGAGATCAGCCCCGGGATTTCCTTGGAAGGAATGATGCTAAAGCTGAAACTCCAGTACTTTGGCCGCCTCATGCGAAGAGTTGACTCATTGGAAAAGACTCTGATGCTGGGAGGGATTGGGGGCAAGAGGAGAAGGGGACGACAGAGGATGAGATGGCTGGATGGCATCACTGACTCGATGGACATGAGTCTGAGTGAACTCAGGGAGTTGGTGATGGACAGGGAGGCCTGGCGTGCTGGGATTCATGGGGTCGCAAAGAGTTGGACACCACTGAGCGACTGATCTGAAGTGTGACTACATCCTGACTACATATGTTGTTTTTTGTAACTTGTCACATATATTCTTTTCTCACACATTTGATATATAGATATTTCTATAGTAGTGGCTGTAAAAAAAATACATACATCATATGCAAATGAGATTTTCTATTCATATGGAATTTTGATCTATTCATATGGAAATTTTTTGATCTGCATAATCTTTTTCTTTTAACAGCTACAAAGAAATTCCATTATTTTTCTTGGTGACTTATTTCAAAGTTTAATAACTCATTTTGTTTACATTTAACTCCATGTTTACATTTAACTCAGCATAAAACTTTATGCTGAATTCTAATGTTTTTCCTTTTCTTACTGTGCATGGAGAAAATCTGATCATAATACTGTGCCTGAGCCTTTTATATGTTATTTCTGGGTCAATAATTCTATGTTCTTCCGTTGTTTTCTTACACGTACTAATTTCCATCCCTTTAATCATCTTTTGGCCCACCTTTGAGGGGATCTTTCCGTGTTGGAAACAGAAAGATCCTAAAAGCATAGACACTACTGAGGAGTCTGAAAATTTTCTAAATTTTATTTTAGGATTTCTTTTCTATTGTGGTGTTTGAGACGGCACAGCTCATTGCCTTGTGGATGTCTGTTGGTTTTGCTCATGGTAAGTTATCTACTGATGTTTCAGTCTTCTGATAAGAAAGTAGAATCAATCTGTTGAAGCCAGAAGACTTCTTTTTTGTGTGTATTTTAAATATTCCCACCAGTGAGCAGGAATAACATTTATAATATATGAATTTGTTTTTAGCAAAAGAGAAACAATTCTCTCATGTTTAAAATGATTTTGAATGGAACAGATACACAAAATAGAATAAGCATCCTTGATTTGATGGGGGTATTGTTACCTGTAAAGCTTTTTACCCTTGTGAGTATATATTATATTAGGTCTTTTAAAAGCTTTTTAAAAAAAAAAAAAAAAAACCTTAATCATAAAAGCACTATCTGCGCTTATGGTAAAGAATTTAAAATATACAGAAGTGCCTGTGAGTTCTGTCTTCCAGGATATTCTTGATCTTCCAGGATCATTAGTAATGATTTCATCTCAATTCTTCTAGACTTTTTTTGGATGGTATTCATACATCTATAAAAACAGGGCTGGCTTGTGTGTGTTGTAAGCCATTCACTGTGTGGGGTTACACTGGAAGGAATATCTGCCTGAACTGGGAATGCTATGCTATGCTAAGTTGCTTCAGTCGTGTTTGACTCTGTGCAACCCCATAGACGGCAGCCCACCAGGCTCCCCTGTCCCTGGGAGTCTCCAGGCAAGAACACTGGAGTGGGTTGTCATTTCCTTCTCCAATGCAGGAAAGTGAAAAGTTAAAGTGAAGTTGCTCAGTCGTGCCCAACTCTTAGCAACCCCATGGACTGCAGCCCACCAGGCTCCTCCGTCCATGGGATTTTCCAGGCAAGAGTACTGGAGTGGGGTGCCAAAAGCAAATCATATATATACTAAGATCTCTGGCTAAATACCAAAGAGGGTTCTCACGTTGCAAAACCTCTTGAACTCTGCCTTAATTACATACTCACTATGTCTCACTTGGGATGGGTTGGGGTGGTGAGCAGGGAGGTGTTTCAGAGTTTTTGCTTTTACGAATTATGCTGCAGTGACCACAGTGCAGCTGTATCTGAAGGTGAGTTTCTGAGGATAAACTCCTGAAAGTGGAATGGCTGGATTAGAGAGTATATATATACTGAACACTTTGACAAGCTGAGTCATCCTGCTCTGAAAAAGGGTGAAACCGTCTACCGTGGACACTGCTGCCACCACATCCAATTCTCCTACATTAGGCTGGTGTATGCACGCCCAGCCTCCCTCCTTCCCCGCACTCTGCCATGACCCCCTCCCCTAGGAGGTCACACTCCCTCCCCACTCTGCTGGTGGTCTGCAGCTAAGGACTGTTAGTTATGGGGTACATGGATATGTACCAATATGGATATTTTTACCTTTCCCCCACTCTCACAACTTTTGAAACTTAATGTTACTTTAGTAGTCTCAGTTGCATTCCAAACTACATATATTTTCAAATAAATGCTAGAAATTCAGGACAAATGAGAGGAACTTTTATTTCTTGGGGCTTTTATTCCTGTAGTATTTGAAATCTTTGGGGAGGGGAAGTATACAACAAAAGGCTAAATTTAATTTTAAAATACAGTTTTAATATATATTAAGCTACTTGACTTCACCAGTTAAACTTTCAATTGATAAACTGATTTTGTTTCATTTCTAAAACAGATGCATCTTCATGACCTCTCCTATTCTGTATAGTTTTATACAGTTAAAAATGCTTTATTATTTTATTATCATGCTTTTGGCATTTTGTTGTTGTTGTTAGGTGTTTGTAATACTGATAACTTCAGTTTGTTATCCATTACAATTGACTATGGTCCATTTGGTTTTATGGAGGCCTATAATCCAGGTATGTATGATTTATATGTATATTCTTTATTTCACTAAAAAAAATTATCACTGGTTTATTTTAGATAAACCATTATGGCTAACACAAGGCTGAGGTAGTAGAAAGAATTGGGTTCATTGATTAAACAGTTGTGTTATGTGCTACTCAATCTTCCAGGTGCCACAGGGAGATAATATTGAGTCCTCAAAGATGGGAACTCCCATCCATGGGTGGTGCAGAGATTAGGACTCTGAGCTTTCACTGCCAAGGGCACAGGTTCAATCCCTGGTCTGGGAACTAAGATCCCGCAAGCCCCTAGGAGTGGCAAAAAAACCCAGAAAGCCAAAAAATTACTTATTAAGAGAAGATGCCATGAAGGGAGGAAGGGCCTTCATTGTCAGACAGACATGAGTCTGAACTCTGGCATCTGATCGATCCTTAATCTGTGCCCTTGGTCAAGTAATTTAACCTCCCCCTTACTAATCTGTTATAGGATCAGGGTTGGGGAACATGCTGTTGAGATGGAGTGTGAAGTACATGTGATAACCCAGAAATTCTTGTAGGTTAGAAATGTGTGCCTTTATTAGGCAAATATTCATATTTTAAAAGATTTTCATGAGCATGGGTATTAAGTATTTACATTACTCTTGAGTTAAATGTTTAAATGTCAGAAATGTTTTTATCTAATAAATATAAATTCATTAAGTTTAAATGTAAACTTAAAAATGAAGAAAGAACTATTATAATTGTCATCATTGTAAAACGGTTGTATTTTTGTTCTAAACAGATTTTGTACCAAACACATCTGATGATGAAAGAAGATATAAAATAGGAAATCAGGCCAATATTGGGATGTTTAATTTAAACAAGTTATTACAAGCACTAAACCCATTATTGAATCCTAGGCAAAAGCAACTGTGAGTAAACCTAAAATCTACTAATTAAATCAGTGTGAAAATATATCTGTATAGTGATCACTTTTTTAAAACCAAGAAACATTTTAAAAACAATCTTTAATATTTAATAATGAAGGCTTCCAAACTATATGTATGTTTATATATATATTTTTTTTTTTGGGGAGGGTACATTGTTGGCCTTTTTCCATACTTATAAGGATAAAATGTTCTCCTATTTATTGTTTTTTAGGTGTTGTGAAATCATAGTTTATTTCTTCTTTGATCCAAAGGTTATTTATTACTGTTTTTCTGAATTTCTAAGTAGTCGGGCTTTTTATTTAACAGACATATATAGGCTATTCACATTGACTATAATAATTGATATATTTTATTCCTTCTGTTTTATGTTGTGCATTATCTTTAACTTTCCCCCTACTTTCCTTACCTTTTAATGATTTGAGCAGCTCACTCATTCCTCCCCCACCCCATCCACTTTGATTTGGAAACTACTACATTTCCCAACCCCACAGTTATCTTCCCTTCTCTGCCACTTTCTCTACTGTTAAAAGAGAACAAGTTTTTCAGATATTTTCCCTCACTAAACATCTATTTGTGTGTTATTTTCCCTTCCATCCCATTCAGGCAAATAAAATGTCATTGTACTGGGTGAGGTATCTAATGCATTGTTTGGGGTCTAAGATAAGTTTTAAAATACACCAGATTCTTTTGGTATTATGGAGACATATTAGCATTTATCCTCTAAGCTAATTGTATATAGTGATATTTCAGGAGTGACATGATTTGACCTGTACTGTCTTCAAATCTTTGAGACAGTAAATTTATATGGACAATTTTCTCTAAGATATGATATATAATTAAATCACTAAAATAGAATCAGTAGACATATC
Source organism: Bos mutus (assembly GCF_027580195.1). Lineage (NCBI taxonomy): Eukaryota > Metazoa > Chordata > Mammalia > Artiodactyla > Bovidae > Bos > Bos mutus. Next base: position 6,451,803 of record NC_091629.1, read on the forward strand.
GAACATCATTTAATATATGAGAAGGTTCACTTTGTTCACATAAAATGTAACTCAAGAATGTGAATATTAAATTCAGGTTTACCTATGCTCTCCTTTCTTCTCCCTACAGTGCCACTCAGATCCTTAAGGAGTATCCCGTTCTTTACTATACAAGGTTCGTTTGTTTGAACACATATTAAAGCATCCTGCTTGGTTTGAGGGCAATTCTTAAAATAGTGAGAATTTTAATAACGAATTGGCGTTTTCCCTTTTAGATTTAGAGAACTGTTCAAAGCCAAATTGGGATTACTTGGAAAAAGCGAGGGTGATGATGATTTAATTGCATTTCTCTTACATGTGAGTTTATTATCGTTTTATCTTTTTTTCCTGATTAACATTTGACTGAAGACACTGTATATTCTTGGAATGACTGAGGTTACTAAATGTAATTATTTTCATTAGCTCATGGAAAAGACAGAAGCTGACTTTACAATGACATTTCGGCAGCTCAGTGAGATCACTCAAAGCCAATTACAGGAACTAGTCATTCCTCAGGTATTTATTCATGCCTTTTGGCTTTTTTCTTAACTCACTTTTCTTTAACAGGTTTGATAAGGCATAATTTACATACCCTAAAATCCCATTCATTTTAAGTGTACAATTCAGTGATTTTTAAATAATGTGCAGATTTTTTGCAGCTATGCCACAGTTCAGTTTTAGAGCAATTCCATCACTCTAAAAGATCCTTTGTGCCCATTTGCAGTGAATCCCTTTTTTCTGCTTCTGTTCTCAAGCAACTACTAATCTTCTTTCTGTCTCTTAAGATTTCCTTTCTAGACATTCTCTGTAAATGGAATCATATGATATGTAATCTTTAGTATCTGGCTTATTTTTGAGGTTCACCCATGTCATAACCTATATCAGTGGTTCTTTCCTCTTTATTACTTTTAAGATCTCTTAAGTATATCTTAAAATATTATTTTCTGTTTATTACTTTATAACTCCCTTATAAGGATAGACCACGTTCTGTTTATCCAGTTACTAGTTGATGGACATTTGGATCATTTCCATTTTCTGGCTATTGTGGATATGGATATTAACTAGAAGTAATGCTCAAAATTCTCCAAGCAAGGCTTCAACAGTACACAAACCAAGAACTTCCAGATGTTCAAGCTAGATTTAGAAAAGGCAAAGGAACCAGAGATCAGATTGCCAACATCTGCTGGATCATCGAAAAAGCAAGAGAGTTCCAGAAAAACATCTACTTTTGCTTTATTGACTACGCCAAAGCCTTTGACTGGGTGGATCACAACAAACTGAAAAATTCTTCAAGAGACGGGAATACCAGACCACGTGACCTGCCTCCTGAGAAATCTGTATGCAGGTCAAGAAGCAACAGTTAGAACTGGACATGGGACAACAGACTGGTTCCAAATTGGGAAAGGAGTACAATATACAAGGCTGTATATTGTCACCCTGCTTATTTAACTTAAATGTAGAGTATATCATGCAAAATGCCGGGCTGGATGAAGCACAAGCTGAAATCAAGATTGCCGGGAGAAATATCAGTAACCTCAGATATGCAGATGACACCACCCTTATGGCAGAAAGTGAAGAACTAAAGAGCCTCTTGATGAAAAGTGAAAGAGGAGAGTGAAAAAGCTGGCTTAAAACTCAACATTCAGAAAACTAAGATCATGGCATCCAGTCCCATCACTTCATGGCAAATAGATGGGGAAACAATGGAAACAGCGACAGACTTTATTTTCTTGGGCTCCAAAATCACTGTAGATGGTGACTGTAGCCATGAGATTAAAAGACACTTGCCCCTTGGAAGAAAAGTTATGACCAACCTAGACAGCATATTAAAAAGCAGAGATATTACTTTGCTGACAAAGGTCTGTCTAGTCAAAGCTATGGTTTTTCCAGTAGTCATGTATGGATGTGAGAGTTGGACTGTAAAGAAAGCTGAGCACCGAAGAATTGATGTTTTTGAACTGTGATGTTGGAGAAGACTCTTGAGGGTCCTCTGGACCACAAGGAGATCCAACCAGTCCATCCTAAAGGAAATCAGTCCTGAATATTCATTGGCAGGACTGATGCGGAAGCTGAAACTCCAATACTTGGATGCGAAGAACCGACTCATTGGAAAAGACCCTGATGCTGGGAAAGATTGAAGGCAGGAGGAGAAGGGGACGACAGAGGATGAGATGGTTGGATGGCATCACCGACATGATGGACATGAGTTTGAGTAAACTCCGGGAGTTGGTGATGGACAGGGAAGCCTGGCATCTTGCTGTCCATGGGGTCACAAAGAGTTGGACACAACTGAGCAACTGAACTGAACTGAACTAACCAGAAGACTCCTACTTATTATAGATTTTTATAAATTAGATCTACTTATAGGGTGTGAATCTTTTATATTGATCATTTTTTTTATTATTTTCAGATAAAAACATAGCCATATTTTTAAAAATTTGTTTCTTCATTATATTTTATGATCTTTTCTGTGTTAACCAAAGAAATATATACATATATACACACATAAAATTATGTGTGTATATATATATATATAGTACTCACAGGTGTGAAATAGCCATAAATTATGTTTTTAGAAGTGATTTGAATAAAAGAATGTCTACTTATACAGTAAAATATTAACTATTAAGCATCTTGGATATAATTTTAAAATTAGAAATGATTTGCCTATCAGAACTAATTATCATATAATGTGTAGAAAACTGACACAAAGTAATGTTAACGTGATCTGAACAAGTTCTTGACAAATGTTAATATTTAAATTACTGAATATTGG